>NC_083228.1:10446583-10750631 GCF_032191835.1 Heteronotia binoei
CCCACGCGGATTTATTTGCAGAAAGGAGCCCTTGATCTGGGAGCTCCTCCGGTTTCAGTCTGTTGCTGTTTGAACGTGTGGGAGATGCCAGAAAAGGGCTTCTAGGCTATAATATCATCACTCCAGGTCACTGGAGATCAGAGTTCCAAGACATGATCGGGACAAAAGATATCTTGTTGGCATGCAAGTTATAAGCAGGAAGCCGTTTCCTGGATTACTCTGGGGTTTAGGTGAACCCACTACGTATCCTAACTATGGAATGTCATTTGTGCCAGTTAGAAATTGCCTTATTCATACCTCTACTTGAGATTCATTTCCCCCCATCATCAAGGGGCTGGCCTTGTCGCTAGGCAACTGCCTAGGGCGCCAACCTTCTGGGGGTGACGAATTGGATGCACCCATGTGACTTGGTGACATTATGAGTGCACCCCCCCCAAGAAGTTAGCTTTGCCTAAGATGCCAGACAGTCTAGAGCAGGGGTGGCCAAAGTTGTTTATCGTAAGGGCCACATAGAATAAATGTCAAATGCTTGAGAGCTGCAAGGCATGAACCAATATTACATACATGTCTTTATTAAAACTCTTAATATTTTCATTGCACAAAAAGATGAAATACGTATATATGCACTTTACAATGTCACCATGCTAGAAGGAGACTTTTTTTAAAAACAAAAGCTGGGAATAACAGTCCCCATAAGACCAGCATAGGGAAAGGTTATTAAATTATTCCCCCTCTCTAAGCAGACTTGACACGGGTGACCACTGTGGTGAAGGAGAAGAGCTTGCAAGCCTGCCTATTTCCCCCTCCTTCTCTTTTCACACATGGCAGAAATTATTGCCTATCTATGGGTCAGCACTCAGAGGCTGACTGAGGTCCCAACGCTAAGCACGCTTAGCCTGCATTAAGTCCCTCCTTGACCTCCAGAAGCCACACAGTATATATGAAAGAGCTGCTTGTGGCTCCTGAGCCACAGTTTGGCCATCCCTGTCAAGGGATAATATAGCCTGTCGTGAAAGTAAATGCACAAAAGTTACAAGCCCATGGAAGTTTTACCAGCCTCCCTTCTTATAGATTCATTTAGGTAGAAAGTGCCATCGAGTCACAACCAACTGATGGCCACCCCATAGAGTTTTCAAGGCAAGAGACATTCAGAGGTGGTTGGCCATTGCCTGCCTCTGTATAGTGACCCTAGACTTCCTTGGTGGTCTCCCATCCAAGTAATAACCAGGGCTGACTCTGCTTAGCTTCTGAGATCTGACCAGATCAAGCTAGCCTGGGCCATCCAAGGTCAGGGCAGGTGAACAGAAGTGGTCTGCCATTGCCTGCCTCTTCACAGCAACCCTGCACTATCTTGGGCAGGGGTGAATCAGGGCCCCGGAAGGCTCCTCTCAGGCCCCCGAGCAACTGGCTGCCACCTGCTTCCTTCTCCCTCTCTCTTGCGTCCTTCTGCATCTCAGCTTGCTTTGCCAGGTTAGCTCAATCACACAGGAGCTACAGAGCACAGCCTCTATTTTCTCCATTAGCTGAGGCTCCTCCCCCTCCTGGTCCCCTGTGGAAGGAAGGAAAGAGCCAGGGCTTCTTTTGCACAGTTCCCTGGATCCCATGGAAGAAAAACAAAGAAAGCACCTTTAAGACTGAGTCTTAAACCGTTTTCGCGCACAGTTTACCTCGCAGTCACAATCCTGTTCCTTCTGCAGCGTCTGGTCGGATTCCCCACCATCTGCGCCGGAGTTACAGGAAGTGCCGCGGCTTTTGCGTAGCAAACGTAAACTGGGTTTTAGCTGTTTACGTTTGCTACACAAAAGTTGCAGCACTTCCTGTAACTTCGGCGCAGGTGGTGGGAAATCCGACCAGACGCTGCGGAGGGAACAGGATTGTGGCTGTGAGGTGAGCTGTGTGCGAAAACGATCTTAATGTCAGCCAAAAGTTTTGCCACCACCTCGCTAACCTCCCCTTCAGTATCATTCAATAAATAATAACAGGGTGGCAGAATAGACAAATCTGGGGAGAAAGAAAGCTTACAAAATAAATCTTTATGGAGATTATGATAAAAGGAACAATCGAGCAATATATGCTGAATTGAGTCGGGAATATATATATGTGGGTTTTATACCGTCATCACCTGCGACTCCTTGAGCGCTTTCATCAGCGCTGCCTTCGCACCATCCTCAACATCCACTGGAGTGACTTTGTGACCAACACTGAAGTCCTCAAGCGGGCAGAGGTTACCAGCATCGAGGCACTGCTGTTGAAGACGCAGCTGCGCTGGGCAGGGCATATTTCTAGGATGGAAAACCACCGCCTTCCCAAGATTGCCCTGTATGGCGAACTCTCCACCGGCCATCGAAATAGAGGGGCACCAAAGAAGAGGTACAAGGACTCCTTGAAGAAATCCCTTAGCACCTGTCACATCAACCATCACCAGTGGTCTGACCTAGCCTCAGATCGCAAAGCATGGAGGCACACCATCCACCAGGCTGTCTCTTCCTTTGAGAACGCACGCATAGCTGGTCTTGAGGACAAAAGGAGATTGAGGAAGAATCGCACTGCTACAGCACCAACCCTAAATCAGACTTTTCCCTGCAGCCGCTGTGGCCGGACCTGCCTGTCCCACATTGGTCTTGTCAGCCACCAGCGAGCCTGCAGCAAACGTGGACTATTGCACCCTTCTTAAATCTTCGTTCGCGAAGCCAAGCCGAGAGCGAGATATATATATATATATATATATATATATATATATATATATATATATATATCCCCCTGATCTTGGGGGTTTCCCATCCACATAAGGACCAGGGCCAACTCTGCTTAGTTTCTGAGATCTAATGAGATCTGGCAAGCCGGGGCCACCCAGGTCAGGAAACAGTTCCTTCCTAAGAAAAGAAGAAGAAAAATCACATATTTTCCAGTTTACAGGCTTTTCTTCCCGGCTGCCTAGAGCAAACGATTACTCCCCGCTGGCGCCAGGTAAATGCTGTGTCTTGTAGCCACGCAGCTAGAAATAGGTTCAGAAACGACACAAAACATCCCAGTTCAATTTTGTGTATCGAGGTGATTTTCTTGACTTTTTCGCTCGTTTGCTACTTCAGAATGCTCGCTTGTTTTGACCGAAGCAGCTGTTTTCCATCGCTAGGTCCAAGGTGCAGACACTTATAAGACAGTTGACTCATCTGTTCAGGTAGAGACCATGGAATATTAAACAAGGCCTGGGAAGATTAGTTTCCGCAGGAGTCGGCGACCCATAAAAGATAGGAGAAACTGATACGTATAAGGGAGTTAAGATCAGGCTCTGCAGAACTCCGAGGAAAGGAAGAAGTTGATGCAAACGAGTCTACTGAAACTTCTAGGCCAGGAGATGATGTTTGTGTGTGTGTGGGGGGGGGGGGGGTTCCTATTAGCAAAGCAAGCAGGAGCTGAAGGATTACACACTCAATACACACACCCTTCCTTCTGTAGTTGCCATTTGAATCCAGTCTACAAACATGTGCAATTTTGCCTCTTGATGGTCAATGTCCTATTGTGGTCCTGAGACTGCTTGAAGATTGACAAGTGAATGTGTGGCCTTGTATCATCGAAAAGCCTTGCCCTTTGAAACGATACAAAAAAAACTAGCAGCTCCGCTCACACGTGCAAGTCATCCCCTCTCGATACAAGCATTAAAAGGGAAGCTGCTGAAAGTTTCCATGGCCTTGCTTCTAATGTGATTCATTTTGGAGAGACAAAGTTCAACTGTTCAGCTGCACATAGAGGAATCAAATGCTGAGAAACCAGCTTGCACCAATTCCCTCTCCCTCTGCAGATCCTGGGGTTACCAAATACCAGGTGATGTCCAGAGATCTCCCAGAATTGCAACTTACCTCCAACTATACAGATCAGTTTCCCTAGAGAAAATGGCTGCTTGGGAGATCAGACTCTATGAAGAAGAAGTTATTGGATTTATATCCCACCCTCCACTCCGAAGAGTCTTAGAGCGGCTCACAATCTCTTTTACCTTCCTCCCCCACAACAGACACCCTGTGAGGTGGGTGGGGCTGAGAGGACTCTCACAGCAGCTGCCCTTTCAAGGACAACCTCTGCCAGAGCTATGGCTGACCCAAGGCCATGCTAGCAGGTGCAAGTGAAGGAGTGGGGAATCAAACGTGGTTCTCCCAGGTAAGAGTCTGCACACTTAACCACTATACCAAACTGGCTCTCCAATGGCATTATGGCTCCACCCCCCAGATCTCCAGGAATTTCCCAACCCAGAGCTTGCAACTCTAACAGATACCCACTAGGCTGTTAAGAACATAAGAGAAGCCACGTTGGATCAGACCAATGCCCATCCAGTCCAACGCTCTGTGTTACACAGTGGCCAAAAACCAGGTGCCATCAGGAGGTTCACTGGTGGGCCCAGGACACTAGTAGGCTTCCCACTGTCCCCCCACCAAACACCAAGAATACAGAGCATCACTGCCCCAGACATAAGAACATAAGAGTAGCCACGTTGGATCAGACCAATGGCCCATCCAATCCAACACCCTGTGTCACACAGTAGCCAAAAACTCTGAGACTCTGAAATTCAGAGTATAGGGCAGGATATAAATCCAATATTATCTTCTTCTTCAAAACTTTCTTCCATTGGGAAGTCTGACTGCATTTGCCTGATTTCAACCTCACTAAATATCCTCACATGACAAAAACACATCGCAAAAAGCCTTCACTCCTTCTTCTCTAAGAAATCCAGTTCTACATTCCCCACATTTTGCAAGCCTGGGGGAATCTCTCCCTTTGTGCCTCACACTTCTTATCAGCCCCGCAAGATGAAAAAAAGATCCATCAGTTCCCTATGATTTCCCTGTGAAGTCACATGACTGAAAAAACAGAGCCCATGGTTACTTAATCCATTCCCTATAAAAAGAGAGGCTGAACTCTTAATAGAGGGGTTGTATTCAGGCCGTTGGAGAGCATCAGAAATTGAAAAGTAAGTGATTGTTTCTTTTCTTTTTTATTTGCTCCTTAATGATGGATCTTGCCGAGAGATTTATAAATGAAATGTTGCTGAACGGCATTAATAGGAAATTGAAGACTGCTGCCAGTTAACTTCTAAGGACTAGCAAGATTGTGCCGCGCTCAATATGTTTGATTAATGTCGGCCGGAGTTTGCTTTTCCTTCTTAATTCAGGCTTCATTGATAAGCGATCTCTTATATTCTGCATCATTGCATCTGATCTTTCCCATCTCTCCCGGCTTATCTAATAATTGCCTCCAGTTTTAATCGGCAGTTGATTATGAGTCCAACATCAATATCATTTACTAGCCTCTTCATCTATTTGTGAAATGGCTTGGTTGAAATGCAGTTGGTAAATGGGCCTTTTGAATGTATCATTAGGACAAATTGTCACAAGGGGAGATGGAATTCCTGTTCCTTTAATATTACACAGAAGACGGACTTTTGGTTAATACAGTTTGTCATCTAAGGGGGAGAAAAGTGAGACAGGCTGAAGTTTCCTCTTCAACACAACTGGCATGTAGTGACTTTCCACCATATTCTTCTGGGGTAGTTTCTTTATCCAGCATCTGGATCTTCCTAGAATGTGAATCCGTCTGTAAACTTCCCAAGCACATGAAATATTAAACATGGTGCAAATGAGAGAAAATTCCAACCGTTCGACCACTGTATGCAAAGCAAGCTTTCCAAAGGTCAGTTGGTCCTTGATAAATTGTTCTGAGGTATGCAGTCCTAAACTCTGCTCATGACCTGAGTTCGATCCTGGTGGAAGCTGGGTTCAGGTAATCAAACAAACACTCTTGACTGGTGTATACAAAGTTCTATTATCATGAAATGAACAGCCTACAACAGTGGGCATACATTCATACAGTATAAATAGAAAACAAACAACAGTCTCAAAACAATATTCCAAGGAGGACCCCACACAGTCACTGAGTTTTCCAAACTGAGTACTAAGACTCAATAATAAAGTTCCACAGGAGTCCCTCCGTTGCTTGTTGACTTCTGAAGGACAAATTCTAGCCTTCACGCAAACCCTGGCTTTGATTGCGTTCCGCTGCTCCTGCAGCTTCCTCGTAAGTCAACTGTAAACAACAAAAGTGACCGATAAAAACCACCCTATACCAAAGTAATCTTAACAAAAACATACAGAAACAGTTGGTAAAACAACCTGAAACCTCCAGCCAAGTTCTTTCTCAAATGCCCATTTTGGTATCTTAATTTGCGGCTTGGGCTAACAGAGCCCACGGCTTTTTTTTAAAAGGACGGACACAGCTGTTGTTACTCAACCATTTAAAGGAGACCTCACCACAATCTACCAACATACCCAAGAAACAAAATGCATTATATATAACAAGAGAAATCATTGTGTTGATTAAGGCCAGAAGGTTCAATAGTGTTTAAACGATGTATCCACTGTGCCTCTTTTTGTAACATGGTCCTTCAGAAGAATTTGTCCTTCAGAAGTCAACAAGCAATGGAGGGACTCCTGTGGAACTTTATTATTGAGTCTTAGTACTCAGTTTGGAAAACTCAGTGACTGTGTGGGGTCCTCCTTGGAATATTGTTTTGAGACTGTTGTTTGTTTTCTATTTATACTGTATGAATGTATGCCCACTGTTGTAGGCTGTTCATTTCATGATAATAGAACTTTGTATACACCAGTCAAGAGTGTTTGTTTGTGCACAATATTTTGTATTTTATATGTTGTGCTGCCACTGTTCTTTTGCATTGGGTTCAGGTAATCGGCTTGAGGTTGACTCAGCCTTTCATCCTTCCAAGGTCAGTAAAATGAGTACCCAGCTTGCTGGGGGGAAAGTGTAGATGACTGGGGAAGGCAATGGCAAACCACCCCGTAAAAACATCTGCCATGAAAATGTTGTGAAAGCAACGTCACCCCAGAGTCGGAAACGACTGGTGCTTGCACAGGGGACCACCTTTACCTGTATGATCCAAGCCAATTCAGAGCGGTTTCACCTTTAAGTCACAGATAGACTACACTAGAATTCCTAGGGTTGCCAAGTCCAATTCAAGAAATACCTGGGGACTTTTTTTTTGGGGGGGGGGGGGAGCTGGAAGACTTTGATGGTGGAGCCAGAAATAGGGTTGTGACAAGCATAATTGAACTCCAAAGGGAGTTCTGGCCATCACATTTAAAGGGACTGCACACCTTTTAAATGCTTTCCCTCCACTGGAAATAATGAAGGATAGGGCATCTTCTTTGGGGGCTTAGAATTGGGCCCCCGGTCCAATCTTTTTGAAACTTGGTGTTTTGAGGAGAGGCATTGGATACTATGCTGAAAATGTGGTGCCTCTATCTCAAAAAAAACCCTCCCCCCTGAGCCCCAGATCCCCCCAGATCAATTCTCCATTACACCCTATGGAGTGCCCAGCAGACATTTCCCTCCCACCGCCCCGCTTTCTGATGACCCTGAAGCAGGGGGAGGACCTCCAAACTGGGGGGTCCCCTGCCCCTACGGGGATTGTCCACCCTAATTCCATCTGTGCCTGCTTTGATATCCGTGTTTTTGAAGTGTAAGAGATGGGCGTTTCCAAATACCCATCCCTAATTGTTCATGGCTTCCCATGATGTGTGTTTAGAGATGAGCCATGTCTGTGTGTGTGTTTGTAAACAGCTGTCAAGTCACACCTGATTTGTGGCCACCCCGTAGGCAAGAGACATTAAGATGTGGCTTGCCATTGCCTGCCTCTGCGTAGACCACTTCTTTGGTGGTCTCCCATCCAAATACTAGCCAGGGCTGACTATGCTTACCTTTCGAGATCCGATGAGACTGGGCTAACCTGGGCCATCCAGGTCAGGGCAGAAGACATTCAGAGGTGGTTTACCATTGCCTGCCTCTGCCTAGGAACCCTGGGCTTCTTTGGTGGTCTCCCATCCAGGGACTAACCGGGGATGACGCTGCTTAGCTTCCGAGATCTAAGCAGACTGGGCCAATCAGGTAAGGGCAGGGTAGCAGATTCGTCTTCTTCCTTAAAATGGAACCTAGCTCTGACTCTAAGGACATGTGATCCAGCAACCTTGCTTAAGTCAAGCCCACTTGGGACTGATCGCTGCTGAATGGGAGTCCTTCTGGGACTCCTGTGGAAGCCACCAAGTCCTGTGGTTGAAGAATGGGTAGGAAGCTAACTGTTAATGTCGCCTACTTCCTGCTCTAGTGTGCAGTTCAAACCAGGGAAGCCATTATTTGATGCACTTGAAGTATTTTGGCCATTTTGGTACTCTTTTTTTTATAGTCGTTCATATCTTTTGGCATGCCAATAAAGGTTGTCTGTCTGAAGAACAGTACGATAGAAACCAGTGAGATTCTGGAAGGCATTTTGAATGTTCAAAATATCCTCACATGACAAAAACACATAGCAAGAAGCCTTCAAACAAATACTAATATCTTATATCTAATTCTGAAACACACTATATTGTTGTTGTTCAGTCGCAACTCTTTGCGACCCCCTGGACAAAGTCACGCCAGGCCCTCCTGTCTTCCACCCTCCTTTGAAGTCTGCTCAAATTTGTGTTTGTTACATCAGTAACACTGTCCAGCCATCTCATCTTTTGCCGTCCCCTTCTTCTTTTGCCTTCTGGCTTTCCCAGCATCAGGGTCTTCCCCAGGGAGTGCTCCCTTCTCATTGGGTGGCCAAAGTATTTGAGCTTCAGCTTCAGCATCTGACCTTCCAGGGAACAGTCTGGGTTGATTTCCCTTAGGACTGACTGATTTGATCTTCTTGCAGTCCAAGGGACTCTCAAGAGTCTTCTTCAGTGAGGGCTCCCTTCTCCTTTGGTGGCCAAAGTATTTGAGCTTCAGCATCTGACCTTCCAGGGAACAGTCTGGGTTGATTTCCCTTAGGACTGACTGATTTGATCTTCTTGCAGTCCAAGGGACTCTCAAGAGTCTTCTTCAGTGAGGGCTCCCTTCTCCTTTGGTGGCCAAAGTATTTGAGCTTCAGCATCTGACCTTCCAGGGAACAGTCTGGGTTGATTTCCCTTAGGACTGACTGATTTGATCTTCTTGCAGTCCAAGGGACTCTCAAGATTCTTCTCCAGCACCACATCTCAAAAGCATCTATTCTTCTGCGCTCAGCCTTCCTTATGGTCCAGCTCTCACAGCCGTACTGGAGAAGGAAATGGCAACCCACTCCAGTATCCTTGCCAAGAAAACTCCATGGAGAGAAACACACTATAGAGAATATGATTAATAGATCCACAAAATGGAGCTGGGGACAGATACAGCTCAGGTTGGCCTGCCCTGGTGGTGGTTACCATGCAACTGCATCCTGTGATGGCCATTGAAGTGGACCAGTTTGGCCCACAGGCTGGTAACATTGTACAGCTGGTTCAGACATTTCCCAGGGAGAATCTGACTGATTCCCCACTAGCCTTATGCCGCTCTCACGCTCCTCTTCTCTGCGGGGCTTCTGTCGGATTTCACACTATCTGCCCCGGGGCTGCAACTCACTTTGCCTTTTTCGTGTGGCAAACCGAAACCGGTTTTTAGAAGATCTCATTTGCTGCATGAAAGAGGTGGCATGAGCTGCAGCCCCGGGGCAGAGAGTGTGAAATCCAATGGAAGCCCCACGGAGAAGAGGAGAGTGAGAGTGGCATAAGGCGAGTGGGGAATCGGTCTCCATCAAGGAGAAGGAAGAAGGGAAAACTGAACAGGGGGATGATAAAGGATGGATGGGAGGTGGGTAGGAAGAAAACAATGAAGCGGGGAAAAGACTACGGGGGCTGCCGGGGAAGGGAAAGAGGCTATGGGGGCTGCCAGCAAAGAGAAAGAGGAAATAGTGAGAAAGGGGCATCCGGGAGGGGGGGCAGCGGGGAGAATGCTCCCTGCAAGTCCTTGTGGGTCCTCTGCTTGTTGAATTCTAAGAGTCACCAGAATCCTTAGAAGTACCCTTTGCAGAATCCTATGCAATATAAATAGTAGATTTGCCTTAGGTAAAGATGATGGTGATGGTGGTGGAGGAGGAGGTGATGATGATGATGATTGGTTTTTCCTCCAGGAAAATCTCTCAACGATGCTGGTGCTTCTGACTTTGTGTGCTTTGGTTTTGCAAGCTTCGCCCACGACAGACCCAACGCCCCACCACCAAGTGATGCAGAACCTGGATCGGAACGCCTGTTCCCTGGTTGTGTGCGGACCAGCCGAGCCAGGGTTGCCAGGGAGAGATGGCAAGGACGGGATGCAAGGACCAAAGGGGGACACGGGAGCTCAAGGTACAGGAAAACTTTCCCTCCCGGAGACCGAAACTACTGGAGATCAATTTTCCGTTTACATATGAAAGGGGGCAACCAGCAGTACAAACCATGAAGTTAAAATAACTTGACATAAACTGTGCAATGTAATTCTTTTGCCCCTTGAAGATTTTGAATTACATTATTATTTTCTCTGTAAGTACCAGACGTGGAGGGCCGAGGCTAGCCCAATCTCATCAGATCTTGGGAGATAAGCAGGGTCAGCCCCGATGAGTATTTGGATCAGAGACCACCAGGGAAGCCCAGGGCTGCCACGCAGGGGCAGGCAATGGCAAACCACCTCTTTATGTCTCTTGCCTTGAAAACTCGATGGGGTTGCCCTAAATTGGCTGTGTATTTACGGTGTACAATTATTGCCCCCTTGACCTGGATGGCTCAGACTACCTTGATCGCATCAGATCTTAGAAGTTAACTATTTTATCACATCTGGGAAGCTTAGTGTCCTGCTTGGTATTTGGATGGGAAACCTCCAAAGAATACCAGGGCCATGGCATGGAGGCAGGCTTGGGTTGCCAATCCCCAGGTGAGCAGGGAAAATAGGTAGACACCTCCGCGAAGACCAGCCTCCTATCTTATACAAAGCATGAATTTTCACATATAAAAACGGTATCGTTCAAACATACAAAGTCATAAGTGCAAACCAAGAGACGTATGTGACCCCACCCACAGTCGTTTAAATTGAAAGTCCGTGTCCATAGTGCCTCAACAACAGAATGGGGGTCCTGGTTCCGACGTAGCCGTTATCCACGGAGACCGATGCCCTTGTCCTCAAATGCACGGCTAGGCACAAAATGGTACGTGACGCGGTAGGACTCCCTCCCACGTTTCGCTGTTTGCTTCCACAAGCTTTTTCGAAATATTTCACCAATTCAACGCTCATACTTCAAATAGCTTAGCTCCAGTATGGTTAAGCTATTTGAAGGATCGGCATTGAATTGGCGAAATATTTCGGAGAAGCTTGTAGAAGCAAATAGTAAAACGTGGCAGGGCGTCCTACTGCGTCGCGTACCATTTTGTGCCTAGCCGTGCATTTGAGGACAAGAGCATCGGTCTCCATGGATAACGGCTACGTTGGAACCAGGACCCACATTCTGTTGTTGAGGCACTATGGACACGGACTTCCAATTTAAATGACTATGGGTGGGGTCACATACGTTCCTTTGTTTGCCCTTACGACTCCGTATGTTCTATATCCTCTTTGTTTGTTACACAATCCTCAGGTGAGGTCAGGGGATCCCCCAGTTTGGAGGCCCATAGGGTATAATGGAGAACTGATCCGTGGTTATCTGGGGCTCTGGTGGGGCTATTTTTTTTTTTTTTTGTTAGAGGCACCAAATTTTCAGCATAGCATCCGATGCCTCTCCTCAAAACACCCTCCAAGTTTCAAGAGGATTGGACCAAGGGGTCCAATTCTATGAGCCCCCCCCCCAAAGAAGATGTCCCTATCCTTCATTATTTCCAACGGAGGGAAGGCGTTTAAAAAGTGTGCAGTCCCTTTCAATGTGATGGCCAGAACTTCCTTTGGAGTTCAATTATACCTGTCAAAACCTTGTTCCTGACTCCGCCCCCAATGTCTCGTGGCTCCACCCCCAAAGTCCCCAGATATTTCTTGAACTGGACTTGGCAACCTTAAGGCAGGCAATGGCAAACAACATCTGAATGCCTCTTGCACTAAAAACCCTACTGGGTCTCCATAAATCCCCTGTGACTTGATGGCACTTCCCACTTACAAGACATCTATCATTTATTCTTAGCACATCTCATTTGCATAACTCATTTGCATAGGTCACACACCCCTGACACCACTGGAAAGTATATTAAATTATATCAGCTCAGTATCTACCTTAAAAGGCTTCTTGAATTATAATAGTCCTATTAAAACCTTATTCCAATCATACTTTTAAAATTACTTTCTCCTATGTGGCCACAGTGGCATGACGAAGATTTTCATCTGTCTGCTTTATATGTTTTAGTTATTTTACCATTTTACCATTTTTTGTGGCAGGGGAGGAAACTTTAGAAGTTTGTCAGATCTTAGAGTTCAGCAAAATTCTCACAGGGGGGTTGAACAATGGAGCCCAGAAGCAAGGTTTTTTTTGGGGGGGGGGGGGCAGAGTGGTAAAGCTGCAGTACTGCAGTCGGAGCCTTCTGCTCATGACCTGAGTTCGATTCCAGCAGAAGCTGGGTTCAGGTAGTCGGCTTAAGGTTGACTCAGCCTTCCAGCCTTCTGAGGTCGGTCAAATGAGTACCCACCTTGCTGGAGGGAAAGTGTAGATGACTGGGGAAGGCAATGGCAAACCACCCCGTAAAAAAATCTGCTGCGAAAACATCATGATGCGACGTCACCCCGGAGTCGGAAACGACTGAGGGCTCCCTTTGTCTTTTTAAGAAAGAAAGAGCACAATAAAATGTAGAGGTTCCAGAGTTCTGCTCCTGTGAGCTCCTGCCCAAAATGAGGTCTGATTCTGAATGCGGTTCAGGATTTTGTTGACTAGATATGAAAGAGAACAGAGGTTGGAAACAATCACCTAGGTCACAAAAGGAAATGTATATGAGAACCTTTATGCGTATGTATCACCAATTTGGGGACTTTGGGTATGGCTTGGATGTGCGTATCTAAATATGAGCAAGAATGCCATCTATCTGCACTGAAAATCTTTGCATGGGATATAAATTGTGATTTGCATTTTGCACGTTCCCCTCCATCCACATACTTGAAATAGTCACCTCTTACAACTTATTTCATTTACTTTAATTTATTAGCCAGTCTTTCTAGGCAAATTACAGATTTAAAAAAAAAACCAGGCAGCATAAAGGGCCCAATAAACAACATGGCAGGATTAGGAATGGAAGAGCCCCGTGGCGCAGAGTGGTAAAGCTGCAGTACTGCAGTTGGAGCCCTCTGCTCACAACCTGAGTTCGATCCCAGGGGAAGCTGGTTCAGATAGCCAGCTCAGGTTAACTCAGCCTTCCATCCTTCTGAGGTCAGTCAAATGAGTACCCAGCTTGCTGGGGGGAAAGTGTAGATGACTGGGGAAGGCAATGGCAAACCACCCCGTAAAAAGTCTGCCGTGAAAACGTTGTGAAAGCAACATCACCCCAGAATCGAAAGCGACTGGTGCTTGCACAGGGGACTACCTTTACCTTTTAGGATTAGGAATAAAAAGATAAAGGTATTCCCCAGTGCAAGCACCAATTGTTTCTGACTCTGGGGTGGCGTCGCATCATGACGTTTTCACGGTAGACTTTTTTACGGGGTGGTTTGCCATTGCCTTTCTTAGGTGCTTTCTTTGTATTTCTTCTTAAAGTTGCCTTCTTTGTATTTTCCCATGGGATCCAGGGGACTGGGTAAAGGAAGCTGTGGCTCTTTCTCTCCCTCCCCAGGGGACCAGGAGGGGGAGGAGCCTCAACCAATGGAGAAAATTGAGGTTTTGCTCCATAGATCCTATGTGATTGAGAAAGGCTTGCAAAGCAAGCTGAGATGCAGAAGGAAGCTAGAGAGAGGGAGAAGGAAGCAGACAAGAGCCAGTTGCTTGGGGGCCTGGTTTTGCTCCCAGGCGGTGTTCAATACCCCTGGTTTATTCCATAAACAACACCAGAACCAAGATAGAGGGCCCATAACTATTACTGGGGTTATGCCAAACAAAACAAAAAGGTCTTCACCTCCTGGTGAAAGGCACTAATAGAGGTGCGCTATAGATCCAGATGAGCAGCTCTGTCAATCTGTAACAGCAGAACAAAGTTAGAGTCCAGTGGCAACTTGACCGACATTGTTTCATTCAAGGTATGAACTTTCATGTGCATGCACACTTCCTCAGAGGTGCAGCGTGTAAAAGGATAGGGGAGATTATGACCGATTCCCCACTAGCCTTGTCCCGGTCTCGCTTGCCTCTTCTCCGTGGCGCTTCCGTCCGATTTTGCAAAAGCTGCCCTGGGGCGGCAACTCTCTCTGCCTCTTTCCCACGGCAAACAGAAATCGGCTTCAGAGGATCTTGCTTGCCGCAGGAAAGAGGCAGAGTGAGTTGCAGCCCCAGGGCAGCTTGTGCGGAATCGGCTGGAAGCCCTGCGGAGAAGAGGAGTGTGACACAGGGACAAGGCTAGTGGGGAATCAGTCTATGTGTTGGCTGCAATAATCCACTTGCACAAGAAAAATAGATCTCCTCTATTTTCGCCTCTTCTCTAGCAGTCCCTTCCAACCTGAGAAAAGTTCATCCCTGGGCTTGCAAGATCCATGTGGAACAATAGGCATGAAGTTTGGAGGGCTGTGGTGAGGAAGGGGGCTCTGAGTTAAATGTTAAAATCATTTAACTTGGAAGCACAGAAGTTTTAAGTAGCATCCCCAGTCCTCCATGTTAACCAGTTAAGGGGGAAATGCTGTACAAACAAATTACAAAGATGATCTGACTCCAATGGTAATAATAGAAATTTTATTTACAAAAACAGAAGCACATCTTACATGGCAAATTCATGTTGAGGCTGGGTGAGTGGGTGTCAACTTGGCAGATGAGGTTCAACGTGGCCAAGTGCAAAGTAATGCACAATGGGCCAAGAATCCCAGCTACAAATACAAGTTGATGGGGTGTGAACTGGCAGAGACTGACCAAGAGAGAGGTCTTGGGGTCGTGGTAGATAACTCACTGAAAATGTCAAGACAGTGTGCGATTGCAGTAAAAAAGGCCAACACCATGCTGGGAATTATTAGGAAAGGAATTGAAAACAAATCAGCCAGTGTCATAATGCCCCTGTATAAATCAATGGTGAATCCTCATTTGGAGTACTGTGTACAATTCTGGTCACCGCACCTCAAAAAAGATATTATAGCATTGGAAAAAGTCCAGAACGACCCCAAGATCTCTCTCTTGGTCAGTCTCTGCCAGTTCACACCCCATCAACTTGTATTTGCAGCTGGGATTTTTGGTCCCAATGTGCATTACTTTGCACTTGGCCACGTTGAACCGCATCTGCCACGTTGACGCCTACTCACCCAGCCTCAACAGATCCCTTTGGAGTTCCTCACAATCCTCTCTGGTTCTCACCACCCTGAACAATTTAGTGTCATCTGCAAACTTGGCCACTTCACTGCTTACTCCCAACTCCAGATCAGTGCACTGATCTGGCCTTGTGGGGGTGTTGAAGTGGGCACCCCCATGTGCCTTGGTGACATCATCAGTGCAGGGGGGGCACTAGAAGTTAGCTTTGCCTAGGGTGCCAGACAGTCTAGCACTGGCCCGGGCAAACAATCACCAAAGAGGCTCAACAGCTAACCAATGAGAGGAGGATGGCTCCAACTGCCAAGTGTACCCGAGTGAAGGAATTCTCTTAACCCTTTCCCTCCCAGATTTTCTTGCATGCAAAGTTACAATATCCAACAGGGGTCTCATTCTGTTAACAGGGAGGAATCCATAGTATAATTTTGTTCTAGGAAAACCGGTCAGCATTTTTGAATCCCTGATCGAAAGGATGCAAAGAAAATCTCTTTGAACAATACTACGCAGAACATCCACTGAAGTATATGCCTATTGATTTCTGTTATGTTTTGTAGCAAGAGACTTATATTTCTTTGCCGTAGCTTATTGTGCTTTTTCCCCTTCAAATCAGAGTTTTCTTAAAGTGTATTTATTGATCTTTGAGATAATTTACTAGTCTTTGTTCATGGCTTTTGATTACTTTCGTGAGATACGGCTAGCTCGGGGACTGAAAGCCCTTGGAACGACCCCATCTGCAATTAAATTCTCTTTAAAATATTTCTGTCAGGGGGGCGTTATCCCATCCCCGAGTGTTTCTGTTGGGATATTTGGTTAATATAGCAGAGTTTGCCAATCATATAAGCAGGGTACTGAGTGCAGTAAATAAATCTCCCAACAGGTATAATGCAAAAATGGTAAACATATTTATTCAGGTATATCTAGTTCACATTCAGGTTACATATTTGTAAATTCTAAAGTAGTTTTATATTTTAAAAGTATGTACATTCATAAGTAATTATATATAAAAAGTATGGTAGCCTATTTACATCCCAGACATGTCGTTTGTTTTTTGTATTGCACGTTCAGGTTACAGACAAAAGAAAAGAGAGAAGCCTAATCTAAAGAGAGCCAGTTTGGTGTTGTGGTTAAGTTAGTGGACTCTTATCTGGAAGAACCAAGTTTGATTCCCCACTCCTCCATTCGCACCTGCTGGAATGGCCTTGGGTCAGTCATAGCTCTCTTATCTGGGAGAACCGGGTTTGATTCCCCACTCCTCCACTGGCAGCTGCTGGAATGGCCTTGGGTCAGTCATAGCTCTCTTTTCTGGGAGAACTGGGTTGGATTCCCCACTCCTCCACTGGCAGCTGCTGGAATGGCCTTGGGTCAGCCACAGCTATCTCAGGAGTTGTTTTCAAAAGGGCAGCTGCTGTGAGAGCCCTCTCAGCCCCACCCACCTCACAGGATGTTTGTTGTGGGGGGAGAAGATATAGGAGACTGTAAGCCGCTCTGAGATTTAGAATATAGGGCGGGATGTAATCCAGTATGTTCTTCTTCTCCGTCTCTTGAATGGCACTCTCTGGAGAGCCAGTTTGGTGTAGTGGTTAAGTTAGTGGACTCTTATCTGGGAGAACCAGGTTTGATTCCCCACTCCTCCACTTGCACCTGCTAGAATGGCCTTGGGTCAGCCATAGCTCTCGCAGCATTGTCTTTAAAAGGGCAGCTTCTGTGAGAGCTCTCTCAGCCCCACCCACCTCACAGGGTATCTGTTGTGGAGGAAGAAGATAAAGGAGATTGTAAGCTGCTCTGAGACTCTGATTCAGAGAGAAGGACGGGGTATAAATCCACAGTCTTCTTCTTGTTGTTGTTCTACTACTACTACTTTCCCTGCCACAAATGGCTAGCTTATCTAATATCAAGTATAAGTGGAAGTATAGAGAGAGACCTGCGGAGACTTGTGTCTCCGTGGAAAGCCATGTGAAAGAGGGAGAGGACAAAGGTTGAGACAAAGTGAGGCATCCCATTCAATGAGATAACATCTATATAATATATACTTCAGCTTCTTCTCCTCCTGTGGTGGGAGGCAGGCTCCAAAGAGCACAGGCACACCCAGTCCCTCTGCTTTCGCCTTCTTGAAGGTGAAAGTGGTGGTGCAGGACATGGCGAGTGCGCATGTGGGGGGAGGGGTGTCCGGCACCCTGTAGGCCACAGACAACCGCCTATCTGGCTTACTCCTCACGCCGGCCACGCTTCCACCTTCCATTTTCTTATCAATCAAAATGATAGTCATTTTCCTGGGCCACCACCAATGTCTTCTTCCTCTTCAGACAGCTCTGTTTGCATCTTGTTGTTTGGTTCTAACTCATTAGCCAAGATGTCTCTGGCCAAGACACCTCTGGCCAGTCAACATCCATCACCTCTCAAGTCACTGATGCATTGGGTCTTAATTTTGGGTCAGTGAGGATGGACAGAATAACTGTTAACTGATCAACCAGTTTTGCACTGTTTGATGTTCCTGTCCCCCCCTATATACACCGAAGGAGTATATACTGTAAACCCCGCAGTGTTATCATTTCCTTGGACATGGTAACTAGTTAGGGTTGCCTGTTCTGTTAGGAAATTCCTGGAGATTTGGAGCAGTGCCTATAGAGGGGAGAATCTAGGGAGGGATTTCTATGACATACCACAGAGTTCACCCTCCAAATCAACCATTTTTCCCAGGGAGCTTATCTCCATAGTTTGGAGATGTTGTAACTCTTGGAGGTCTCCAGGCCCTACCTGAAGGTCGTTTTGCTGCTTGGTACACCGCCCACCAAGGCCTACATTACACAGTAACCTACAAAATTTGTGCTGTGGGTTAAACCACACATTTTTTACCTCACAGCAAGGCTTTTTTTGAGCAGGAACGCAGTTCTGGCTGGTTTGGTGTCAGGAGTGTGTGGCCTAATATGTTAATGAATTCCTGCAGGGCTTTTTCTACAAAAAGCCCTATGTTAAACAATGGTGCCATCAAGGGGTGTGGCCTAATATGCAAATGAGTTCCTGCTGGGCTTTTTCTACCCCAAAAGCAATAGCATTAACAAATCTCATTCCTTATCCTTGCCCTTTCAATATGTAACAGCTATTTATGCTAGGTAAATACCTCTGGCTGAATATCAAGGTTGCTATCCCACAGTGACCACAAATGTTTTCTTATTTTTCATCCCATTGGTATTACTTTCTCTTAAATGCAGACTCCAGGCTCTCTGAGTCCATTTGCTGGTAATATAAGAGTTGATAATCCTACCTTCTGAAACAGGGCATACAGTTGCCAAGTCTCAGAGTTCAATCTGAAGTTTCAGAAGATTAGCGTCTTTCTTAGGATCTTAAAAAGAAAGATGAGGAGAGGGCAAAAGCAAAGAGAGCAGCTAATTTCCGCTTCACTTGTGGAAATGTAAATGTTGGCTTCGTGGTGATCTGAATTGTACAGCTCTACATTAAAAGCTACGTGGAGGTGTGAAGGGGGTCACCGAGCCCTTGGCTGCTATCTATTCAGTTGTTGTAATGTCACAGAGGCCTGTAATGATGGTCTGCTTAGGGGAAATGGAGGGAACCTTTGAGAATCTGAATTTCAGAGCATATTAAACAGGCAAATATGGTTTCAAGCGGATAGGACAGAGATGGAGAAAGAACAGGGCTTTTTTTTTGAGCAGGAACGCACAGGAATGTAGTTCCGGCTGGCTTGGCGTCGGGGTGTGGCCTAATATGCAAATGAGTCCATCGGGCTTTTCCTACCAAAAAGCCCTGCGTGAAACAATGGTGATGTCAGAGGGTGTGGCCTAATATGCAAATGAGTCAGTCGGGCTTTTCCTACCAAAAAGCCCTGCGTGGAACAATAGTGATGTCCGGGGGTGTGGCCTAATATGCAAACGAGTCCCTACTGGGTTTTTTCAACCAAAAAGGCCTTGAGAAAGAGATAGGCAGAGCCTGGGGGGGGGGGGGTGTGTAACACAGACCTCCAATGGGGGCTTGGCCAATTCATCAATAACAATAAGAATAAAGATCTATGGTTAGAATGAAAATGGTTTATCATTAGACTCTGCATCCAGCGTTCGCATCTTTAAACTCAAGAAGGTTGCATCTTTTTTATTTCCAGTATCTAGAAAACAGAACTTTACAGGGCTGATGATTCTATATATCTCTTTGAGCAAGTATCCTTGTTATTTGTCCTCCTTTGGTTCTTCTCTAAAAGCTCGTTTTGCTCCACCTCTTAATAATCTGTCCTTTTGATCTCTGATCAACCCTCAGGAATGCCAGGACCGAGAGGGATCGTTGGTCCTCCAGGGGAAATGGGCTCGGTTGGACCAGCAGGAGAAAAAGGATCCCAAGGCGCTCAAGGAGAAAAGGGAGATGTCGGTGGCATGGGTAAGTCAGCTTCATTTTCTACCCAACGATCCCTCCCCCTCTCCTTAGTGTTACAACCTAATGGGTTGAGTCTGAGTCCAGTGGTATCTTTAAGACCAATAAAGGTCCCCTGCCCCAATTCAGAATCTAGAAAGCAGATTAGTAGCAAGTTATAATGTGGCACAGAGTGGTAAAGCTGCAGCACTGTGGTCTGAACTCTCTGCTCACGACCTGAGTTCGATTCTGGTGGAAGCTGGATTCAGGTAGCCGGCCCAAGATTGACTCAGCCTTCCATCCTTCCGCGGTCGGTCAAACGAGTACCCAGCTTGCTGGGGGGGAAGTGTAGATGACTGCGGAAGGCAATGGCAAACCACCCCGCAAAAAAAGTCTGCCGTGAAAATGTGATGCAACGTCACCTCCAGAGTCAGAAATGGCTGGTGCTTGACCACAGGGGACCTTTCCTTTCCCCTATAACATATGTCATTGGGTTGAAATTTGTTTTTGTTAACTGATTTTATTGATGATTACTTACATTATACTGTTTACATTGCCTAGAGCCCAGCATTGGCTGGGATGAGGCTGTTTAATAATGATAATAGTAATAATAATAATAATACAGTTTAATTCTAGGTCTAAGCTTCCATGTGCATGCACACTTCTTTAGATACATTGAAACCTAATGGATTGTAATACTCAACTCCTGCATGCATTGCTCGTAATAAAAAAACCCAACTAAATGTTATTTCAAACTTTCTTTTTGTATTGGGTTAGATCAGAGATGACCAATGTGGGTGCCAGGGTGCTCGCCAACACCAACCCTGGCAGCTGGGCAGTGCCTGGTGGGGCTTTTGCTCAGCAACGCTTCCAATTGGCCACTGGAGATTCGATCGGCCATGCAGATTTTCAAAACATTGCTCTGGCAACAGATGCCGCCACAGTGCGAGGATCTGTACTGTGTGACTGAAGGCAAGCTGCGGTGGCCATTTTGTGGCTGGCCCTGCCTCCTGTGGTAGTTGTATTTGGCAGCCATTTTGTGGCTATACTCACCATGCTGTGTCAGAATAACAAAGGTGCTGACAGGCTCCAGAAGACTGGGGACTCCTAAATTGGATTTTATTCTCTCTACTCACAAAACAAATTCTTCCTGCTCTCCCCTCGAAAATGTTGCCTCTTGGGGATCTCTAGGGGCAGTGTTGAGCATCATGCAAGGTCTGCTGTGAGGAAACCCCACCTCCTTCTTGCAGAAGTTTCCTCATACCAGCAGCAACAGATCATAGGATCTAACCCCTTATGTCTTTTAAAGAGACAAGAACCACAAAATAGGGACTGTCCCTGGTACAAGGGGACCATTTGGGTGCAAATAAATGAGGAAAAGATCATGCATTGTTCCTGTCATCAATGCAAACTGTAGGCTGTGCATAACCTATAGTTCAGGGACCTCAGATATATTGGCACATGAAAGGTCATCCTGGATGCTCACCTCAGAGCACACTCAGCGCCACCTTTCCCCAAAGTCCCAGGAGACTTGTCAATGTTGCTTCTGTTGAAGAGGATGGTGGGGGGTGAAGTCTGAGGAATGCCAAATCTATTCCTTGTGTATTTTCTTTTCATAAGGCATCTCCAGAAATCTCCACCAATGGTAAAATAGAGGCAATGCTTTTAAAGAGACGAGAACCACAAAATAGGGATTGTCCCTGGTAAAAAGCGAACCACTGAGGTGCAAACAAATGTGGAAAAGAACATGCACTGTTCCCTTCATCAAATACACTTTCCCTATGAAGAAAGGATAAAACGCTTGGGGCTCTTTAGCTTGGAGAAACGTCAACTGCAGGGTGACATGAGAGAGGTTTACAAAATTATGCAAGGGATGGAGGAAGTAAAGAAAGAAGTACTTTTCTCCCTTTCTCACAATACAAGAACTCGTGGGCATTCGATGAAATTGCTGAGCAGACAGGTTAAAACGGATAAAAGGAAGTCCTTCTTCACCCAAAGGGTGATTAACATGAGGAATTCACTGCCACAGGAGGTGGCGACAAGCATAGCCAGCTTCAAGAGGGGATTGGATAAATATATGGAGCAGAGGTCCATCAGTGGCTATTAGCCACTGCATTAGCATACACACACACACACACACACATATATATTGGTCACTGTGTGATACAAAGTGTTGCACTGGATGGGCCATTGGCCTGATCCAACATGGCTTCTCTTATGTTCTTATATGACACAGAGTGTTGGACTGGATGGGCCACTGGCCTGATCCAACATGGCTTCTCTTATGTTTTTAAATGACACAGAGTGTTGGACTGGATGGGCCACTGGCCTGATCCAACATGGCTTCTCTTATGTTCTTATGTACAAACTGCAGGCTCATGCAATTTCAGTTCCTGCAGAAATGTATGGATGGGAGAGGGCATTTAACCCTTCAGCTTCCACTTGGTTTCCATATTAGAAACTGGTCTTCCTTCTCTGGTGGCATTTTAAAAGAGGGGGAAATGCCCTGTCAAAACATGTCCTTTAAAATGCTAATAACTAAGTAGCAAAACTAAGTTGACTTTGAAGGGTTAAAACCTTCTCTCTTCCTTATATAGTCCCAAGGCAAATTGAGGCTTTACCAGTCTGCCATTTGTTTTTCAGTTTCAAACAATTTTATTAGTAATATATGGTAATAAATTTCAATTTCTTACATCATTAATAATTACTTTTTTAAATTTATCCCATATATTACTTTCTACCCACCCCTCCCCTCGTTACTTGACCCCCGCCGATATTATATACTTAAAATCTTAATATTAAAGGTACCCTTAATTAATAAAAACCAAAATTAATGTCCTCCTCCCTCTTGTACTTAGTCATTATCAAAGATTGTCCAGTGTCCTTTTATTTTCCACTCTTTTTTCTATGTATCTTCTGAACTTTTTCCACTCCATCTTAAAAACTTCTAAATCATAGTCTCTTAAGGTTCTTGTTAACTTGTCCATTTCACTCCATGTCATAACTTTTACAATCCAATCCCCATTTCTCGGGTGTTTTTCTTGCTTCCACAACTGCGCATACAATGTGTCAGACGATGGCACTTCAAATCAACCAGACTCCATTGGATACCAAGTTTAAGGCTTTATTTGATAGTTTGCAGTTTCTGAGCATAGCAAGATTGGAACTGATACATTCTCCCTGCTGAGGAGTCACTTTAAAGAATTGGACATCAAAGGTTTTCTAAACAAAACTATGTTCCCAAGCATTCTTAACATGGAGTGTTACTTTTCACACAGCGACTTTCGCTTATCTCTCTGTGGTTCTTGGTCTCACAGGCATGGCTAGGCTGCCATCCCCGGAGGCATTTTATCTTCAAAGGGGAATTTGTTAGTTCCCGGGACAGGAATTCACACCTGTGTTAGTAAATACTATGTTCCTACTTTGATATGCAAGGTCTCTTCCCGTGGTTAGTAACACAGGTTAGAAAATGGAGTCAGTTGAGCTAAGCATTTCATTACATTCAGTTAATCTAAGCATTTTAATACAGTAATTTTCCAGAGTCTGACACAATGTCCTAGCAGCTGAGAGCAAGTACCAGATTAAAGTTCTATCTTCTTTTGGAAATTTTTCCCTTTTGTAATCCCAACAGAAAAGTCTCTGCAACTTTGTTAAATTTGTAGCCCAAGGTCTTAGAAATCTCTTGTTGAATCATCTGCCAATACTTTTTCGCTCTTTCACAAGTCCACCACATATGGTAGAAAGAACTTTCATGTTTTTTACATTTCCAACATCTATCTGGCATCTTATTGTTCATCTTTGCCAACTTTTTAGGAGTCATATACCATCTGTACATCATCTTAAAACAGTTTTCTTTAATACTCTGACATGTTGAGAGTTTCATAGAGTTCTTCCACAAATATTCCCATGCGTCCATTTGTATTTCGTTATTTACATTAATTGCCCACTTAATCATTTGAGATTTCACTTTCATCTTCCATAGACCATTTTAAAAGTAATTTATAGATTTTTGAAATTAATTTTTCATTATCTCCAAGCAGAACTTTTTCCATTTCTGTTCTCGTCTTATTCCTTCAGTTTTAACCAGTCTGCTGTTTGTTTTTCATGGGTGAAAGAAGATACATGATCTTCCTCTGTTCTGTTTGAGACTGCATGTCCAGCAGAACCTTGAACTCGCAACTCCCTCTGAGGCAAGTTGCTTCCTCTGTTGACTACTCTTTCAGCCATCTTTGTCTCTTGGTGCAGCTTATTTGCCTGATGAGAAAAGGGACAGAAAGGAATAGGACACTTTTCAACAGTGCTATGTGGGGAGAGAGAAGCCAGCTTACCCCAAATGTAGACCAGGCATTCTAATGCCTTAGAAGTATTTAAATATTTCAATAAATAGTGTTGAACCCTGAACACCAATTGGAAGGATTCCATTATTCTCAAATGAGAAGTAAGTAAAAACTACTTCCTGGAATTTTAAAGGCTATAATTACCACTTGTTTAATGAACATCTAACAAGAGGTACTTCACGTCTTCCTTATCGGAAATGATTCCATCAGCAAAAAAAAAAAATTATGAACAAAGAAATGGTTTTGAACCCATCAAGTGAGGCATTTAGATTATGAAATGTGATCAGGTGTGATATTTTAATTTGCACGTTTTAATTTAGCTGCTCTTAGCTTGTTCACCTCCGAGCCTGCTGGATATCATAATTAGGAATGCAACCTGCCAAATATAGCACCACTTATGGCAGTGATGCGTGTGTGAGGATTATTAATGGCGTTTCTTGGAAGCTGAGAGATGGAGGACCTCAGTTACAATGCAATATCTCCGTCTCAGAGACTGCACCAGCATTGCTAGTAGAGCAGTTCAGTTGACCAATGCAGCTTAGGTAGCAGCCATTCATTGTGAAGAAGCACAGTCGTGTATGAACAGACGGGACAAGAATGAGAACAGGAAATATGCTCCAAAGGACTCAAACAGACAGCATCATAAGGACAATCTCAAGGCCTCAGCTCCAGGTACATGCTGGCAAAATGTACACCCCTAATACCATACCACATATAGCAACCCTATGACAGCATGAGAGAGGAGACTTACGCCTTCTCCTCCACACCATTCTCCTAAACCAGAGGTTCCCAACCTTTTTGAGTCTGCAGGTAAATTTGGAATTCTGACATGGGGGAAGAGATGCAGCCACAAAATGGCTGCCGCAGGAGGCAGGGCCAGCCGCGAAATGGCTGCCACCTTCAGCCACATGTTGAAGATCCTTGTGCTTTGGTGGCAGCTGCTGCCAAAGAAAAGGGGTGTCGAACCCTGAACAATCAAATCTCCAGGGGCCAATCGGAAACCTCACTGGACACAAGCCCCACCTGGTTCACCTCCTTTCTCTTGGTAGTTGCCAGAGAAGGTATGATACCTTAGGTATCAGTGGGCACTGTGGCACCAAATGTACTCCCTTGGGGACTCCCATCCTAACCTGAAACTGCTTCAAGATGCACCTGGGGAAAATTGAACACGTAGTCGGACCCTGTATTGGGAGCCGAAGACAAAAGAAGTAAGCCTAATGTTTCAAGGGAGAGATGGATTTCTTGTGGGATTTGAGTATAGCTTGGTGTTTGGGGCAGGATTTCCAGGCATAGGGGAAAGCTAGGGAAAGTAGGTGGGTTTCTTCTCATTAAGGAAGTAGAGGAGCCCTGTGGTGCAGAGTGGTAAGGCTGCAGTATTGCAGTCTGAGCTCTCTCTGCTCGTGACCTGAGTTCGATCCCAGCAGAAGCTGGGTTCAGGCAGCCGGCTCAAGGTTGACTCAGCCTTCCATCCTTCCAAGGTCAGTAAAATGAATACCCAGCTCGCTGGGGGGAAAGCGTAGATGACTGGGGAAGGCAATAGCAAATCACCCCATAAAAAGTCTGCGGTGAAAACATCATGCTGCGACATCACCCCATAGTTATAAATGACCAGTGCTTGCACAGGAGACTACCTGTGCAAGGAAGTAGAAGAGCAACAGAGAGTGGTAGAATTAGGAGGAAAAGGCAGAGACCAGGATATATCAGGAGGTAAGGACAGAAGATTGTGGGATTAGTATCCACTCGGTATTAATCTTCTTTAATAGGATTACAGTTGACAGCTAGCATAGCAGGATTAGCTAGTTCTCGTTTTTCAAGCAGGTGACATGCCGTACCTACTTCACAACAAACCACTGTGTTAGAGCTTGCGCAACCACAACATGCCGTGTTATGACGATGGTTAAGACTCCTCAAGCCCAGACAAATTCCCACGCTGACCTTGAAGCTTTTATAGCCCTTCCAGGTCAGGAGAAACGGATGGGTTGCCCAAGTAACTGCAGTTCTACAGCTAACTGCACAACCTCACCACAGGGGGCAGTGGTAGTGCAGGGATCTAAGAGCCATCGCCTTTGGCCTTGCCAGATCCTTATGGAGTTGACCTTTCTGCACCTGCAAATAATTATTTCTGCCCGAGCAGGACCACGTGGAATCCGAGGTTTGCAGGGTCCTCCGGGAAGTCCAGGTCCTGCTGGAGCAAAAGGTGACCAGGGGCCTCAAGGTGAAAAAGGAGTAACTGGAGAAACAGGTAAGTCTGTTGGTTGCATTTCTATAGGGAGCTGGTGGGGAGGGGGGAATATCTTGGCCAAAATTCCAAGAACTTCATAAATCTTTCTGTGTTGCTTGGCTCTTTGGGCAAACAGCAGGCCCATGATATGCTCTCAAAAGCTGTTTGAGATGTCATGAAGGGATGTGACAAAGGAGGAAAAATGGATCAAGACCCGTGTTCCCTCTAAGCTGAGTTAGCGTGAGCTAGCTCGGAGATTTTTAGCCTCCAGCTCACACATTTTTGTCTTAGCTGGAGAAAGATGACCCCAGAGCACACTAATTTATGCAGTAGCTCACAACTTTAATGCCAGTAGCTCACAAAGTAGAATTTTTGCTCACAAGACTCTGCAGCTTAGAGGAAACATTAAACCACTATAAAACCCTCTCAATACTATTCCTGGTCAAATATCCTAGAAATGTTTCTTTCAGTTGAACTCAACACATGTCAGTAGAAGACAAATTGGTCTCTAAATTGGATAGTTCTCCTTCTTACTGTTCTGTCTGCAGCACACCACCTGTCATGGATCAAGGTTGCCAACTCTGTTTTGGGAAATTCCTGAAGATTTAGGGGGTGGAGTCTGGGGAGGACAGGGTTTGAGGAAATGAGGGAGCTCAGTGGAGCCTAGTGCCACAGAGTCTACCCTCCAAAGCAGCCATTTTCTCCAGGGAAACTGATCTCTGTAGTCTGGGGATGAGCTGTAATTCTGGGAAATCTCCAGACCCCACCTGGTCGGAACTGATTGCTGAGTATTCTGAACTTTACTCTTTTTTGAAAATTGTATAACGGCATTTTGAAGCTTGTAGAAGCTTTGGGTGAAATGGGATCACGTACAACCCTGTCGCGCTTCCTTCTTGCCTTGCTGCAATATATCACTCCACCCTTCTTCTTGAAAGAAACTGAAGCATTGGATTCCGTCTGAGAATCGACCTCTTTACCACAACCCGGACCGTTAATTTGGAATTATTCGGCATTGAGTGCACGTTCGAGACTTTGGGTTCGGGTGTGGTCAGTGTTCTGTAACTTTAAGTGTGATCTAGTTTCATTCTTTTGTATGAATATATTTTCATTTTCTATAAGTGAATTCAGTTTGTTATTTATTGAGGCGGGTTTTCGCAGAGGTCTGTGTACCTTTACCCTGCCCCACCTGGAGACTGGGAAACCCATGGATATGTTGCTTTTCCTGAAATTTGAGTTCTGAGGGCAGCACACATGGTTGATGACTCTGGAGATCAGTTGTAGAAGAAGAAGATGAAGATATTGGATTTATATCCCGCCCTCCACTCCAAAGAGTCTCAGAGTGGCTCACAATCTCCTTTACCTTCCTCCCCCACAACAGACACCCTGTGAGGTGGGTGGGGCTGAGGAGCACTCATGGAAGCTGCCCTTTCAAGGACAACCTCTGCCAGAGCTATGGCTGACCCAAGGCCATTCCAGCAGGTGCAAGTGGAGGAGTGGGGAATCAAACCCAGTTCTCCCAGATAAGAGTCTGCGCACTTAACCACTACACCAAACTGGCTCTCTGTAATTCTGGGAGAGCCACAGATCCTACCTGGAGATGGATAATCCTATGAATACGATGTTGCCTTTCTTGAAAATTGAGTTGAGAGAGCAGCACTACATGGTGGACATGAGTACTTTGGAATTCTGGGAGATCCCCAGGCCACACCTGGAGGCTGGCAAACCTGGTCATGGATGCCTTACCATCGGGCCATTTTGTAGAAAAATAGGTGGTGGAGCTCATTAACATAATCATTAGCATATGCCACCACTACCCCCCACCAACCAAAAGCAATCCGATGGAAGAAAGGAGTATCTCGGGTGAGCAAGGCCTGCTTGGGCTGGCTATAGATCTGGCCTGCTCTGCTTGAGCTGGCTAGAGATCCAGCCAGCCCAAGCAGGCCTCGCTCACCTGGAGCTCTCCTGGGCTGCCCTTCCCACAGTCAAAAGGCCACCCAAAATCACATCAGAAGTGAAGAAAGGGTTGCGTGGGCTTCTCCAGGAGTTAATAAGGGCTGCTGGGTGTGTGGCAAAGCCCTTGGTGGCTGGCTGGCTGCCTGCTCTCCTAATCCAGGGATTGTTATGCAGCTGTACCTACTGTTCAATGGACAAGATAGGTAGGTGGGGAGGAGGAGGGGGAACCCTCAAAAAGGTTCAGGAGCTGTGCTCCCATGAGCTCCTGCTGAATCTGAGGCCTGCTTACCATTACCTATGGGGTGACAGCCCTGAAGCTGGCCTTCCATTGTTAAGTTGATGGCTGATGCCATTGGACAGCACAGGTCAAGCAGTACCTATATCACAATGGGCAGTGGGAGCTTAATTTCTGGCACCATTTTCACATGTTCAAATGATCAAGTGCCAAAACGCATTTACTAACAGTCAGGGTCTGCAGTCAAGAAGCCGCTTAGGGTTGCCAACCTCCTGGTAGCACCTGGAGAAGACTCTCTTGCTATTACAGTTGGTCTCCCTGGAGAAAACAGCTGCTTTGGAGGGTGGCCTCTGTGTCATTTTACTCTGCTGAGGCCCTCTCCGGGCTCCACCTCCCAGATCTCCTGGGATTTCCTAACCCAGAGCTGGCAACCCCTAGGGGAGATACTTTTTGGTGACGTGCTAGCTTTCCGGTTGCAAGGATTATATTATTTTTATTTATTTATTTATTTATCTGGGATTTATATCCCGCCCTTCCCATCGATTGGCTCAGGGCGGCTTACAACATATATAAAACTAACATAAAAATAAATTACACTATAAAATTAACATTTCATTAAATAATTAAAATCCAACATTTGTTATAAATGTTGTTGTTATAAATATTAGTATAGGGAGAAGAGCACGTACCTGCAATCTGATGTGGTACAGCCCAGACACAGAAGCCGGTGAGAACTAGACGAACCCGTGGTGGTTCGTACTCAAGTTTTCTCTAAGCTGTCATCATTGGCGAACTAGCCAGGGTGTCAGCGTGCCCGAAGGCAAGTGGGCCCCGATGAAGTGGGCCCCCTTAAACATTAGACAATATGTTTAAAACGTTAATGTCCTTTTAGTAGCTTGAAAATATAATAGAAGTTTCAATATTATTACTGTAATGCAACTAAAATTTACGTTGTCTGTAGGGTTGCCAGCCTCCAGGTGGGGCCTTGGGATCTCCCGCTTTTCCAACTGGCAGAGATCAGCTCCCCTGGAGAAAATGCAATCTGTATTTACATTTAGTATCTACTGCATGCAAGAGCCCCGTGGCAAAGCTGCAGTACTGCAGTCGGAGCTCTCTGCTCATGACCTGAGTTCGATCCCAGCGGAAGCTGGTTCAGGTAGCCGGCTCCAGGTTGACTCAGCCTTCCATTCTTCCGAGGTCGGTAAAATGAGTCCCCAGCTTGCTGTGGGGGGAAGTGTAGAGGACTGGGGAAGGCAATGGCAAACCACCCCGTAAAAAGTCTGCCGTGAAAACGTTGTGAAAGCAACGTCATCCCAATCGAAAACGACTGGTGCTTGCACAGGGAACTACCTTTACCTTTTATCTACTGCGTACTGCCAGTAAAATGTACAATATACGTACACTGTAATTACTAAAAATGCATATGCATTTATTTCGCAAAAGTTTTAATTGTACCTTTTTTCCACTTGTGTTTTTTGAAAATAGTATTTCTTTCTTATAAACATGAAACGATAGCCTTATCATTGTGGGTGGGCCCCCTTTGTCTCCTGGCAACCAATATTTTTTTAGACCCAGTCCACCACTGGCTGTCATGAACCCAATACATGACTGCACTGAGAAAATAAGTGCTGCTTGAATAAGTGGGTGAGTCTTCAGATCTCGGGGGCTGGTCCCTTGCTACTGCCGGCTGAAGCTGAAATCCCTGCTCGTTCCACCTGGCTTGCCTGCCCGCAGTTGTGGCTTCTTCCCTGGGCGCCCGAGTTTCAAGGGCCCACTACCCCATGCCTCCACTGGCTCATTACAGTCACGTTATGCTTACATTGATGTTTGCTTTGAACATCTGTGCTTGAAGCAGGGCCCACGCTGCCCTGCTGAGACACCTGCGGTTCTGTTTAGCTTTCCTTAATTTCATACCTGCTGTCAGAATTATTTGCGTCACGCTTTATTTATCATGTTTCGATGCTGTATAGGCCAACACTCAGTGATAGGACGCACAAAACATTTTCTTTTTCTTCCCCAGGAATTTCAGCGTCTCTGAAATACAGGCTCTGGATTCCATGCTAGGTATACTTTTTAACAGGGCTTTTTTTTTTTTTTGTAGAAGGAAGTCCTTTGCATATTAGGCCACACGCCCCTGAGGTAGCCAATCCTCCAAGAGCTTCCAGGGCTCTTAGCACAGGGCCTACTGTAAACTCCAGGAGGATTGGCTACATTAGGAGGGTGGGGCCTAATATGCAAAGGAGTTCCTGCTACAAGAATAGCCCTGCTTTTTAACAGTCAGTGTTTCTTTGCTTCAGCAACAGTATAACAAATGCCAAAAGAGTCTTGGGCAGTGTAATAAACTTCCTGGCAGAAAACAGAAATGATAGAACTGAATGATTCTTTGAATAAATGTTTGACTGTCTATCACATTACTGCATATTCAGCAAGTTTATTCTCCCATTCTTCTAAACGGGGACAGACATCTAGTTTCCATTTTGCTGCGTAAATGGTTCTAGCCGCTGTCACCACGCATTTGAATAGCTCTTCTACAATTTTTGCTTATTTGTTAGGCAGAACACCTAACAGCATGCTCTTGGCTTCCACTGGGAATTTAAACTTTAGCATATTCTGCGTTTTCCAGCGTATTTCTTTCTAATGTTTGTGCCTTTTAACAAGCTCTCAAACTTTCGGAATGCTAAGATATCAGGTCCTTTTCACTAGAAGACCTGAAAAACTTTTCCTTACCTGAATCAATCGATCTCCCTGTAGGACCAACAGGAGCCCCTGGTGTGCCAGGCCCGCAAGGCATGAAAGGCAATCCGGGACCAAAAGGGGACAATGGCTCAGTGGGCGAGAAAGGAGCAAAAGGAGAAGTGGGAGACAGAGGTAAGTGAAGTATGAGATCATGTGAAGTGACGGTATTACTTTACTCTGCTCTGGTAAGACCTCACCTGGAGTCTTGTGTTCAGTTTTGGGCACCATATTTTAAGAAGGATATAGACAAGCTGGAATGGGTTCAGAGGAGGGCGACAAAGATGGTGAGGGATCTGGAGAAGTCCTATGAAGAAAGGTTAAAGGAGCTGGGCATGTTTAGCCTGGAGAGGGCTGAGAGGTGATATGATCACCATCTTCAAGTACTTGAAGGACTGTCATATAGAGGATGGTGTGGAATTGTTTTCTGTGGTCCCAGAAGGTAGGACCAGAACCAATAGGTTGAAATTAAATCAACAGAGTTTCTGACTCAACATTAGGAAGAACTTCCTGACAGAGCGATTCCTCAGTGGAACAGGCTTCCTAGGGAGGTAGTGGGCTCTCCTTCCTTGGAGGTTTTTAAACAGAGGCTAGATGGCCATCTGACAGCAATGAAGACCCTGTGAATTTAGGGGGAGGTATTTGTGAGTTTCCTGCATGTGCAGGGGGTTGGACTAGATGACCCTGGAGGTACCTTCCAACTATGATTCTATGAATAGCACTTTTTGTTGAAGGAGCTAAGAGCTGGCAGTGTTCAAGACAGACACAAGATGGTAGCCCTTCACAAATGCATATGAACATATGAAGCTGCCTTATACTGAATCAGACACTTGGTCCATCAAAGTCAGTATTGTCTTCTCAGACTGGCAGCGGCTCTCCAGGCATAATTAACTTGTTTCTGTACAAGTCAGTTCACAAGTGGCAGGACTAGTGAGCATAGCCGTGCAAGAATCACGGCTCGCTGCTAATAATGTTAAATAAAAAGCTGCCCATCTCCTGACATGCATATGTGCCATCAAGTTGCAAACAATTTATGGCAACCTAGTGAAAGGCTTTAAATGTAAGTGAGAAGCAGAGGTGGTTGGCCGTTGCTATCCTCTGCAAAGCCTTCCTTGGTGGTCTCCCATCCAAGTACTCACCCTGATTAGCTTCCAACTGATGGCAACCCCAGCAAGAGACTTTCAAGGCAAGTGAGAAACACGAAGTGGTTGACTGTTGCCTTCCTCTCCAGGGCCTTTCTTGGTGGTCTCCCAAGGATTACAGAAGCCAAAAGATAACAGAAGCCACTCAGTAACTTGGTGATTTAATTACAACAGGATTGCAAGGACCAATTGGCGTGCCGGGCCTGATGGGGAAAACAGGCTCTCCTGGTCTGAAAGGAGACAAAGGTTCCATGGGAGAAAAGGGAACAAAGGGAGACAGCGGCCTCTCCGGTGAGTGTGTTAATGTTGCTCTTAAATGAAAGAGACTAGTTTTAATAATTCTTGTTGGGGATATTTATTTGCTATATTTATTTTGCTGAGATTCAAAGAGGATGACACTGTTTAAATCAATACAATCAATGTGAGCGGATAATTAATAAGCAATGTAGTGGGACTAGGATTACAGAAACCTGAGTAAGCATGACATATTAGGCACGGCACAAAGAGCAGATACAATGCAGAAAAATGGTATTACATCAGCAGAAAACAATGCAGTGATGGCAGGATAATATGTGCCGCAAACACATAATATGTCCTATACACAGTGGTATACACAGTGGTATATGTCCCATACACAGTGGCATAGTCCCATACGTAGTGGTATAGTTTGTCTTATACACAGTGGAATAGTCCCAAGGACAGTGGTATACTGGGCCAATATGTCCTATAAAGGTAAAAGTAGTCCCCTGTGCAAGCACCAGTCGTTTCCAGCTCTGAGGAAACCTGAGTAAGCATGACATTGCATCATGGTGCTTTCACAGACTTTTTACGGGATGATTTGCCATTGCCTTCCTGAGTCATCTACACTTTCCCCCCAGCAAGCTGGGGACTCATTTTACCGACCTCGGAAGGATGGAAGGCTGAGACAACCTTGAGCCGGCTACTGGAACCCAGCTTCCGCCAGGATCGAACTCAGGTTGTGAGCAGAGGACTCCGACTGCAGTACTGCAGCTTTACCACTCTGCACCACGGGACTCTATGTCCTATGCATGGTGGTATAGTCTCATAAACAGTGGTATAGCATGTCCCATACACATTAGTAGGCACAGTGGTACAGGCCCATACACAGTGGTATAGTCCCTTTCCCTTTATAAAGCACCCTCCTGAGCCATTCTGTAACAGTGCAGCTCTATTATCTTTCTGTAGAAACTCCCCATGTTCTGCCACAAAGCTTCACTCATCTGTTAAGAGCCTTCTGCCCTCGGCAAAAGGTCGGGGTCATCAACTCCCCCCCCCCCACTCCCAGGTTCTCCATTGTGGCCCCACCTGAAGGGATGGCCTGTCTGGCTGAGATCAGGAAGGCTTCCAGAGATCTGTCATTCCACAAACTATGCAAAATGTGGTTGTTCATGGGAGGAGAGGTGGTCCAGCAGACACGAAGGTCCCAGAGTCCTCTTGGCTTCTTACTGGCCACATTTTGGGTGGAGGTGTTCACAACTATGCAACTGGGATCAATTCAAGCAACATTGAGGACCTATTTGCCAATCAGGTGAATGTTTAAGTGTGTGTGTTTTTAAATTACATATCCCAGTGATAGGATATCAGGTTAGTGAGGCAAGATCTTCCCTTACAGAACCCATGCTGAGTCTTCCTCAATAACCCGTGTTCATCAATGTACCTACTCATTCTGTCCTTGATAATGGTTTCTACCAACTTTCCCGGTATTGAAGTCAGACTGACTAGCCTGTAGTTTCCCAGATCTCCTCTGGAACCCTTTTTAAAGATGGGGGTGACATTTGCTACCTTCCAGTCCTCAGGAACGGAGGCAGATATCAATGAAAGATTACATATTTTTGTCAGAAGATCCAGAAGTTCAACTTGGAGTTCTTTCAGAACTCTTGGATGTATGCCATCCGGATCTGGTGACTTATTAGTTTTTAATTCATCTATCAGTTGTAGGACCTCCTCTCTTGTCACCTCAATCTGACTCAGTGGCTATTAGCCACAGTGTGTATATATATATGTGGTGTGTGTATGTGTATATATATATATATATATATATATATATATATATATATATATATATATATATATATATATATATATATATATATATATATATATATATATATATATATATAAATTTTTTGGCCACTGTGTGACACAGAGTGTTGGACTGGATGGACCATTGGCCTGATCCAACATGGCTTCTCTTATGTTCTTATATCAGGCCATTCAGTGAAATTATCCATTTTATTTTAATTTTATTTATTATTTTGTGGATTTATAGTCCACCCTTTCCTGTAATGGGCTCAGGGTGGATTACAACATAATACAACAATTAAAAATCCAACAATAAAATAATTAAAACAATTAAATCATCGGATCTAGGGAATGGGTGTTTTTTATGTGTAGAAGCAACGATTTCTTTAGAAAGAGAGCCAATCGTTTTTGATCTTTAATGTAGCAGGCCCAGCCCACCATAAGGCGGAGTCTACTGTAGGAATGATTACAGGACAGCATATTTTAAATTACTTTGTTCTAACTGTGCAGAAATCTCTTTATCTAAAAACATTTTTACCTCAGCTCTCTCCAGGAAAACTGTGAGACAAAGTGTATAGTAAAACAGCCACAAAACCAAGACATCGTAAGAAATTTGGGTCACCCATCTTTTCTTTAGTCAGCTGAACCAGGCGGAGGCGGCCTTCGTTTGGGAAAATCTTTGTCAGAAACAAAAGTAGATCTACCCTGGCAACAGGGGTGGAATTCTAGCAGGAGCTCCTTTGCATATTAAGCCACACACCCCGATGTAGCCAGTCCTCCAAGAGCTCACAAGGCTCTTTTTTATAAGCTCTTGGAGGATTGGCTACATCAGGGGTGTGTGGCCTAATATGCAAAGGAGCTCCTGCCTGGCACCAATTTTGGAGAAGGGGAGATCGCAAAAAAAAAAAACTGTGATGTCCAGCATCCCCTTCATTCTAAATAAGTCTGGTTTGACCTTCACATCATCAAATTGCCAAACCCAACTGGCTGCATCATGACATAATCACATCTAGAACATGATTGCTGGTTGGCTGGGATCGCTTAAAGGAGAGGAGAAAATAGCTGAGAAGAGTTATGAACAACAATATAATTGGATTTTATTGAGTGAGGATTCCCCTCTCCCACTGTACTACTTTTGACCCTCAAAGCAAACCGAAAGAATATTCAAGTTCAGTGAAAGGTAGGCTTGCCAATCCCCTGGTCCCGGGGTGGGGGGGAGGTTCTCCGACTTTCTCAGGCTCTTTTCCACCTTCGGTCAGCTGGCCAGCGGGGGGAAAGCTCCTCTCCCACAGCTACCCTGTGCCTTTTCCCTTCAGAACGCTAGGAGAAAGCTTGCCAAGGCTTCCTGTTTGGATGGTGTGTCTGTGTCTTTAAGGCTGAATGGGGGCGGGGTGAGCAGACAGAACAATGTGGCTGCTCCCAGGAGCTGTGAAAGCAGCCCAGACCCTCCGTTGGCTGTACAAGCTTTTCAGAGGTCGTTTGCATAGTAAAGGGGAAACGTGAACCTTTGGTTTCCCTGTGTTATCGGAAGTTTAGCAACTCGTGAGTAAATTGCCCCAATGAGACCACATGAGTGTGGGATTGCAAACTGTTTTATTTTTGCTTCTGTGTGTGTGTGTGTGAGAGAGAGAGAGAGAGAGAGAGAGGATTTGCAGCTGCTTGGGTGAGGAAATGAAGACTGTGTTCAGGGGAACTGCGCTGCTGAGTTTTTATTTATTTATTTTAGGGAAAGTCTCCTGGCTCCACCCCCAAAGTCTCCCGACCCCACCTCCAAAGTCCCCAGATATTATCTGAGTTAGACTTGGCAACCCTAGTGAAAGCTTACTGTGGATTTGTGAATTTGGACTGTTAAGGGCAGCAAAATTCTTTGTTTAACCCCCTCCCCCCTCGTTAATCACCAAATGACCTCCACGGTATAAGCGAGTCTCCTCTTAAAACAGGAATTCCTATCCCCTGAAGAACAGCTTTTCTCACTTGAAGAGCATTTGGATAAATGGAATTTTGTGTCGTATTCGTGGCTTGCCGTTTGTTTTCACTGCTGTAGCAAAATGTGTCGGGGGCCGTCTCTATATGTCTCGGGTCCCCTGCTATTATTAGTCCTGCGCCTCACAACTCATTGTCGCTTTATCATTTCTCAGAGGTCAACCTCATGAAAAAACAAGTCAGCGATTTGCAAGGACAGCTAACAATGTTGCAAGCCAGTCTCGCCAAGTTCCAAAAAGGTAAAGTGCTATAAGAGCAGAAGGGCAACTTCACTTTCATGAATGTTGAAAGGTCAGTGCCACATTCGGTAGAAGGCAGATTCATGAAAGAAAGAATGATGGTAGACACGGGCCGGGTGGTGGGGAGGATTGGGGAAGGGCTGTGGGTTGGTGGTAGGACATATGCTTTGGATCTAAAAGCTCCCAAGTTCAATCCCCAGCATCTCCAGTTAAATGGATCAGATAGATGATGTGGAAGCAGGGGTCGTTTTGTAGAAAAATAGGTGGTGGAGCTCATTAGCATAACACATTAGTATATGCCGCCGCCCCCTCCCCAGCCAAAAGCAACCCGAAACAAGAAAGGTGAGCCCCGGGCGAGCGAGGCCTGCTTGGGCTGGCTAGAAATCCAGCCAGCTCAAGCAGGTCTTGCTCACCTGGGACTCTCCTTCGTCACCCCCCCCCCTCCAGGCTAAAGGCCAGCAAGACACCTGCCGCTCAAAATCACATAAGAAGTATAGGACTTTAATTTGGTATTTGCTCTCAGCTGCTAGGACACTGTATGCGCAGTTGTGGAAGCAAGAAAAAATACCAGAGAAATGGGATTGGCTTGTGAAAGTTTTATCGTGGAGTGAGATGGATAAGTTAACAAGAACTTTAAGAGACTATGATTTAGACGTGTTTAAAAACGAGTGGAAGAAATTTAAAGGATATATAGAGCAAGAGTGGAACGTAAAAAGACATTGGACAATTTTTTAGTATGAATGGGAAGAGAAAGACATTGAACTTTGATTGGCTAGGGGTACCTTTATAATTGAACTTTAGTATATAACTTCGGGGGAAGTCCAGTAATGGAGGGAGGGGGGATCGAAAATATCATATGGGTTAGAGATAGAAAGGATATAATTAAAGATTGTAACCATATGTTATTAATAAATTGTTTAAAACAAAATTACATAAGAAGTGGAGAAAGGATGGCGCGGGCTTCTCTAGGACTTAATGAGGGCTGCTGGGGGCATAGCAAACCCCCTGGTGGCTGGCTGGCTGCCTGCTCTCCTAATCCAGGGATTGTTATGCAGCTGCACCTCCTATTCAACGGACAAGGTTGGTGGGGAGGAGGAGGGGGAACCCTCAGAATGGTTCAGGGGCTGCCCTCCTGTGAGCTTCTGCTGAATCTGAGGCCTGTGTGAAAAACTGACACCTGAGTTCTTGGCTAGCTGCTGCCATGACACAATGGTCTCTGTTGCTACAAAGCCAGCTTCATGTGTTCGAGTTCAAATCCTCACACAGCCACAAAGGAGCAAGTCCTTTGGTCTAGGTCAAGGGTAGCCAAATAGTGGCTCAGGAACCACATGTGGCTCTTTCACAGATATTGTGTGGCTCCTGAAGCCCCTACCGGCCCGTCAGCTGGCTTGGAGAAGGCTTTTGTCTCTTTAAATCACTTCTCCAAGCCAAGCCAGCTGGCAGTTGGGAGAATGCATTTAAAGTTGCTTTCTTTCCACCTCTCCCTCCCTATCTATTTTCCTTCCTTCCTTTCTTGTCTTGTAGGTCTCAAACATCTGACATTCATGTCTTGTAGCTCTCAAAAATCTGACATTTATTCTAAGCGGCTCTTACATTAAGCAACTTTGGCCACCCCTGGTTTTAGGATTATTATGACGAAAGGGAGGAAGGCTCCTGGGAAGAAGTTTGGGACAAAAATGCAATCGATAGAGCAACCGTTTCCATCGACCTCTTGGCTTTGCTGCATAACAGCCAACATGGCCGTATGTCCCCTTTTTGTTTATTCCAGTCGCGGCATTCCCAAACGGCCAAACTGTGGGCAACAAAACCTTTGTGACCAGCGGCTATGAAGGCAACTTCGATGACATGAGGCAAAGGTGCCTGCAAGCCGGCGGCCAGCTCGCTTCCCCCAGGAATGCCGCTGAGAATGCTGCCATCCAACAGATAGTCATTCTCCATCACAAGCCAGTGTTCCTTGGGATAAATGACATCCAGACAGAGGGGAGATTTAAGTACCTGAATGGCGAGGCCATTGTGTACTCCAACTGGCAGCAAGGGGAACCCAACAATGAAAACGGGAGAGAGAACTGCGTGGAAATCTTTGTGAACGGCAAGTGGAACGACAGGTCCTGTGGGGAGAAGAGGCTCATACTCTGTGAATTTTAGACCCCAGGCCCCGCCATGCTCAATCGTTACAATGAGGACCACGCAGTTTTGATACAACTTTCGCTTTTTATTGGTAGACGTTAAAACTATCGTGATTTTGTTACTCTGGTTGATATGTAGTTCAGCCGATGTGCACGTGCATGAGTAATGTAGCAGTTAGCCGATGCTCTGATCAAAAACGAGTTCCCTTTTGCTGTTAAGACTTCGATTGCATATCAATGAAGTGTTGCTCTGTAGGAATCTCAAGAGGGTTTGTACCAGCCTCCAGAAGAAGGGAAGGGGTTCTTTGACAACCGCTGCTGAAAGAGTATGGTTCCTTGGCTTGTGAATAATGCCAGAAATTGTTATAGGCTAACAGCAAATACTTTGGGTGCTCACACACACACACAATAACACACTGAAGCAGGAGTCCAGTTTCACCTTTAAGACCAACGAAGTTTTATTTAGAATGGAATCAGCTTTCGTGTGCTAGATAAGTTGGCTGTGATTGGAAAGTACTTTATACGCAATTGTATTCTGTAGTCTGGAGATCAACTGTAATTGCCACACCTGGAGGTTGGGAACCCTAGCACAGAACATGCATTCAGTGATCTCCTGGCCCTTTACAAAGTGCCACAAAACCACAGGAGAAGGCTGTGTAACGAACACTGAAGAAAAAACCAAACCCAAACAGGACACACAGCCTGTAGTGCTGTAAATACTTATGCAATGCGTTTAGAGACGCCAGTGGTCCGTGCTGAGCTCATGTGAGCGTTATAAAGGTAGTTTTGTCCCGTTAAGCATATAATTTTAGAACACGCATCTGCCTTAGGAAGCGATTCCGGGAAATGGGGTCTTACCGGTGTCCTGTTGCGCAAGACCTCCACACAAGGGACCTTTCAACTGATTCTTTTGGACTGAAGACATCAGCTTTGGGAGCTCTATGAAGCTATTACGAAATGTGCAATAATTTCTATTGTCCTTAAGAACATAAGAGAAGCCACGTTGGATCAGGCCAATGGCCCATCCAGTCCAAAACTCTGTATCACACAGTATATATATATATATATATATATATATATATATATATATATATATATATATATATATATATATATATACACACACACAAACACACAGTGGCTAATAGCCACTGACGGACCTCTGCTCCATATTTTTATCCAATCCTCTTTTAAAGCTGGCTATGCTTGTAGCCGCCACCACCTCCTGTGGCAGTGAATTCCACATGTTAATCACCCTTTGGGTGAAGAAGTACTTCCTTTTATCCGTTTAACCTGACTGCTCAGCAATTTCCTTGAATGCCCACGAGTTCTTGTATTGTGAGAAAGGGAGAAAAGTACTCCTTTCTCTGCTTTCTCCATCCCATGCATTATCTTGTAAACCTCTATCATGTCACCCCGCAGTCGACGTTTCTCCAAGCTAAAGAGCCCCAAGTGTTTTCACCTTTCTTCATAGGGAAAGTGTTCCAAACCTTTAATCATTCTAGTTGCCCTTTTCTGCACTTTTTCCAATGATATAATATCCTTTTTGAGGTGCGGTGGCCAGAATTGCACACAGTACTCCAAATGAGACCGCACCATCGGTTTATACAGGGGCATGATGAATCTATATGTTGTGAAGTGAGTGCTTTCCACGCACCGTTTCAATACTTCCATTGAGGCAGCACAATGGATTGAAAGATTGAAATATTTAATCATTTGTAAGATTGATATAGGAGCATTACATAAGTATTTGCAGCATTACAAGGTGTGTGCCCTGTTTGGGTTTCTTTTTTTCTTCACTTTACAAAGGGCCTGCAACAAACCACACATACGCCGTGTCAGGCATCAGGTATGTGGCCTTCTGAGGGCATTGTATCTACAGGAGGGACCAGTAGAAGCATGTGGAAGGCCATGTAAAGACAGGGAGAGGACAGAGAGGAAGAGCAAGAGCTTTAGGTGCATCTGTTAGGGGACACGTGACCTTATCCATGTCACAGGTTCTCATTATGAAATAGGGTCATCCCTATTGGTTGAGCCAGGTTTTTTTTGTAGCAGGAGCTCCTTTGCATATTAAGCTAAACAGCCCTGATGCAGCCAATCCTCCAAGAGCTTACAGGGCTCTTCTTGTATGCGCTTGGAGGATTGGCTACATCAGGGGTGTGTGGCCTAATATGCAAAGGAGTTCCTGCTACAAAAAAAAAAGCCCTGGGTTGAGAGGAGCCCATCAGAAGACTTCCCCCCGCATTTCTGGCAACACTGAAGGGGGACTGGCCTCTCTACTCACGAGTTGCTGCCAACTTCTTCAAAGTAACACAGACACCCCATCCCAAGAGGAAGCCTTTCAATCAGCGACTGAAGCCTCCGGAGGTAGAAACACACATGGTCCTCTGGGGGCTTCATCCAGGTCACAGTTCCTCATTATGAGGCAGGTTTCCCCTCCTGGTTGGAGGAGCCCATAATAGGGTTGCCAAGTCCAATTCAAGAAATATCTGGGGACTTTGGGGGTGGAGCCAGGAGACATCGGTGCGGAGCCAGGAACAAGGTTGTGACAAGCATAATTGAACTCCAAGGGAGTTCTGGACATCACATTTAAAGGGACCGCACAAGTTTTATATGTCTTCCTTCCATAGGAAATAATGAAGGATAGGGGCACCTTATTTTGGGGCTCATAGAATTGGGCCCCATGGTCCAATTGTTTTGAAACTTGGGGGATACTTTGGGGAGAGTCACTAGATACTATAGTGAAAATTTGGTGCCTCTACCTCAAAAAACAGCGCCCCCAGAGTCCCCGAAACCTCCAGATCAATTCCCCATTATACCCTATGAGAATCCATCTCCACATAGAGAATAATGAAGTACTCAGAAGACTTCCCCCCGCATTTCTGGCAACACTGAAGGGGGACTGGCCTCTCTACTCACGAGTTGCTGCCAACTTCTTCAAAGTAACACAGACACCCCATCCCAAGAGGAAGCCTTTCAATCAGCGACTGAAGCCTCCGGAGGTAGAAACACACATGGTCCTCTGGGGGCGGAGCTCCCCCCCCCCCTCCACCAGCCAGACTCCCTGAGGAAACACCTGTGGCAGCTGGAAAGGATGCAAGGACTACAAGTCCCAGCATGCACCTCGCGAAGGGAGGCCGGACTGGAGCAAAGAGCAGGCCGGCGGTGGGCGGGTCTTTGTGACCCGGAGGAAGGGAGAAGCCTAAAGCCTGCAAGGGAGGAAGGCAGGCAGGGAAAGAGACACTGAGCTGTTTCTCCACCCCCACCCCCCACCCCCCCGCTACCAGATTTTTGGAGAGCAGGGGATGAGGCTGCTAATCCAGGGGTCCCCCGGCAGGGTGGGGGGTTTGGGAAGCCCTGCCGGGGGACCCCTGGGGTGTCCCTGAGGAGACCCATGACTTCAGCCATGTCACAGTTTTTCATTATGAGGCAGGGTCAGGCCTCCTGGTGGAGAGGAGCCCATCAGGATGTGTCCCTGAGGAGACCCATGACTTCAGCCATGTCACAGTTTTTCATTATGAGGCAGGGTCAGGCCTCCTGTTGAGAGGAGCCCATCAGGATGTGTCCCTGAGGAGACGCATGATTTCAGCCATGTCACAGTTTCTCATTATGAGGCAGGGTCACCCCTTTTGGTTGAGAGGAGCCCATAAGGATGTGTCCCTGAGAAGACCCATGACTTCAGCCATGTCACAGTTTCTCATTATGAGGCCGGGTCAGGCCTCCTGTTTGAGAGGAGCCCATAACAATGTGTCCCTGAGGAGACCCATGACTTCAGCCATGTCACAGTTTTTCATTATGAGGCAGGGTCAGGCCTCCTGTTGAGAGGAGCCCATCAGGATGCGTCCCTGAGGAGATACGTGACTTCAGCCATGTCACAGTTTCTCATTATGAGGCAGGGTCACCCCTTCTGGTTGAGAGGAGCCCATAAGGATGTGTCCCTGAGAAGACCCATGACTTCAGCCATGTCACAGTTTCTCATTATGAGGCCGGGTCAGGCCTCCTGTTTGAGAGGAGCCCATAACGATGTGTCCCTGAGGAGACCCATGACTTCAGCCATGTCACAGTTTTTCATTATGAGGCAGGGTCAGGCCTCCTGTTGAGAGGAGCCCATCAGGATGCGTCCCTGAGGAGATACGTGACTTCAGCCATGTCAAGGTTTCTGATTATGAGGCAGGGTCATCCCTCCTGGTTAGAAGAGCCCATCAGGATGCGCCCCTTAGGAGACACATGACTTCTGTTGGGATATGGCAAGATCTAAATTAGTCATTTAGCCATTTTGGGGTGAGTGTATTTTTTTCCGTTCTAACAGACCTGACCTGGATCTGGCCCAGAGTCAATCCTGTGTTAATTGACTGGGTGGTTTTATTTTAACAATGTTGTGGCTGGCCAGTGTTCTTCTGATTAGGAATGTAGAAAAAGAGCCTAATTGTCTGCCTGACTGCTAACCTCTCACACCTGCCCGCACCAGTCTAGCTGTCAGCTTGTATGTTTGCTGCGACAGCCCGCATCCCATATTTTAATGTAAGCTTACTGTAGACTATGTTGCCTTTTAACTGTTATTTTATGTTATCTCCCAAAGTTATTCCCCTTTCTTTATAGTCGTTAGATAAAGAGCTTCCATTGAAAATAAGGATCCCTCGTCTCCGTGCATTGATTTATTCCAGCAACTTCATCCATGTCACAGTTTCTCATGATGAAGTGTGGTCATCCTTCCTCATTACAGGAGCTCCTCAGGATACGTCCCTTAGGAGAACCACTCTGAGAGAACTTTGACTGACCCAAGCTCACCCAGTTGGTTGCAAGTGGAGGAGGAGTGAGAATCAAATCCTGTTCTCCAGATAAGATTTTAGAAGAGGAAATTGGATTTATACCCCACCCTTCACTACCCAAAGGAGTCTCAGAGCGGCTTATGATCTCCTTTCCCTCCCCCTTCCCACAACAGACACCCTGTGAGGTAGGTGGGGCTGAGAGAGCTCAGACACAAACTGCTCTCGAGCGGAACAGCCTTGAGAGAACTTGTGGCTGACCCAAGGTCACATCAGCAGGTGTATGCGGAGGAGTGGGGAATCAAACTCGGTTCTCTCAGATAAGGGTTCATGTACTTAATCACTGCATCAAACTGGCTCTCTACCCCTTTTAACCACTACACCGCAGCTGGTTCACTGTAGCTGTAATTCCAGGGGATCCCCAGTTCTTATCTGGAAGTTAGCAGCACTACCAGAAATGGAATCAGCAGGGTCAACAGCAGTGGTTAGCCCAACAGGGCAGGCAGTGACAGAAGCGCCCCCTACAGTTGCTAAAGAAGACACTGGAGTTATAGGGTGTTTTTACACTGACAGTTTGTGACTCCCTATCACTGCATTGGAAACTCACCTTTTACACTACCTAACGTTCTCACAACTATTTTGCATCGTTGCTGCCCGAAGCATCTACATTTGTTTCTGTGAGATGAGTTTCGGAGCTGCTGCTGCAACGTTTTTCTCCACACTAGTGTTGATCTGGTCTACTCTCTACAGGCGTTTCAAACTTGTAGAAGTTTTCACGCATTTTAAAAGACTCCTCCAAAAGCCACCACAAGGTGCAGTAATTTGAATGAGAACTGACAGCACTTGCAATTTTTACATATCATTGCTTGCCTCATCTAGTAATTTAAATTTGTATTGTTTTTGCAGTGCTGACACGATTTCCAAGCAATCATATACATTTAACTAAGCACTGGTATTCCGGCTGCCCTCTGATCAGAGACACCCCCCCCCCAAAAAAAAAAAATTGAAACGCTTAAATGTAAAAGGAAAACAATTAAAGCGAAACAGTGGCAGGCGATTTGAAGACTCTAAAACTCTGGATCAAACTGAATGTAAAAACACCCATAGATAGTCCACCAGCAGCCTAACGTGGTGAAGGCCATCAGCTGGGAAGGGCCAGAGTAAAAAGAAGATGGAGGAGGAAGGCTGGGCCTGATACCTTAAAAGCCCAGGAGAGCAAATGACTGACAGTTCTTGGTACCCACCCTCCTTTGATCACTTCCAGGAAGAGGTGGGGCTGAACCCTGATTGGGGCCAAGGGTAGTAGATAAGGGATGCTTCCAAACCAGGCTGGGGTGGAAGAGCTGGGTGGGATATACCCAGGGCTGGTGAGTGACAGAGGGCAAAGGTGTGTTTACTTGTGGTGGGGAGAAGAGGACTGGTCCACTGGGCACAGAATCATATCACCTTTCCAGTCCAGTGGCACTTTGAAGACCAACAAAGTTCGATTCTTGGTATAAGCTTTTGAGTGCATGCCCGCTTTTTCAGATGCACGTGAGAACTTCTAGCCAGAATTAAGCTCCATTGCCCTTAAAGGTGCCACTGGACTCAAACTTCCTTCTATTGCTTCAGACCAAAAAGGACAACCCACCTGAATCTATCACATTTCCAAACACTAGAGGGCACTTAAGACTGGCCGACTTCCTTCTCCCGAAGAAATATCCATTGGCGATAACAGAATTCATGTACTGAGCTGTTCTGCTTCGGCTATACAAATAGGATAAAGGAAAGAAGAGGAGAAACCGTGACACGGGAAGGTTCCCAATTTGGAATCACAACTGGAGGAGTCTGAACCCGCCCCCCCCCCTTGCAAACCTCTAGAAGAGCTGAAACAAATAAAGAGCTTTTAAACATGATACCTGCAGTGGCATGAAAACTTCCTGGCCTGTAGCATATTTACAGAGACAGGCAGCAATTGTGTAGTGTAGTGTAGTGTAAAAAGGTCAAGGTAGTCCCCTGTGCGAGCACTGGTCGTTTCTGACTCTGGGGTGACGTTGCTTTTGCAACGTTTCCACAGCAGACTTTTTACGGGGTGGTTTGCCATTGCAGCTCAAGATGGCTAAAGGTCAAGGTAGTCCCCTGTGTGAGCACCGGTCGTTTCCGACTCTGGGGTGACGTTGCTTTTGCAACGTTTCCACGGCAGACTTTTTACGGGGTGGTTTGCCATTGCAGCTCAAGATGGCTAAAGGTCAAGGTCGTCCCCTGTGCAAGCACCAGTCGTTTCCGACTCTGGGGTGATGTTGCTTTCACAACCTTTTCACGGCAGACTTTTTACGGGGTGGTTTGCCATTGCCTTCCCCAGTCTTTTACACTTTCCCCTCAGCAAGCTGGGTCCTCATTTGACCGACCTCGGAAGAATGGAAGGCTGAGTCAACCTTGGGCCGGCTACCTGAATCCAGCTTCCACCAGAATCGAACTCAGGTCATGAGCAGAGAGTTCAGACCACAGTACTGCTGCTTTACCACTCTGCGCCACGGGGCCATTCAGAGAGAAGGGCAGGGTATAAATCTGCACTCTTATTCTCTTCCTCCTCCTCCATTATTTCCAATGGAGGGAAGGCATTTAAAAGGAGCATGATCACTAGAAATGCGATGGCTGGAGTTCAGTCGTGCTTGTCACAACCTTACTCCTGGCTCCACCCCCAAAGTCTCCTGGTTCCACCCCCAAAGTCTTCACATAGTTCCTTAGTTGGACCTGGAAACCCTAGTAAGCACCCTAGCGTTCACACTTTGGGTCCTCACTGGGGAGAAAGATAGGGCATAAAAAAGGTAAAGGTAGTCCTCTATGCAAGGACCAGTCGTTTTCGACTCTGGGGTGATGTTGCTTTCACAATGTTTCCACAGTAGACTTTTTACGGGGTGGTTTGCCATTGCCTTCCCCAGTCATCTACACTTTCCCCCCAGCAAGCTGGGCGCTCATTTGACTGACTTCGGAAGGATGGAAGGCTGAGTCAACCTGAGCCAGCTACCTGAACCAGCTTCCGCTGGGATCAAACTCAGGTTGGGAGCAGAGGGCTCCGACTGCAGTACTGCAGCTTTACCACTCTGCGCCGCGGGGCTCTCGTAGTGTAGAGTAAGTTAGTCCTTATTCCTTCACCAATGCAAATCTCTGACCATTTCATTACAACACAGACTTCTTTAACCTGTGCAAAAAGCTTTCTTGCAGAATTCTATTTTGTGTAGTTTGAGGAAAGCAAGAAGAGCAGGAGCCTTCCTAACCTCAGCAGGGAGACCTTCCTCCCTTTCCTCTCCTCACAATAGCCACCTTTTGAGGTAGGTGGGGCTGAGAGAGTTCAGAGAGAACTGCTCTTGACAGAACAGCTCTGCGAGAACTTGTGACTGACCCATGGTTACCCAGCAGGTTTCCTGGGGAGGAGTGGGGAATCAAACATGGTTCTCCAGATTAGATCCTGCCACTTAACCACTCTATTGCCCTAGCCCTTGAGGGGGGGGGGGGGAGGTCATCATAGGTTGTCTGAAACTTGATGACACTTTACGTCAAAATTGTCTGCTTTAGTGGATACTTAGTAGTATTCTGAGCTAGCTGAAACACATATTTGAGCACTTACTGACAACTCTTTGTCCATTTGTCCATTAAGACCACTTCTGTTGCTTTCTGAAGGACCATTCACCGTACTGTGTCTTCCACAGCACACCTGTAGTCTGAGTCAATTATTTACACCCAAGAGAAACAGAGGTGGGGTGGGCAGATGACTGAGCTTTGTCCCGTAGAAGTCCTGCTGGAAAGAAAACAGTGGGTGGACCGAAGAGAGAGAAAGAGAGAGAAGAGAGAATTACTTGGCTTTGACCGTTTCCAACAAAGACACCAAATTTGGACCTGAATAAGGTAAACCAGATTTTTTTTAAAAATGTATTTGTCCTGTGATTGAGACATATTAGGATTTTGTGGAACCAGTGGAGATGACACACACAGACAGAGAAATGGTGTTATAAAACCTTTGAATAATAATTGTTATAATAACCTTTGTATAATAATTGGCTAAATTATACCCCCAAAGTGATAGTGTGTCACTTGCAGATGAAGCTAGCCTTGTCAAAAGAGAAATATGAGGAGATTACATGCACTTCTGCATTCTGAGCATCTGGTATTTACAGTGCTGTCCTCAGCAGTTTCAGAGGATAGCCGGACTGGTCTGCAATAGAACAGCCAGATTTGAATTCAGGAGCACCTTAGAGACCAGCCAGAGCCACACTGAATAAATGTGAGATGTCTGAGAGCTGGAAGGAAGGAAGGCAGGCAGAAAGGGAGGGAGGGAGGGGTGGAAAGAAAGCAACTTTAAATGTATTCTTAAAGCAACCTGCTGTCTTGGCTTGGATAAGTGATTTAAAAAGACAAAGACCTCCTGCAAGTTGGCTGATAGGGAGATGGGAACTTCGAGAGTCGCACAATATTTGTGCAAGAGCCACATGTGGCTCCTGAGCCACAGTTTGGCTACCCCTGGTGGAAGCTTTCAAGAGGCAAAGCTCCCTTGGTCAGATACTGTATCTGATTAAGGGAGTTTTTACTCTCGAAAGTGCATACCCTCCAAAATCTTGTTGGTCCTTAAGGTGAACCTGGACTCAGATCTAGCTACCCTCTGCAGAGCTACGCCCTTCAACGTCCAGTGACGTCAATGGGCTTAAGAGGCTCTGAGTCTGCTTAGGATGGCACTTGCAAGTCAACTGGTTAGATGCGCCCATCAAAAGCTGTTCTCTAATTGCTTTATTTTGAACGCAAGTACTTCAGCAACGTCAATAAGAGGCGCCATTAAACAAATGGCTTCTTTCTCATGTAGGAAAGGCTTCTCTGAGGCTGTATGTAGATATTTAACTATGTCAGGCTTCCCCCCATTCACTCAATAAACAGTCCATTTATTTCAAAAGGTTCCGTTTCTTCAAGGCTTCAGGCAGGTAAACCGGCCTGGACTAGGTCCGAGTCAGAACTGGCATAAATACGCACAGATGCAATCTTAAATGATTACAACGAGCAATGCAAGAATGCTAGCAAGCCCCCTCCCCAAATTTCCCACAATAGGTTTACTGTGTTTTACTTTTAAAACGGCTGTGAATGTGATACACATTGTTACAGTTAAGGCAGTTCTATATATCTAAACAGCAGGTGCAAGAGAGTTGGTCAAGGCTGGGAAAGCGAGAGATAGATAAGAGAAGACGTTCCAGAGAAGAGACATTTCCACTAGTAGTAAAATCTTCAGTTTTAACCCTATACTGGCAAGGCACTTGACATTTTAGTCATCTGCAGGTTGATGCCGATTTTCCTGGAGAGAGCTGAGGTAAAAATGTTTGTAGATAAAGAGATTTCTGCACAGTAGACTCCGCCATGGTGGGCTGGGCCTGCTACATCAAAGATCAAAAACGATTGGCTCTCTTTCTAAAGAAATCGTTGCTTCTACACATAAAAAATACCCATTCCCTAGATCAGATGATTTAATTGTTTTAATTATTTTATTGTTGGATTTTTAATTGTTCTATTATGTTGTAATCCACCCTGAGCCCATTACAGGAAAGGGTGGACTATAAATCCACAAAAGAATAAATAAAATTAAAATAAAATGGATAATTTCACTGAATGGCCTGATATAAGAACATAAGAGAAGCCATGCTGGATCAGGCCAATGGCCCATCCAGTCCAACACTCTGTGTCACATAAGAACATAAGAGAAGTCCTGTTGGATCAGGCCAGTGGCCCCTCCAGTCCAACACTCTATGTCACATAAGAACATAAGAGAAGCCATGTTGGATCAGGCCAATGGCCCAACCAGTCCAACAATCTATGTCAAATAAGAGAGGCCATGTTGGATCAGGCCAATGGCCCATCCAGTCCAACACTCTATGTCACATAAGAGAGGCCATGTTGGATCAGGCCAATGGCCCATCCAGTCCAACACTCTATGTCACATAAGAACATAAGAGAAGCCATGTTGGATCAGGCCAATGGCCCATCCAGTCCAACACTCTGTGTCACATAAGAACATAAGAGAGGCCATGTTGGATCAGGCCAATGGCCCATCCAGTCCAACACTCTGTGTCACACAGTGGCAAAAAACAAAAACAAAAACCCAAGTGCCATCAGGAGGTTTACAAGTGGGTCTAGAAACCCTTCCACTTTTCCCCTCCCCAAGCACCAATAATACAGTTCTTAGGCAATTGGATCTGATATCATGGCAGTGGTCGTCAGTCAGTTAAAAGCTAGTTGAAATAATACTGTCTTGCAAGCCTTGTGGAACTGGGCAAGGTCCCGCAAGGCTCTGACCTCCTCAGGCAGTTGGTTCCACCAGTGGTGAGCAGTGATGGAGAAGGCTCTTTCTCTAGTTGTTTTCAGTCTTGCCCTCCTCAGTCCAGGGATCAATAATAGATTTTGTGTTCCTGATCTAAGTACCCTCTGGGGAACAGGTAGGGAGAGACGGCCCCTAAGGTAGGCAGGTCCTCGGCCATATAGTTCCACATCGTTGAACTGAATCTCCTGTCGCCGCTGTCAACTTGTGTACATCCTCTGTTTTCTTATGTGAAGGTGAACACTGATGTAATATTAGAACAAAGCAGGAGACGAGCGCACCTTTAAGACCAACTAAGTTCTATTCAGAATGTAAGCTTTCGTATGCTCTTAAGCAGACTTCATCAGACAAAATGGGAATGGCAAGCAGCAGTTCTTAATATAAGTGGGCAGTGAGTTGGCACATAGAATCATGGGAATGCTTTTAGCAGATTAAAAGAACCACAAATAGGGATCGGTGTTTGTTAGTGTTAGGACAAAGCGGGGCTGAAACAACACTGGAGGGTGATAAAAAGCAGCCTGCTGTTGTAGGCGCGAAGTGCCATAAATCTAGGTAACACTCTGGCTTTATTAGTTTAAATAGAGGGCATGGCTTCTCAAGAGGTTATAACATCCATTATAGTTTGCCATTGGAAGAAAAGGAAGACATTAAAATACAGTGGAGGATGGGTATATGCAATATGCAATAAGTATATGCAATAAGACAAACAGCCAATATCCCCCATTTGAGTATGTCAATACAAAAAAAACAAAACAAAAAAACCAAAACCAACAAATATTCCGACACACTGTTCTAAAAGAGAAATAATATGTTAGCCATTAGAAAAACAGGGTGCATTAAAGTATAGTGGAGGGTGGGTTAGTATATGTAATGAGACAAACAGCCCACATTCCTCATACGAGCATGTCAGCACACACACAAAATTATTCTGATACACTGGCGGGTTTGATTCCCCACTCCTCCACTTGCACCTGCTAGCGTGGGCTTGGGTCAGCTATTGCTCTGGCAGAGGTTGTCCTTGAAAGGGCAGCTGCTGTGAGAGCCCTCTCCAGCCCCACCCACCTCACAGGGTGTCTGTTGTGGGGGAGGAAGGGAAAGGAGATTGTGAGCCGCTCTGAGACTCTGTCCTAGAAAGGGCAGCTGCTGTGAGAGCCCTCTCCAGCCCCACTCACCTCACAGGGTGTCTTTTGTGGGGGAGGAAGGGAAAGGAGATTGTGAGCCGCTCTGAGACTCTGTCCTTGGAAGGGCAGCTTCTGGGAGAGCCCTCTCCAGCCCCACCCACCTCACAGGGTGTCTGTTCTAGGGGAGGAAGGGAAAGGAGATTGTGAGCCGCTCTGAGACTCTGTCCTTGAAAGGGCAGCTGCTGTGAGAGCCCTCTCCAGCCCCACTCACCTCACAGGGTGTCTTTTGTGGGGGAGGAAGGGAAAGGAGATTGTGAGCCGCTCTGAGACTCTGTCCTTGGAAGGGCAGCTTCTGGGAGAGCCCTCTCCAGCCCCACTCACCTCACAGGGTGTCTTTTGTGGGGGAGGAAGGGAAAGGAGATTGTGAGCCGCTCTGAGACTCTGTCCTTGGAAGGGCAGCTGCTGTGAGAGCCCTCTCCAGCCCCACTCACCTCACAGGGTGTCTTTTGTGGGGGAGGAAGGGAAAGGAGATTGTGAGCCGCTCTGAGACTCTGTCCTTGGAAGGGCAGCTTCTGGGAGAGCCCTCTCCAGCCCCACTCACCTCACAGGGTGTCTGTTCTAGGGGAGGAAGGGAAAGGAGATTGTGAGCCGCTCTGAGACTCTGTCCTTGGAAGGGCAGCTTCTGGGAGAGCCCTCTCCAGCCCCACCCACCTCACAGGGTGTCTGTTCTAGGGAAGGAAGGGAAAGGAGATTGTGAGCCGCTCTGAGACTCTGTCCTTGGAAGGGCAGCTGCTGTGAGAGCCCTCTCCAGCCCCACCCACCTCACAGGGTGTCTGTTCTAGGGGAGGAAGGGAAAGGAGATTGTGAGCCACTCTGAGACTCTGTCCTTGAAAGGGCAGCTGCTGTGAGAGCCCCCTCCAGCCCCACCCACCTCACAGGGTGTCTGTTGTGGGGGAGGAAGGTAAAGGAGATTGTGAACCACTCTGAGACTCTTCAGAGTCGAAGGCAGGATATAAATCTAATATCTTCTATCTTCTTCAGTGTAGTATTGTTGCTGGTATTGGGGGGGGGGGGAGAGATCTTGGAAGCTAAGTAGAGTGGGTCCTTGGATGGCAGACGACCACCAAGGGAGACTGCAGCTGAAGGCAATGGCCAACCACATCTGCTTTTCACTTTCCGTGAAAAGCCACTTACTGGGGTCCCTCTAAGTCAGTCGCAACTTGATGGCACTTTACACGTATTAGTAGGGGGGGGGGGGCTATCAGGGAAAGGAATTTCCTTCCTTCCATCTGATTCTGCACTAGCCTTTGCCCTGGTCTTGTTCTCAGCTCTTGAGTTTGTGCAGGGCAGGGAGCAAGCAGGGAACACACAACCCCACTCCAGAGATGCAAGTACAGGATCTGGAAAAAAGAGCCACCGTGGGGAGCCCTGCACAGAAGGCAGGAAAGTGCTAAATGTGGAATCGGTCGTTGTCTCTCCTGTTTTATTAAGGCCTTTTCCGCACCGTTTCCTACTCCATATCAAGTCAGGATCGTGGGCCGGATTTAGTGAAGAGTTCTGCACATTCTGCTCCTGATCAAATTTTTGCTCCTTCTTTTCTGCCTTTAACATGGGTTTTCTGGACACCGCAAAAATCAGGAGTCCAGAAAACCCACGCTAAAGGCAGAAAAGAAGGACCAAAAATTCGATCAGGAGCAGAATGTGTGGAACTCTTCACTAAATCCTGCGCACAATCCTGACCTGATATGGAGTAGAAGACTGTACGGAAAAGGCCTCAGTTTTTTTCTCCTGCCTCCTCTCTGGCTCTGCTCTTTTAAATTTAAGATTTTTCTGCAAATCTGGAGGGTCCCACCTGGTTTGTAGAAACATCTACCCTAAATCCTGAGTGGGCCCACTGTCTGCATTGTTTTATCTACACAGTGTAACTTTTGGATGGCTATTTTAATAAGTAATTAAGGGTTCAGCTATTTTGTTAGAAGCTTTGCCGCAGCTATCTAAGGTAGATCAATATTACTAGTGCCATATTTCATATTCAAGGACTGAGGCTGTTGGACTAAAGCCCCAAGTGAATTCGTAGGTCCAATGTGAAACAGAGAGCCCGTTTGGTGTAGTGAGAGCCAGTTTGGTGTAGTGGTTAAGTGTGTGGACTCTTATCTGGGAGAACCGGGTTTGATTCCCCACTCCTCCCCACATAGAAGAGGGTGTGGAATTGTTTTTTGTGGCCCCAGAAGGTAGAACCAGAACCAATGGGCTGAAATTAAGAACTTTTTCACACAGCCTATGTATTCCGGTATGGAAGCTGGTCAGTTACTGAACAGTAACGGGTTTCTGCTGGCATTTCAGACAGACCCGACTCAGTAACTGGCTGCTACCGGAATACTCTCACCTTTTCACACAGTCGGCTGTCCCGGTAGTGAGGCATGCCTGAGGCGTTACTAACAAAGAGCAGCTTCTTCCAGTTTTCAACCCCTCCTTCCGGGTTGAAATCGGTATGGGGTGCTGTGTGAAATGTCCAGTATCTAATCCGGGAGCAGTTTTCGCGCCCTTTTTCGCCTGCCGGCACACGATCTCTGGCTTTTTTTTTTTTTTTGGAACGTCGGGCTAAGATCGCTATAGCGACGTATCACAACAGCATCACCATAGGGATGCCTGGGTTCCATTAAGATGTCAGAGATCGCCGCCGCTGAAACCTGGTAACTTATCTCAATGGAGCCTAGCCATCTCTATGGTGTTGCTGTTGTGATATGTCGCTATAGCGATCTTTACCTGACATTCTAAAAAAAAAAATAATAAGCTGGAGATCGCGAGCCGGCAGGCAAAAACGGCTGGTGCTGGTGGAAGCGAGATAAAAGCGGAACTGTGTGAAATGGCTTGCTTCAATCACGAAACCCTACCGGGGAAAAAAAAAACATGTGTCTGAAAACTCCCATCCCTGTCTCGGACTACTGCAAGGCGGCACAATACCGACTCCCTTCTGGTTTCCACCGGTAAGTGTGAAAAGGCCCTAAATCAAAAGAGTTTCGAGCTCAACATTAGGAAGAACTTCCTGACCATTAGAGCAGTTCCTCAGTGGAACAGGTTTCCTCGGGTGGTGGTGGGCTCTCCTTCCTTGGAGGTTTTTAAATAGAGGCTAGATGGTTATCTGACAACTATAAAGATCCTGTGAATTTAGGGGGAGGTATTTGTGAGTTTTCTGCATTGTGCAGGGGGTTGGGCTAGATGACCCTGGAGGTCCCTTCCAACTCTGTGATTCTATGATTCTATTCCTCCACTTACAGCTGCTTGGACTGGCCTTGGGTCAGCCATAACTCTCGCAGGAGTTGTTCTTGAAAGGGCAGCTTCTGTGAGAGCTCTCTCATCCCCACCCACCGCATAGGTTGTCCGTTGTAGGGGAAGAAGATATAGGAGATTGTAAGTCACTCTGAGTTTCTGATTCAGAGAGAAGGGCAGGATATAAATCTACGGTCTTCTTCTTCTTTCTAATTTGTATCGTCCTCTTACATATACCAGATCATTCGGTGAAAAAAGGTCCTAGATTAAATTCCCAGCATCCCAGTTAAAAGGATCAGATAGCAGAAAAAACCCTTCACCTATGACCCCAGAGAGGTACTGCCAGTCAGAATAGACTTTAATTGTTCTGGGAAAGTATCAGGTGTGTTCATTTTCAGGTATGTTGAATCACCCAGAATCACAAAGTTAATTTGAACACATATGAAGCTGCCTTATACTGAATCAGACCATTGGTCCATATTGTCCACTCAGACTGGCAGCAGCTCCCCAGAGGTAGAGGGATTCCACATCACCTCCCACTTGAGATTTTCAACTGGACCAGCGGTGGAATTCTAGCAGGAGCTCCTTTGCATTTTAGGCCACACACCCCTGATGCAGCCAATCCTCCAAGAACTTACAAAAAAGAGCCTTGTAAGCTCTTGGAGGATTGGCTACATCGGGGGGGTGGCCAAATACGCAAAGGAGCTCCTGCCAGAATTCCACCCCTGCCGAGGACTGAACCTGGGACTTCCTGACGGCCAAGTGGATGTTCTATCACCGAGCCACAACCCCGCCCAACAATTTCTATCTCACCTTTCCAGTGATGTGCTGACGGTGCCTAACAAATTGCTACTTAGGTAACATTTGGGATTGTTTTTGGCATGACTGCGTCTCTTTCCTGCTTTTAAGACTCTATTCAACTCGACTTGCATGAATGGCTTTTCTCCGTACTTTTGGCCTCCTGTTCTTGGCAGCATCTTCATGGGGGTCAAGAGGTGATGACTGCAGATGTGATGAAAGACCCAATACCTGCCCTCTGATGTCGGGGTTTTCAGGAGAAAAGGGTGATCGAGGTACAGTAACTGTTGTTTTATCAGGAATGTATTTCATGGGTAGGGTTGCCAGGTCCCTTGAATCAGGGGGAAATGCAGGAAATTAATGTGATGTCCCTACATGACCCAGAAGTGATGTCAGAATATCAGAGGGTGACACACTGGTTTTTGGGCAAAACTCTATGGTAGAATTAGCCTCTACCATAGAGTTTTACTCAAAAAAACAGAGCATCTCCCCAATGTCCCCAACATGTCTATATCACTTCCGGGTCACGTAGGAACATTGAGTTAATTTTTGGCATTCCTCCCTTTTATGAAGAAAAATTCCTCTCCGCTGCTGGCCAGTTGTGCCTTGAATCTGTCCTAGATCACTTTATTGTGCTTTTTTCAAGGAATGAGTAACTCTCAAAGCCAAATTTGGTCCTCTATGGAATACCATCTGAATCTTAAATTTCCACCTGAGAAGCAAGGAGGGTGTTTGGAAGACCTTACAGGTTAGAACTCTCCCAGGACAAAGACGCTGAAGTCCAGTTTTGGAGAGAGGGAGCAGAACAATCAATATCCCAGCTCAGATTTCATCCCACTTTTATGTCGTACTCGCAGCCAAATTGACTTGGGAGGTGGTATCCAAAAAAAGAATTTTTTTTTAAAGTGAAAATTAGAAAGACCACCAACAGGATATCAACATGGATAAAGCAGTTAATGGGACCCCATGAAGTTGTCTTATATGGAATCAGACAGTCCTTCAGTATTCACATCTTCTCTTTGTTATCTTATTGTTCACCTGGATTGGCAGGAGTACAAGGAGTACAAGGCCCCCCAGGAAAAGCTGGGCCACCAGGCCCTCCAGGAAACCCGGGGCCAGTAGGTGAAAGAGGACCAAAGGGAGACCATGGAGGAAGAGGTGAGAGCTTAGTCCTACATCTTCTGTCCAATGAGCTGTACTTGTAGCCAAGATGGTAAATAACACTGGAACCTGAGGAGACAAAGATTGGATGTCATAAACATTCAGGAAGAAATATGCTCAAAGCTCAAGTTAACATTTCATAGTTGTCGCTCATAGTGGCCCAAATTGCAGCCATCTGGATTTCACCTATCCTCAGCTAATATTGCTTTTCCTAGAGCTGTAACTATTTTCTCACAAGACGGCATATTAAGTAGGACTTGGGGGAAGGAAATACCAGCAGGTAAAATAGCCTGAGGTCTTTGGATTAATGATGGAAAAGACAATGGGCTAGTTGCTTTCTACACTTGAAATGTGTGTGAAGAGTAACACTTCGTGATTTCCCAACAGCTTAATTGTTGGTGTCACATCCGCAGGATGCTAAATAAGTTATTAGAAAAAAATAGATGAACAAAATCCTTTACATGACCTCCAAACCAGTATGGAGGCAACCATGACCATCAGAATATGGGTAGAGTTTCTAACAGTGCCATTCCTAGGTAGACCTCCATGCTTCTAAGCCCACTGATGTCAATCAATTTGTTGGTGGAAAGTGCCATCAAGACACAGCTGACTTTTGGTGATCCCGTAGGTCTGGGGTGTCAAACATGAGTTCTGGGGGCCAAATCAGGCTCCTGGAGGGCTTCTATCAGGCCCCTGAGCAACTGGCTGTCATCTGCTTCCTCTGTCTTGCGTCCTTCTGCATAACAGTTTGCTTTGCAAGATTTGCTCAATTGCACAGGTGCTACAGAGCAACCTCTGTTTTCTCCATTGGCTGAGGTTCCTCCCTTGGAGAGGAAGGAGGGGAGGCAGAACTTGTTTTTCCAGGCTCTCTCAATCGCACAGGAGAGCTACTGAGCCGAGCCTCTCTTCCTTTTATTGGCTAAGGCTCCCCCACACCCAGTCCCCTGGGGAAGGAAGGAAAGAGCCAGAGATTCCTTTGCTCAGTTCCCTGGATCCCATGGGAGAAATACAAAGAAAGCACCTTTAAGACCAACAAGTGCTAACATTTTAAATATGTTTTAATTTTTTTTAAAAAAAAAATCTTTAATTGTGTTTCCAAATAGGAGTCAATTGCACCTTTAAGACCAATTTAGTTTTATTCAGAACGTAAGCTTTCACGTGCTCTAAGCACACCTCCTCATGCATTCTGAGCCACTGCCTCCCAGCTGTGTGTGGCTCTGCTCACTGTAGCGGATTCCTCGTCTGATGAAGTGCGCTTGGAGAGCACACAAAAGCTTCTGTTCTGAATAAAACTAAGTTGGTCTTAAAGGTGCCACTTGACTCCTATTTTGTTCTACTACTTCAGACCAACACGGCTGCCCACTGGGTTTAATTGTGTTTGTCTGTGTCCTTTATAAAGTGTATATCTCTGCTACCTAATCTTAAATAGGTTCACACATAACCTGTCCCAACATGGCTTGGCCCAACCCAACAAGGCCCCGCCCAACAAGGTCTCATTTATGTCATATCCGGCTCTCATAACAAATCAGTTCAACACCCCTGCCATAGAGTTTTCAAGGCAAGAGAGGGACAGAAGTGGTTTGCCATTGCCTGCCTGCCTGAAGTGCTCCTGGACTTCCCGGGTGGTCTCCCATCCAAGGACTAACCAGGGCTGACCCTGCTGAGCCCCTCTTGAAGGTGGCTATGCTTGTGGCCGCCACCACCTCCTGTGGCTGTGGAATTCACTGCCACAGGAGGTGGTGGCAGCCACAAGCATAGCCACCTTCAAGAGGGGTTTAGATAAAAATATGGAGCAGAGGCCCATCAGTGGCTATTAGTCACAGTGTGTGTGTGTGTGTATATATATATATATATATAAAATTTTTTGCCACTGTGTGACACAGAGTGTTGGACTGGATGGGTCATTGGCCTGATCTAACATGGCTTCTCTTATGTTCTTATGAGCTCTTGAGATCTGATGAGATCATTCTTGCCTGGGCCAACCAGGTCAAGGCATCAACATATTTAGAAGGCTGTACATCTGTTTAGGATTGCTCTGCTAGTCCATGTTAGAGGATTTTGGTTATTATCTCTGATACAACAGAGCACACACAGAGAGAGACAACGGCCTGGGCTCAGGATGATGTATGCGTAACCAGGGGGAAGGGAATCTGGAATTTCACCAGCCAGTTGATAGAACAGTATGGGGTTTTGGTCTATTTCTTGAACTGTTGGTTGTTGGGAATCCTGTTTTTTCAAAAACGGATTCTGCATACAGTGACAAGGAAGGAAAGGCATCATGGGATAGCCTGATCTTGGAAGTTAAATACTGTCAGTAATTGGAGACCACCAAGGAAAGCTTTGCAGAGGAAAGCAATGGCCAGCCACCTCTGCTTCTCACTTGTTTCGAAAGCCACTTGCTGAGATTGCCATCAGTTGGAACCTAAGCAGGGTTGGCACTGGGAAGGGAGACCACCAAGGAAGACTCTGCAGAGGAAGGCAACGGCCAACCAGTCCTGCTTCTCACTTGCTTCAAAAGCCACTTGCTGGGATCGCCATAGGCTGGAAGCTTACCAGGGTCAGTACTTGGATGGGAGACAGACAAGGAAGACTCTGCAGAGGAAGGCAATGGCCAACCACCTCTACTTCTCACTTGCCTTGGAAGCCGCTTGCTGGGGTGGCCGTAAGTTGGAAACTAAGCAGGGTCAGTACCTGGATGGGAGACCACCAAGGAAGGCTCTGCAGAGAAAGGCAATGGCCAACCACCTCTACTTCTCACTTGCCTTGGAAGCCCCTTGCTGGGGTTGCCATAAGTTGGCTGACTCAACAGGACTTTGTGCACACATGCAGTGTCTCAGGGGAAAGCGAAGCCCTGATCAGGGCAGAAAGGCAAGGTATGATTTTTGTAAATAAATAAAATGAATTCGTCTAGAGAACTGGATATGATTTGCCAACTGCATAGGGATAGAGGCATGAGAAGTTGGTTCCATGTATACATGGGCTCCTTGCTAGATTGGGGCAATTATTATGTGAATAATTGGGTTCAACGGCTTGTTTTAATATTTTTATCGTCGAATTCTGACAATATGGTCCGTGTTAAAGCCCCTTCTTTCCCAAAAACAGTGTGATGATTGCGACTTTTTGAGTGACAGTCTTGCCAGCTGTCCTGCTTTTCTGGTTTATTTTTAAAAGCAAAGTCACGGAAATAATTGTATCGTCCCATTGTTTAGAACTGCAGCGCCTTGAATCGGAAGTGGACACTCTAAGAAGAGAACTGAATGACTTGATGGTCGCTGTCACCAATAGTCGAAATGGTGAGACAATGCATTGTGGGTAGGGATGCCAGATCCCTCTGATGGGGTAAGGGTCTCCCGGTTTTAGCCCCCATTCCTCTGTTGCTGGCCGGCCAGCCAATCAGTGGGATGGGAATTACCCTTCCCACCCCCCCCCCCCACCCAATGGAAGGAATCCTAGAATTTAACATGGCATGCTTATATAACCCAGAAGTGTTGTAAGCACGTCAGGGACGTTGGGGGCAACACTCTGGCTTTTATTTATTTTTTATTTCATTTTAAAAATATTTTACTTAATTATTATTTGTCACCTTGTTTTATTTATTTATTAAAAGGTTAACGTATTTTATTTCAAAAGTAAGTTCTACCATAGTTCTACCATAGAGTTTTGCCCAAAAACCAGTGTTAACCCTCCCCCCCCCCCAACATGTGTAAGTCACTTCCAGGTCACTATAATTTCTGGCATTCTTCCCTGCTCCCAGGAAGTATACTCTCATCCTTTGCTGGCTGACCCCCAGTTTGGCGTGGTGGTTAAGATCCTTTGGAGCAGCAGCAGCAGAAGACTGTAGATTTATACCCCGCCCTTCTCTCTGAATCAGAGTCTCAAAGCAGCTCACAATCTCCTTTATTTTCCTCCCCCACAACAGACCCCCCCTGTGAGGTGGGTGGGGCTGAGAGAGCTCCCACAGCAGCTGCCCTTTCAAGGACAACTCTGCGAGAGCTATGGCTGACTCAAGGGCCATTCCAGCAGCTGCAAGTGGAGGAGTGGGGAATCAAACTCAGTTCTCCCAATAAGAGTCCGCACGCTATACCAAACCACTATGCCAAACTGCCTCTCGCTTAGAAAACTACGTGATCAGAAACCCACTGAGGTCAATATGTTGACAGAATTTATTAGTTAGAAGATTTGTGACACACTCGATCCAACTTTTTTTTTTTTTTAATGTCATTAACCTTTTCAAAAATTCACAGCAGGGTTGAGATTTCCTTGTGGTTGAGATTTCCTACAGGCTTTTCAAACCAGCACAGCCAGACTGCACTCTGAAACCTTTCTGCATTTTAAAAAAAATATTAATGCTGAGTATTAATGTTAACTTTGAGGTGAGAGCAAAAAGACTCCCGGCATGAACTGAACTTCAAGGGGCATTACTCTCCATCAAGTGATGAAGGGCCAGTTTGGTGTAGTGGTTAAGTGTGCGGACTCTTGTCTGAGAGAACCGGGTTTGAATCCCCACTCCTCCACTTGCAGCTGTTGGAATGGCCTCGGGTCAGCCATAGCTCTGGCAGAGGTTGTCCTTGAAAGGGCAGCTGTTGTGAGAGCCCTCTCAGCCCCACCCACCTTACAGGGTGTCTGTTGTGGGGGGAGAAGACAAGAGATTGTAAACCGCTCTGAGTCTCTGATTCAGGGAGAAGGGTGGGGTATAAATCTGCAATTCTTCTTATTCTTCTTCTTTTAAACATTGGCTCGAGCTAGATAGCTAGTCTGGACAGGAGATAACTGAGAGATGCTATGAAAGCCATCTTCAAATATTCAAAGAGAAGAAGAAGATTATGATACTGGATTTATATCCCACCCTATACTCTAAATCTCAGAGCGGCTCACAATCTCCTTTAGATTCTTCCCCCACAACAGGCACCCTGTGAGGTAGGTGGGGCTGAGATACATGTATGCAAGAAAAGACTTTTTACCATTATGTTCATTTTTAAAACGTATCCTGTTAACCAGAGTTTCTGCCTGATATGTTGAGGAGTGGCTATTAGATTTATATATGATTTGACTCCCTCATATTTTGTGGCTGGCTGCAGCTCCTGTGGCAGCCATTTGGTGATTGCACCACACCCTGTGTCAGAATTAAAAAGGTATACAAAGGCTAAAAAAAGGTTAGGGGCCACAGCTATGCGATGTTCTGTGGTTTCCCCTTATATGTCATATCAAAATATCATATATTCTAGTAGCAAAGCCATTCCAGCAGCTGCAAGTGGAGGAGTGGGGAATCAAACCCAGTTCTCCCAGATAAGAGTCCGCACACTTAACCACCACACCAAACCGGCTCTCTCCATTTGGGGCTCTGGGGGGGCGGGCTGTTTTTTGAGGTAGAAGCACCAAATTTTCAGCATAGCATATGGTGCCTCTCCTCAAAACACCAAGTTTCAAAGGGATTGAACCCCTCAGAAGATGGAGCAGAGTTTTTCCCCCTGTTGCCCCAGAACCGATAAACTAAAATTCAATCAAAAGAGATGGTAGGGCTTGCCAGCCTCCAGGCAGGGCCTGGAGATCTCCTGCTTTTGCAACAGATTTCTAGCTGGCAGAGATCAGCTCCCCTGGAGAAAATGGCTGCTTGGAAGGGTGCACTCTATGGCACTGTACCATGCTGAGGCCCCCCCCCCTCCCCAAACCCCGCCCTCTCCTGGCTCCACCCCCAAAGTCTTCAGGCCTCCTTATGAAAGCCTCCATCACCTCTCACCTAATCTTGCTTCCTTCTCTCCTTCCCACCTGTGCTATCTGTTCCTCTGTCATCAGCTTTCCTTCCCTCCCCTCCCTAGTAGCCTCTTCCTAAGACAGTAGGTCCACTGTAGGGTTGCCAGGTCCAATTCAAGAAATATCTGGGGACTTTGGGGATGGAGCCAGGAGACATTGGGGGTGGAGCCAGAAGCAAGGTTGTGGCAAGCAGAATTGAACTCCGAAGGGAGTTCTGGCCATCACATTTAAAGGGACCGCACACCTTTTAAATCCCTCCACTGGAAACAATGAAGGATAGGGGAACCTTCGTCTGGGGCTCATAGAATTAGACCCCCTGGTCCAATCCTTTTGAAACTTGGAAGGTGTTTTGAGGAGAGGCACCAGATGTTATGCTGACAATTTGGTGCCTCTACCCCAAAAAACAGGCCCCCCAGAGCCCCAGATACCTTTGGATCAATTCTCCATTATACCCTATGGGAATCAGTCTCCACAGGGAATAATGGAATGCCCAGCAGACATTTCCCTCCCCTCCCTGCTTTCTGATGACCCTGAAACAGGGAGGGCCTCCAAACCAGGGGATCCTGCCCCCACCTGGGGATTATGAGGAACGCATAGAGAATCACAGCAAAAGGTAACAGAAAGTAACCCTAAGGTTCTGTGATGACCAGCCTCCAAATAGATGAATCAGCTTGAAAAAATTATTACAAAAATTATAATATTTCAAACATTCTAAACATTCACATAACATTAACCAATATACCCTGATAAACAGAACACCTAAAGTGAAAAAAAAGGAGTCTTATGATGTACAGTCCCATGTAGATCAGGGGTGGCCAACGGTACATCTCCAGATGTTTTTTGCCTACAACTCCCATCAGCCCCAGCCAGCATGGCCAAAAAACATCTGGAGAGCTACCGTTGGCCACCCGATGTAGATGATATGTCCTTCCAAATTCAAGAGAAATCCTGAGTCTGCTTGCTCTTGAGGAGATCCCACAGTCCTTCTGTTCCAGTTCCAGAAATGTCGAATGTACACAGCATCACACAACGATGAGGTTGTACTTTGTATTCCCTCGTTTCACTAGAAGCTTTAACCATCTTTTCTCAGTTTCATCAGAGCGCGGCGAGATTCCACTTCTTCGCTTACAACAAAGCTACAATTTTCGAAAGGTCTTGCAATGTGCTCAAGGATTATTTATGGGGAAATAATCCTTGAGCACATTGCAAGACCTTTAGGATTTCTCTTGAATTTAGGACACATCATCTACATCAGGGGTGGCCAACGGTAGCTCTCCAGATGGTTTTTTTTTTTTGCCTACAACTCCCATCAGCCCCAGGCAGCATGGCTAATGGCTGGGGCTGATGGTAGTTGTAGGCAAAAAACAACTGGAGAGCTACCGCTGGCCACCCCTGATCTACATGGGACTGTACATCATAAAGCTTAAGACTGTCCTTTTTTTCACTTAAAGGCCGTTTTCGCACTCACGTTTTACTGGCGCCACGACCCTCCTGACGCCGGCGAATCTGCATGGATTTCGCACCAGAAGCGCCGGCGCTCCCAGAAGCGCCGGCTACTTCCGTCGCTAAGCCAGCGCAAACGGAAATCGCAAAGATGCAGGAAAACGTTTGCGCTGGCTTAGCGACGGAAGTAGCCGGCGCTTCTGGGAGCGCCGGCGCTTCTGGTGCGAAATCCATGCAGATTCGCCGGCGTCAGGAGGGTCGTGGCGCCAGTAAAACGTGAGTGCGAAAACACCCTAAGTGTTCTGTTTATCAGGGTATGTTGGTTAATAAGATTATGTGAATGTTTAGAATGTTTAAAATATTATCAATAATTTTTTCAAGCTGATTCATTTATTTGGAGGTTGGTCATCACAGAACCTTAAGGTTAATTTCTGCTACCCGCCTGGGGACTGGCAACGATCAAGGACTTGTGAAGGAACACATCACTCTCCCCTGCATCCGCTTCTCCGCATTATTTCTCCTTTTCCCTCCTTCTGGAAACCCCCATATCCACTCTGCTTTCCCAGTAGCTGCGATCAGGCCTGGCTCCAATGAGTGTTCCTTCAAGACCAAAAAAAGCCTTGGAAAGGATCTCGCCCCCTCCCCCTGCCTTTTACTCCCAGAAACCAAACGTTGGGTTTGCCTAGCAACAGCCATTGAAGGCATCTGGTTGTTAAAGCTACAGGCGCTCCTTTTATCATTTTGAGTGTTTTTTTTAAGCCTCCCAATGCATTCATTAATTTCTTTTTAGATTTCAGATTTTTCTGCAAACCCAGGGTATTGTTTGGGTGTGCAGAAAGATCCATCTTGCCCATTTACAGCTCCACTCGCTGGATTTAAGTACCCTCCGATTTAGTTGACTTTGCTACTAGAATATATGATGATATTTTGATATGACATGTAAGGGGAAACCACAGAACATCGCAGAGCTGTGGCCCCTAACCTTTTTTTAGCCTGTGCATACCTTTTTAATTCTGACACAGGGTGTGGTGCAATCACCAAATGGCTGCCACAGGAGGCAAAGACAATCACAAAATGGCTGCCACAGGAGGCAAAGACAATCACAAAATGGCTGCCACAGGAGGTGGAGCCAGCCACAAACTATGAGGGAGTCAAGTCATATATCTCACCTCCAGTCATGCAGTGAAGATTCTTGTGCTGAGGCAGCAGCTGCTTGCTGAAGCAACTTCTTAAAAATCTGGATTCATTATCAAGTCTCCATCTGTCAATCAGACACCCTGTTGGGGGAAAGCCCCATTTTGCCCTGCCCACTTTTAAAAAGACGTGGCAGGCACCAGGTCTGGGGCACTGACTGTACAGGATGCAATTTAATGTACTAAATCTTTGTCTCCCTAGCTCACCTGTTCCCAAATGGAAGAACTGTCGGTGGAAAGATATTCAAAACGGACGGTTCCCAAGGCAGCTTTGAGGCTTCCAAAGCCACATGCTTCCAGGCCGGAGGCCAGCTGGCTTCCCCAAGGAACGCTTCCGAGAACTCAGCCGTCCAACAGATCATTGCTCGCCATAACAAGGCGGCCTATCTGGGAATCAGCGACATGCAGAACGAAGGCACCTTTGCGTATCTGTGCGGCGACGAAATCGGGTACATGAACTGGGCCGACGAGGAGCCCAATAACGCCGGCGGGAAAGAGGACTGCGTCGAAATGTATCTGGATGGCAAGTGGAATGACAGATCCTGCACCGAGAGGCGACTGATCATATGCGAATTTTAACCAAGTGGCTGTATTCGGGAATGCATAACGAATACCCTGCCAGGCAACTGGTACCGATTTTGGCCTGGCATAACACTGAATCCCAGAGATTCCCCCATGGCATCTCAGAACATGAGAGAAGCCATGTTGGATCAGGCCAATGGCCCATCCAGTCCAACACTCTGTGTCATACAGTGGCCAAAAAAAGGTGCCATCAGGAGGTCCAAACACCAAGAATAGAGCATCACTGTCCCAGACAGAGCGTTCCAACAATACACTGTGGCTAATAGCCACTGATGGACCTCTGCTCCATATGTTTATCCAATCCCCTTTTGAAGCCGTCTATGCATGTAGCTGCCACCACCTTCTGTGGTAGTGAATTCTCTGTGTTAATTACCCTCTGGGTGAAGGACTTCCTTTTATCTGTCCTACCCCGACCACTCAGCAATTTAATTGAGTGCCCACGAGTTCTCACAAGAAAGGGAGAAAAGGACTTCTTTCTCTACCTTCTCTATCCCATCCATAATCTTGTAAACCACTATCGTGTTTCTCAGTCGACGTTTCTCCAAGCTAATGAGCCCCAAGCATTTTAACCTTTCATCATAGGGAAAGTGTTCCAATCCTTTAATCAGTCTAGTTGGCCTTTTCTGCACTACTTCTGCACTCAGCTGCTTGATCCTATGCATTCCAGGACATGAGAAGGCTCTTTCAGTGAGCTCTACCTTCTCCACAGTTGAGAATCCCCACGTGCTTTAGTGGAGCTTTTCTCTCACTATATAACTCAGCCATTTGCTTTGGGCCACACTAAAGATGGTGACACTGAGCCCCGGTAATTAGATTCCCCGGAAGCAGTCATTCAAGGGAACTGATACGTATTGCGGCTGTAACACCGACGGAGGAGAGGTGTAATGCTTAACTCCTTTACTACAGTGTTTCTCAAAAATGGCTTTCACCAGGCTGCTTAAGTTCTGGTGAGGAAAAAGACAGGCATAATACGGTGTGGGGACCGGGGTCATTTCTGACTTGAGCAAATGGTATTGGGAGAAGAGTTATTCCCCTCACTGTCCCCACCACCACAGCCTTAATCCATAGTGCCTTATGGCTGCCTTTGCAGCTAAGTTACATGACAAAGTCCCAGATCATGCATTAAGAACATAAGAATATAAGAGAAGCCATGTTGGATCAGGCCAGTGGCCCATCCAGTCCAACACTCTGTGTCACACAGTGGCCAAAAAAACCAAGTGCCAATAGGAGGTCCACCAGTGGGGCTAGAAGCCCTCCCATTGTGCCCCCTCCAAGCACCAAAAATACAGAGCATCACTGCCCTAGACAGAGAGTTCCAACAATACGCTGTGGCTAGTAGCCACTGATGGCTAGATAGAGTAGGTAGATAGAGTTGGACCTCTGCTCCGTATGCTTATCCAATCCCCTCTTGAAGCTGTCTATGCTTGTAGCCGCCAACACTTCCTGTGGCAGTGAATTCCACATGTTAATCACCCTTTGGGTGAAGAAGGATTTCCTTTTATCAGTTCCAACCTGACTGCTCAGCAATTTCATTGACTGTCCACGAGTCCTTGTATCGTGAGAAAGGGAGAAAGGCACTTCTTTTTCTACTGAATTCTCTACACCAGGGTTGGAATTCTAGCAGGAGCTCCTTTGCATATTAGGCCACACACCCCTAATGTAGCCAATCCACCCGGAGCTTACAAAAAACAAGCCTTGTAAGCTCTTGGAGGATTGGCTACATCAGGGGTGCGTGGCCCAATATGCAAAGGAGCTCCTGCTAGAATTCCACCCCTGCTCTACACACAAATACACCTTATGCTGAATCAGATCCTTGGTCCCTCAAAGTCAGTATTGTCTAGACCACCAGCGGCTCTCCTGGGTCTAAGGCAGAGGTCTTTCACATCACCTACTGCTAACTCTTTTACCTGGAGATGCCGGGGATTGAACCTGGGACCCTTCTGCATCCCAAGCAGATGCTCCGCCACTGAGCCACAGCCCCTCTCCTCCACATGCAACGGCATAGACAGTTCCACTTCAGAAGGTGGGCAAAGGAGATGAATTCCCTATATGACCCTGAGTTTTTAAAAACCTCCATGTGTATCTAACAAGCACTATCTCAGTTATTTTCCCCTGATGATTAAGTCTTCCTCTTTTATGGAGGATTTACAAAAACATCGTAAAATGAATTCCCTTCCTCAACATTCCAGTGTGATATAATTCTTCCCATCGCTAAAGGGCACAGACAAAGGGCTTGATCCATTTCCTTCTTCCTTCTCCTCCCCCTGAAATGTTATTTTTTTTTTTCCCCCACGTGAAGAACAACGGAGGGCCTGTTGAAATGCAGACTCAAACACAAACCTTCGTTGCTGTCCACATGGGGAAATTGATGCTTTTGACCATATACTGGTCCGAGGTCTGTCTTGAGAGCCAGTTGGGTGTGGTGGTTACATGTGCAGACTCTTATCTGGGAAAACCGGGTTTGATTCCCCACTCCTCCACTTGCTCCTGCTGGCATGGCCTTGGGTCAGCCATAGCTCTCGTAGGAGTTGTCCTTGAAAGGGCAGCTGCTATAAGAGCTCTCTCAGCTCCACCCACCTTACAGGGTATCTGTTGTGGGGGGGGAGAGAGGTAAAGGAGATTGTGACTGCTCTGAGACTCTGAGATTCAGAGTACAGGGTGGGATATAAATCCAATTTTTTCTTCTTCTTCTCTGGGTTCAATGGAAAGAATGAGGACTCCCAGAGCAGTTATCAGCATCTTTTACTCAGTGATTCAGCATAACTATGTACAGTAAACAAGCCTGAAAACCCCCAGACCTAGGCCTGGTTATAGACAGTGAGGCTCCACCCCGCTCCCGTCCCATAGGTCCATTCAAACTGGTCCAATAGCCCCCTATAGGTGGTCCAGGGCAACCCAACCAACCAAGCTGCAGATGTTTCAATCCTGGCGCTCTACTGTCTGCAGGGATGAAGTTCACAGAGTCTCTGTGTACAACAGAGCCGACTGAACAGTCTGCTAGACCTCTTGGTGCGGTGAGAGAAAAAGAAGTTGGTGTTGTGTCCCTTGGATGTGACATCCAGTAGCATTAGGATTGTCCAGAAAATCCGTGGTTTTGTCTAGAACTACCTGGTGTCGGTGTTGGGTTTTCCCTGGAAGTGCACATAATGATGCGTTCCCTTATGTCCCCGACTCCCCACTTCTGAACTTATGTCCCCGACTCCCCACTTCTGAACTTACTGCCAGTTCTTAAAATGGTTCACATATGTCAGTAGTAGTAGAATCATAGAGTTGGAAGGGCCCTCTGGGGTCATCTAGTCCAACCCCCTGCACAATGTGGGAAACTCACAGACACCTCCCCCTAAATTCACAGGATCCTCATCGCTGTCAGATGGCCATCTAGCCTCTGTTGAAAAGCCTCCAAGGAAGGAGAGCCCACCACCTCCCGAGGAAGCCTGTTCCACTGAGGAACCCCTCTAACGGTCAGGAAGTTCTTCCTAATGTTGAGCCGGAAACTCTTTTGATTTAATTGCAACCCATTGGTTCTGGTCCTACCTTCCGGGGCCACAGAAAACAATTCCACACCATCCTCTATATGAACGGGCAGCTTCTGAGAGAGCTCTCTGAGCCCCACCAACCTCACAGGGTGTCTGTTGTGGGGGAGGAAGGTAGAGGAGATTAGTAAATTAGGAAGGTAAAGGAGATAGAAGTAGTAGTAGAATAATAATATGATGATGATAATTATGATGAAGATGATGATGGTGGTGATGATGATGATACTGGATTTATACCCTGCCCTATCTCAGAGTCTCAGAGCAGTCACAATCTCCTTTACCTTCCTCCCCCACAACAGACACCCTGTGAGGTGGGTGGGGCTGAGAGGGCTCTTTCCAGCAGCTGCCCTTTCAAGGACAACTCCTGTGAGAGCTATGGCTGACCCAAGGCCAATCCAGCAGCTGCAAGTGGAGGAGAGGGGAATCAAACCCAGATTTGCTAGGTAAGAGTCTGTGGACTTAACCACCACTCCAAACTGGCTCTCAAGATTTAGTAGACATAGTCAGGCTTTGTCAGCTCTTCATCTCCTGCTTTCTTCCAACTTAAATACAGGTCCTTGGTTAACCTGCCTAAATCCTTCAAAAATCCATATTGTTGGTGGACAATAAGAAATACATGTCTGAGCAACTCGACACAGGGTCAGAAATCTTCCACCAATACTATTGCTCTACTCTACAACTTTCCTAATAATTTTCTAGAGGAAAGGCAGTACCCAAAATCATGTATACAGCCTGTGTCATAACACACAAGGTGTTGCAAGTAAAGTGGTTTTTCCAGGGGTCATTTTGTAGAAAAAGAGGTGCTGGAGCTCATTAGCACACCTCATTTGCATTGGCCATACACCCCTGACATCACCGGAAGGTGGACTAAATTATAGCAGCTCAGCATCTACCTTCAAATGCTTCTTAAATAACAGTAGTTATAATCAAACCTTACTCCCATCATACTTTTTAAATGACTTTCTTCTATGTGGCCACAGTGGCATGATGATGATGATGATGAAGATGTGGCCACAGTGGCATGATGAAGAACATCTGACTGTTTTATATGTTTTAGTTCTTTTTCCATTTTCTGTGGGAAAAAATATTAGAAAGTGTGTCAAATCTTAGAGTTCAGCAAAATTCTCAGGGGGGGGTTGAACAATGGAGCCAAGAAGCAAGGGTTTGGGTCTTTTTTTTTTTTTTTTTTTTGAAGGTTAAGAAAGAAAGAGCACAATAAAATTTGGAGGTTCTGGAGCTCTGCTCCTGTGAGCGCTTGCCCAAAATAAGGCCTGGGTCTCCCCCACACCCCCCAAAAAATCACTGTTTGCTTTAAGAAGGACCAACTTTGTTAATACACTGGCAGTTTCCTCAGATAAATCTTGCCTCATTTGGCCTTTCTTTCAGTTGTGAGTCATGCGTTATGTATTTTGTAGTTGGGTTCAGGGTTAGGGGATGGGCTTTGGTGAAATTCTACCTTCCAGGAAATGTCCAGAAGGTAAAATAAATCCCTTTTAGGAGATAGTGAGGCGCTCAGACCTTACAACACCACCCAGAGAAGCCAAAACTGCATAAGGTAAGTCAATAACTCCCCCCATTGCTATACAAATAATGACTTTTCTACACAAAATGAGGGGAAGCATTTTCATTGTTTCAGCTGTTTTTGTATTGCTGCTTGTGCCTCAACCTGGACTACATTTGAGAAAGCGATGGGAAATTCATTTGTGTTTTAAAATCAAGCAGACAGCAAAAGGATTCGGGGAACAAGAAAGCAAACTACAGACACCACGGCTGGGCTCCCTGCTGTGTTCAAAAGGAGAAAAAGACCTGTCTCTTAAAAATACACACACAGACACAAACAGCTATTTTCCCCTTTGAAATGCTGGCACTGAAACAGACGAGCCCAGTTTTGAATAATAAAAACCAGGGCTTTTTTTGAGCAGGAATGCACAGGAACGCAGTTCTAGCTGACTAGGCATCAGGGGGTGTGGCCTGATATGCAAATAAGTCTTGCTAGGCTTTTTCTGCTAAAAAGCTCTATGCAAAGCAATGGTGATGTCAGGGGATGTGGCCTAATATGCAAATGAGTTCCTGCTGGGCTTTTGCTACCAAAAAAAAAGCCCTGGTAAAAACTGAGTAGAGGTTGAAGGGGTTAAATGCCCTTTAGTTTCTGCACACAGCCCCGAGGCAAATAGAGACCTCGTGAAACTGCAATTTGCATGTTATGGTGGGAACAAGACACAGGATCTTTCTCTTGTCTCTACAGGCAAGCCAGATCAAAACATTTCTAAAGCTTTGTTCCCCAAAATATACCCTTTTATTACAACTAAGAATTCACATTTTTTTTTAAAAAAAAATCACTTTTAGAAATGGTTACTGTGAAGATTGTTGCGACATCTTGCTGTCAGACAGCAAAAATGTCTAATATTCCAAAGTGTAGGTCAAAATGGGGATCTGTGCTAGTCTGTCTGTAGCAGTAGAAAACAGCAAGTTCCCAGTAGCACCTTAAAGACTACCAAAATTTGTGGCAGGGCATGAGCGTTTGTGAATCAATGCTCACTTCTTCAGATACAGCTTTCCATTCTGTAGCAGTTCTCTTAACCAAGGAATTTCAAAGGGAGATCAGAGAGACTGTTGAATTGCATCTGATAACGAAGCTCAAGACAACGCGTCCTCCTGGACTGAATCGAGACCTAGGTTCCCTGTCTCATTGCTAATTTATTTATTTATTTTATTATATTATATTTATATCCCGTCCTCCCCTATCAGGCTCAGGGCGGCTAACAACAGTTAAAATACACAATGTTAAAGTAAAATACAATAAAATCCTTAAAATTCATTGTACACATACAATATATTTGCAGTTTCAGTCCTAAAACCCAAGGTGGCGTCAGTATTATCAGTTCGTATATTTGGCGCTGCAAACGATAAAGTTGTTAAATATCGTCTAGCGCTCTGTATTTGTACTGGGATGGGTTTAGATATCCATGCTAGGGTATAGCGGTCGCTTCCCTGTTAGTTGTTAAAAGCTAATTTAAACAGTTCTGTTTTGCAGGCCCTGTGGAATTGTGGCAAGTCCTGCAGGGCCCTGGTGTTTCCGGGGAGAGCGTTCCACAGGGCAGGGGCTGCTACCAAAAAGGCTCTAGCTCTGGTGGTAGCCAGCCAAGCGTCTTTTGGCCCGGGGATCACAGGGAGATTTTGAGTACTTGATCTTAGTGCTCTCTGGGGCTCATATGGGGAAAGGCAGACCCAGAGGAAAGCAAGTCCCTGGCCATTGATTTCTCCATGCCTACTATCCCTCTGTGTATTCCACCTAATCTAATCATGCCTATTATTGTCACTTGCCTGCTATTGTCATTTGGCACCTGAAATCACTCCACTCTCCATGTATAAGGACGGATAGGTGCTAATGGACTTTGCCCTTTTAATAAAATCATAAGAGACCTCCAGGGTCATCTAGTCCAACCCCCTTTTCTACTGTTTCCAAATATAGTCCACCACCACCACCCCGCGTAGACAGTACAACAGTTGTGTTCATTTCTACGAAGCCATGAAGCACTACATCTGTGTAGAAAGATCCATCTTGCCCGTTTACAGCTCTGCCCACTGGATTTAAGTACCCTCAGATTTGGTTTAGTTTGCTACTAGAATATATGATATTTTGATATGACATGTAAGGGGAAACCACAGAACATCGCAGAGCTGTGGCCCCTAACCTTTTTTTCAGCCTGTGCATACCTTTTTAGTTCTGACACAGGATGCGGTGCAGTCACCAAATGGCTGCCACCGGAGGCAAAGCCAATCACAAAATGGCTGCCACAGGAGCTGCAGCCAGCCACAAAATATGAGGGAGTCAAGTCATTTATAAATCTAATAGCAACTCCTCAACATATCAGGCAGAAACTCTGGTTAACAGGATACCTTTTAAAATGAACATACTGGTAAAAAAGTCTGTACAGTGCTGTTAGGGGAATAAAATCTTCCCACTGTATCCGAACCTGAGCCTTTGGGTCCACCAATAAGGAGCCATCATGGAAGAGATGTGTGCAACGTGTCCCTGTACATAGACGCTCAGTAGAATCATGCTGCAACTTTGGACATTACAACTTTCAGTGTCCTTTCAATTTTCAGGGTCCTCCTTTGATGGAACGATGGGCATTTTGCCAGTAACAAAAGAAACCCTGGCATGTCTGCAATATTAATTCCATTGTTCTGGCTGGCCCATACTAATAGCACATTGAAGTGCAGGTCTCTTCAATATATCCTACGAAAGAGTTTTGTTTCAGTCCATCGCACTAAGTCGCCATTGCAGATGGTTTATTTTACAGAATTTTTTACCCCACCTTTCTGCCCCCAACAAGGGTTACCAAGGTGGCTAACAAATTAAAACATGCACAGTAAAATAACATTTTAAAACAATTAAACCAATCAAAACACACATATATCATCGGAGCAATTCTTAAAACACAGCTAAAATGCATACAAAGACATCAACGTAGCTATCAAAACATTGACCATGGAGGAATCACAGAGGGAAGACCAAGCGAAACTGAAAAGTCTTTGCCAACTGGTGTAAGATGGCAAAAGGGGGAAGGATGAGACTTCCAGAGGAGAGAATTCTGGAATTTGGGTGCTTTGACTAAGAAAGCCAGAAAAAGAAGATATTGGATTTATATCTCGCCCTGTACTCTGAATCTCCTTTACCTTCCGGTCACAATCTCCTTTACCTTCCTCCCACACAACAGACACCCTGTGAGGTAGGTGGGGTTGAGAGAGCTCTCCCAGCAGCTGCCCTTTCAAGGACAACTGCTATGAGAGCTATGGCTGACCCAAGGCCATTCCAGCAGCTGCAAGGGGAGGAGTGGTTCTCCCACATAAGAATCCACGCCCTTCACCACTACACCAAACTGGCTCTCAGTGGTGTCGATGCCAGCTGTAAAAAATAAAATAAAACACAAATCCCAGCACAACTTTCTTCCCCATTCATCACATCAGTGGGCTTCAATTAAATACTTCCTTTTGCACTGTGTGAGAACAGTTCTATCCACTCTAGATGGTTTCTCAGATTAGCCTAACCTTTCCATCAGACGTAAATGTCAAAATCCAGCTACAAATCAAACATTGAACAATAAAGACTGGTGCACCAGCTGCCAAGCTACACTGACACTTAAGTAGGCAAACATACCTGCCAGTTGGCTGCTCTCTGCTTGGACAGGATAGCAATCAGTTTCTTGAAGTCTCTTGTACTATCCACATGACATTTTTTTTTTTTTTACTAGGGCACATAAAAATTTGTGGTGTTGACCATGTGCCCACCAACCCCTCGAATGAAACACTACACAAGTTATGGGATAAACTGGGAATTTTATCTCCACATAAGCTGATCTGCACCATTACATCAGGGGTGGCCAACGGTAGCTCTCCAGATGTTTTTTGCCTACAACTCCCATCAGCCCCAGCAGCATGGCCAATGGCTGAGGCTGATGGGAGTTGCAGGCAAAAAACATCTGCAGAGCTACCATTGGCCACCCCCTGGCCTACGTCATCGCAATTGTGCACTTTATTTTGGTGTGGTGGTGAAGTGCGTGGACTCTTATCTGGGAGAATCGGGTTTGATTTTCCGCTCCTCCACTTGCAGCTGATGGAATGGCCTTGGGTCAGCCATCGCTCTCAGAGTTGTCCTTGAGAGAGCAGCCGCTGGGAGAGCCCTCTCAGCCCCACCCACCTCACGGGGTGTCTGTTGTGGGGGAAGAAGATAAAGGAGATTGTGAGCCGCTCTGAGATTCGGAGTGGAGGGCAGGATATAAATCCAATGTCATCGTCTTATTATTATTACTACATTGTAAGACATAATGAAATAATTATACAACTCACAGCCCAGTTGCTAACAGGCCACGGACCGGTGCAAGTCTACGGGCCGGGGATTCGGGACCCCTGCATTCTTCTTACATTCTTAATTCTTTGCAATCGTTGTCACTTGCCCAGCTGTGGAACTCATCAGGTAACCCATCAGTGCACAGAAATATCCCCACGGGTGCAATCAGGAATACCTTGGAACTGATTCAAGTTGCAAGGAAAAGTTTTGAGCCCCCTCTCCCTTTACACAGTGGTATCAATCCAAATCACACACCCCCCCACCACCACTTGGGTATTAAATTTCAACACAGCAGTCCCTTTGCTCATCTGGTTCGACGGGACCCATGATGGATCCATAATATGTGGTCAGGCTCTCAGCCAGCTCAGTGTGGGAAATCCGTATTTGCAGGGATCCAAATCGATATTGCTGTTCCATGCTAAACTATATCACCTGTGCACCACCCTAGCCAAGTTCCTTATAAACGTTACAACGCCTGACCTAAGTTCTCTAGACCTGAGACAATTTGGCAAACATAGCCCTATTACTGAGGGCGGTGGTGGTGGACCTTTCTGAAGGGTCTCCAGGAATGGAGTTGATGATTAACCTGTTTTGCAGCCACTCAATATTTATGCAATCCGTTATTTGCACAAGCAGTTTACTTTGAGGTAGATGGGAATTATGTAAGTCTGTCGCAGCAGAGACAAAACCAGATTCCTGTGGCACGGGAAAGACTAACCGATTTATTGTAGCATAATGTTTTGTGCATTAGAGCCATATGCATTTACAGCTGTTTCTGTTATAGAAAACACACTGAAAATGCCACAGCCCGCTAGGAAAAATTATGCTGACTAATGGGTTAGATCGGAGTTCCCAACCTTTTGTAGCCTGTAGGCAAGCCTCGGATTCAGCAAGAGATCGCAGAAGCACAGCTCCTGAACCTTTCTGAGGGTTCCCCCTCTTCCTCCCCACCTACCTTGTCCATTGAATAGGAGGTGCAGCTGTATAACAATCCCTGGATTAGGAGAGCAGGCAGCCAGCCAGCCAGCCACCAGGAGCTTTGCCACACCCCCAGCAGCCCTCATTAACCCCTGGAGAAGCCCATGCCACCCTTTCTCCATTTCTGATGTGATTTTGGGCAGCGGGTGACTTGCTGGCCTTTTGACTCAGGGGTGGGCGGCCCAGGAGAGTTCCAGGAGAGATGGCCTGCTTAGGTTGGCTGGATCTCTAGCCAGCCCAAGCAGGTCTCACTTGCCCGGGGTTCTCCTTTCTTGTGTCGGGTTGCTTTTGGCTGGGGGGGTGGCGGCATATGTTAATGAGTTATGCTAATGAGCTCTGCCTAGGCTTGCCAATCCCCAGGTCCCAGCGGGAGTTCTTCCATTTTCCCAGGCTCCTTCCCACCCCCAGTTAGCCGGTCGGTGGGGGGAAGCCCCGCCCCCAGAGGACCATGTGCCTTTGCACCTCTGGAGGCTTCAGTCTCCGATTGAAAGGCTTCCTCTTGGGATGGTGTGTCTGTGTGTACTTTAAAGAAGTTGGCAGCAACTTGTGAGTAGAGAGGCCAATCCCTCACTTCAGAGTCACCAGAAAGGGGGGAGGGAGGGAAACGTCTGCTGAGCACTTCATTATTCCCTATGTGGAGATTGATTCTCATAGGGTATAATGGGAAATTAATCTGGAGTTTTCGGGGGCTCTGGGAGAGCTATTTTTTGAGGTAGAGGCACCACATTTTCAGTATAGTATCTAGTGCCTCTCCCCAAAGTACCCCCCAAGTTTCAAAACGATTGGACCAGGAGGTCCAATTCTATGAGCCTCGAAAGAAGGTGCTCCTATCCTTCATTATTTCCTATGGAAGGAAGACATTTAAAAAGGTGTGCTGTCCCTTTAAATGTGATGGCCAGAACTCCCTTGATGTAGCCAATCCTTGAAGAGCTTACAAAAAAGAGCCCTGGAAGCTCTTGGAGGATTAACTACATCAGGGGTGTGTGGCCTATATGCAAAGGAGCTCCTGCTAGAATTCCACCCCGGCTTGAGAGACTTTTAAGGAATACCAGGGTCACAATGTGAAGGCAGGCAACGGCAAACTACCTCTGAACAGCTCTTGCCACGAAAACCCCACCAGAGGGCACCACAAGTCAGCTGTGTCTTGACAGACAGCTCTTTCTACCACCAAACCTTTATTAGAGGGGCAGGACTTTTTTTCCCCAGGCAGTAGACCACCTTCATTAAGCTTCCATGTTTGGGTCATTCAACAAACTTAATTTTATTAAAAGTAGCTGCAAGACTGGGTGTGGAGAATTTGGATCAAGGCCATAGTACCTATATAGAAATACCCTCTTCTGCTCCTGAGTGGCTATTAATCTTTTTTTTTTAATAGATTTTATTTAGAATCGTAGAATCATAGAGTTTGGAGGGACCTCCAGGGTCATCTAGTCCACCCCCTGCACAGTGCAGGAAACTCACTAGTACCTTCCCTTCAAATTTTGTTGAATCTAATCCAATACAAAGGGAGCATAGGGAAAATAAATAATAAAAATATAAATCTAACATACAAGAATCCAGTTTAGATAATTGGATGCATATAACAAACAATTTACAAAAACAATACATAATATGCTAGGTCAGGGGTGTCAAACTCATTTGTTATGACATTTATCGGTCAGGCCATGTTGGGTCAGGCCAGGCTGTGTATGTATGTGTGTGTGTGTGTGTGTGTGTGTGTGTGTGTGTGTGTGTGTGTGTATATATATATATATATATATATATATATATATATATATATATATATATATATATATATATATGTGTGTGTGTGTGGGTGTGGACCATATATATATATGGCTCTTTCCTTCCTTCCCCAAGGGACTGGTTGAGAGGAGCCTCAGCCAATAGAAGGAAGAGAGGCTTGGCTCAGTAGATCTGCTGTGCAATTGAGAGAGCCTGGAAAAACAAGCTCTGCCTTCCCCCCTTCCTCCCCAAGGCAGGAGCCTCAGCCAACTGAGAAAACAGAGGTTTTGCTCTGTAGCTTCTGCGCAACTGAGCAGGCCTTGCAAAGCAAGCTGTGATGCAGAAGGAAGCAAGAGAGAGGGAGAAGGAAGCAGATGATAGCCAGTTGCTCGGGGGCCTGACAGGAGCCCTCCGAGGGCCTGATTCGGCCCCCAGACTGCATGTTTGACACCCCTGTGCTAGGTATTAAGAATTAAGAGATAGCCTACAATTCATTCTATTAGACAAAAAGGAAATATTCCCAAAGAATTCCAAAACTGGGACCCAAAGCAATTCATATTCTATAGCCAAATCAGTATCATTTTCAAAGATAGGGTTACCCATTGTCTTACCCATTACATACTGACCCCATAACTTATACCACATTTCAACCATGGACAACCGGGCTTGATTCCCTGCTCCTCCACTTGTAGCTGTTGGAATGGCCTTGGGTTAGCCATAGCTCTTGCAGAGCTGTCCTTGAAAGGGCAGCTTCCTAGGAGAGCTCTCTCTCTGCCCCAACCACCTCACAGGGTGTCTGTTGTGTGTGTGTGTGTGTTGGGGGGGGAGTAAAGAATATTGTAAGCCGCTCTGAGATTCAGAGTGTAGGGCGGGGTATAAATCCAATATCATCATGTTCTTCTTTTAAAATAAAACGGAGATATCCAGGGATCGTTTTCTAGAAAAATAGTTGGTGGAGCTCATTAGCATAACTCACTATCATATGCTGCCGCCCCCAGTCAAAAGCAACTTGATGTAAGAAAGGAGAGCACCATGCGAGTGAGGCCTGTTTGGGCTGACTAGAGATTCAGCCAGCCCAAGCAGGGCTCAGTTCCCTGGAGCTCTCCTGGGCCGCCCGCTCCCCCCCCCCCAGTCAAAAGGCCAGCAAGCCACCTGCCACCCAAAATCACATACGAAGTGGAGAAAGGGTGGTGCAGGCTTTTCCAGGGGTTAATGAGAGCTGCTGGGGGCATGGCAAAGCCCCTGATGGTAGGCTTCCCAATCCGCAGGTCCCAGCGGGGGATCCCCCATTTTTACAGGCTTCCCTCCGCCCCCAGCCAGCTGGCTGGCGGGGGAAGCCCCGCCCCCACAGTCACCATGTAGTTTTAGAGCTCCTGCAGGTTTAAAAACCTGCAAACTGTTCCATTTGTAAAATGTGTGCCTTTAAGGCTGAGCAGGAAACAGGAAGGGCTTCATGGGAAAGGGTCAGTAACAGTTTCGTCAGAGAACGGCCCCTCCCTTTGTTTTGCTTTCGTTTTCAGAGCAAGTAAAGTTCTGCAGGAACAAGACCCAGTAAGTATTTGTGTGTGAGAGAGAGGGAGGGGGCAGGGGATTCCCTGGTTTGGAGGCCCTCCCCCCGCTTTAGAAAGCATGGGGGGGGAGGGAAATGTCTACTGGGCACTCTATTATTCCCTATGGAGAACGATTCCCATAGGGAATCATGGGGAATTGATCCGCGGGTATTGGGGGCTCTGGGGGGGGGCTATGTTTTGAGGTAGAGGCACCACATTTTTAGTATAGCATCTAGTGCCTCTACTCAAAATACCCCCCAAGTTTTAAAATGATTGGACCAAGGTGTCCAATTCTATGAGCCCCAAAAGATGGTGCCCCTATCCTTCATTATTTCCTATGGAAGAAAGACATTTAAAAAGGTGTGCTGTCCCTTTAAATGTGATGGCCAGAACGTCCTTGGAGTTCAATTATGTTTGTCACACCCTTGTTCCTGGCTGCATCCCCAAAGTCTCCTGGCTCCGCCCCCGAAGTCCCCAGATATTTCTTGAATTGGACTTGGCAACCCTACCTGGTGGCTGGCTGGCTGCCCGCTCTCCTAATCCAGGGATTGTTATGCAGCTGCACCTCCTATTCAATGGACAAGGTAGGTAGGTGTGGGGGAGGAGGGGGTTCCTCAGAAAGGTTCTGGAGCTGTGTTTCTGTGAGCTCCTGCTGAATCTGAGAGCTGGAGATATCTGAGCATAGATTTCTCCTGTCTCATCTCTTTAATTCTTCTGTAAGAACAAAGCAGGTGCCTGTGCTCCATGATCCTTGACTTAACATTATAGACTTGGCAATTGCTCTCCACAGATCTCACTCATTGGAGCCATGCAGTTTTGTTCTTTTTGTGTCTTTGTGCTGGGGGTGTCGCTGGCGAAAACATCCGACCCGGAGCCATGCAACTGCGAAGAGAAGAGGAACACCTGCACCGTCCTTGCTGGAGCGAATGGATTGCCTGGTACTCCGGGGACCAATGGACTGCCAGGCATCCCTGGGAGACAAGGACTGCCAGGGAAAAATGGAGAGGAGGGTTCTAAAGGTGAAAAGGGAGACCGAGGTAAAGTTGGAACAATTTCAGAGAGCGATATCCAATACAGGCACTGAAAGGAGAATTTAGTGCAGGGCTTACCAATGTGGTGCCTATAGGCACTAGGGAGCCACTACCCTACTGCCCATCAAGTGTCTTTAGAGAGTGGGAGGGGCCAGGTGGAACTTTTGTCCAGCAAGGCTTCTGATTGGCAACTGGAGATTTGATTGACTGTGCAGTTTAAAAAAAAAAAAACATTACCCTTGCAGTAGCTGTTATCACAGCACGAGGATCTTCACTGTGTGGCTGAAGGAACTAGGGGCAGCCATTTTGTGACTGGCTCTGCCTCCTGTGGTGGCCATTTTGTGGAGGTTAGGGCTGCTGTGTTAGGGATCTTCACTGAGTGGCTGAGGGAAGCAGTGGCAGCCATTTTGTGACTGGCTCTGCCTCCTGTGGTGGCCATTTTGTGGCTGAGTTGGGGACCCCTGGTTACTGGTTGAACCTATATGCTTTGTTATCAGCGCTTTCCAAAAAATAAATAAATAAAAAGCACAAGGGGATACAGAGGGTGACCAACTGTGAGAAATTCCTGCACTTTGGGGGAGTTGCCTGTGGAGGAGAGAATTTGGGGAGAGAGTTCACCTAGACTCAGTAGTAAACCATAGAGTTTACCCTCTTATGGTGCCATTTTCTCCAGAGGAACCGATCTCTGTAGTTTGGAGATTAAGGTTGCCAGCCCCCAGGTGGGAGTGGTGGATCCCCTGCTTTCATGGGCTCCTGTGAAGCCCTGACCCCAACAGCCATGACCCAGCATAACTTCCCCAATGTGATGATGTCATGTGGAAGTGATGTCATCACACCAGGGGAGGTCACATAGTGACACCCTGGTGTTTCAGACAAAACTCCATGATAGCCTTAGAATTTTGCTTCAAATGCCAGAGCACCACTGTGTGATGTCCCCAACGTGATGACATCACTTCCATGTGACATCACATCGAGGATGGCGCCTTGCCCCCTCCCATTCCCAGAAAACTCCCTTCCCCTCCCCCCCTGCCAGTGAGTCGGTAAGGCCTGGCAACCCTACTAGAGATCAGATGAATTCCAGGGGAACTTGCAGGTTAACAATGCTACAGACGCAAAATATGGAGTTCCAGAAGAAGTCATGCAAAGCAGGCCTCCGGAGGGCTCCTATCAGGTCTCCGAGCAACTGGCTGTCATCTGCTTCTTTCTCCCTCTTTCTTGCTTCCTACTACATCGCAGCTTGCCTTGCCAGGCTTGCTCAATTGCACAGGAGCTACAGAGCAAAGCCTCTATTTTCTCCATTGGCTGAGGCTCCTCCCTTTACCAGGCTCTTTCAATCACACAGCAGAGAGAGCTTGCTTTGGCAGGCTCTTTCAATCACACATCAGAGAAAGCTTGCTTCGCCAGGCTCTTTCAGTCACACAGCAGAGCTACTAAGCCAAGTCTCTCTTCCTTCTGTTGGCTGTGGCTCCTCCCCCTCCTGGTCGCCTAGAGAAAGAAGAGCCAGAGTTTCCTTTGCCTACTTCCCTGGATCCCAATCTGTTCCTTTAAGACCAATGAAAGCCAATGTTTTACATTAAAAAAAAATCTTTAATTCTGCTTGTCTGTGTGCTTTATAAAGTATACACCTCTGCTAGCTAATCTTAAATAGGTACACACATGGCCCCGCCCAACATGACCCGGCCCAAGTCTCATTAGTGTTGCCAAGTCCAATTCAAGAAATATCTGGGGACTTTGGGGGTGGAGCCAGGAGACATGAGGGGTGGGGCCAAGATCAAGGCTGTGACAAGCATAATTGAGCTCCAAAGGGAGTTCTGGCCATCACATTTAAAGGGACCGCACACCTTTTCAATGCCTTCCTTCCATAGGAAATAATGAAGGATAGGGGCACCTTCTTTTGGGGCTCATAGAATTGGACCCCCTGGTCCAATCTTTTTGAAACTTGGGGGGTATTTTGGGGAGAGGCACTAGATGCTACACTGAAAATTTGGTGCCTCTATCCCAAAAAACAGCCCCCCCCAGAGCCCCAGATACCCGCAGATCAATTCTCCGTGATTTTCTATGGGAATAAATCTCCATAGGGAATAATAGAGTTCCCAGCAGACATTTCCCTCCCCTCCCCTCGCTTTCTTTTTAAGCAGGCTTTTGTAGACCGTTGATAGGATGGCTGTTTAATCCATCAACGATTTATCTAGTGACCCCTGCCATAACATAAGTGAACAGAACAACATCAGGAAGATCACTGCCGTCCAAATCATGGAATGATCCAGGCAACTGGAACTGGTTTTAGATCGCTGTTTTAAATTATTGTATAATCTTATATTGTTTTAGATTGTTATTTTATATTACTGTATAACCTAATTGTTTTAAACCCTATATTGTATAACTTATTGAAATGTTGTTAGCCGCCCTGAGCCTGCCTAGGCGGGGAGGGCGGGATATAAATAAAATTTATTATTATTATTATTATTCTGATGACCCTGAAGCGGGGGGAGGGCCTCCAAACCAGGGGATCCCCTGCCCCCATCTGGGGATTGGCAACCCTAAATCTCATTTATGCCAGATTTGGCCCTCATGAGCTCAACACCCCGAATGATGCAAAAAGTCGGTTTAACAATGTGAACAGCAGACGGTCTCTAGAACCCTGGACCCTGTTCAAGCATGACCATTTCTGCTTCCTCTTCCAAAGAGACTCCCTGCAGTCTCCATTGCAATGGGGCTTTTCCTAACCCAACTGCTTCATACAGGCAGAGCTGCTGAATTTTGGTTACTGCACAACAAACCTGTCACCGTCTTTGGGGATCTTTTACACAAGGCTTCTCTCCACAAGGCATTTGGCAATATTTCAAAGCTGACGGGAATCATTCTATGAGGAGAGCCCTTTATTTTATTTATTATTTATTTGCAACACTCATGCCTTGTCTTTCCACCCATACAAGGGCCCCAAAGGTGGCTTACAATTTATAATGTGCATGAAGAAGACCACAGATTTATACCCTACCCTTCTCTCTGAATCAGAGACTCAGAGCAGCTTACAATCTCTTATATCTTCTCCCCCCACAACAGACACCTTTTGAGGTAGGTGGGGCTGAGAGAGCTCTCACAGCAGCTGCCCTTTCAAGGACAACTCCTGCAATAGCTATGGCTGACCCACGGCCATTCCAGGAGCTGCAAGTGGAGGAGTGGGGAAGTGAGAATCAAACCTGATTCTCCACGACACCAAACATGGTCAAAATCACATTGAAACTATTAAAACCAACCCCCACAAAACACACATCATTAAAAAAAAAAATTAAAACAGAGTTAGAACACATATAAAAGATTTTTTTAAAAAACAAAACCCTGCAATTAAAACATTGGTTAGAAAAATATTCACCCACTGGTGGAGGATGGCAACAGAACAGGACAGACGAATCTTCCGAGAGAGTTCTAGAGCTTTGGTGCCATGACCAAGAAGGCCCTGTCTTGGGCTGCCAATTGCCTAATCTCAGGCCTCTGAAGATGATGATAGGGGTTGGGTGGCTAATGGTGACCAGTCATGCTGTGATATGGGTAATCTGCTTACACAAGATCCCAAATCTATCACCTTAAGGATAGAAGATTCTAGGGCAAAAAGGACCTAGGACCATTCTCTTCCAAAGATGTGGACGACGACACGGGTTTCACATTTTGTTTCCTTCAGGATATTTCCTTCAAGATATTCTGTTATTCATTCTTGTTGTTGATTATAATACAAAAACACTCATCATTTTTGTCACTTTTCATTTCTGTTCCTGTATATAATGAATGGTCAGGATTGCAAGGGATACAGGGACCTCCAGGAAAACCCGGTCCTCTTGGGTCCAAAGGAGATCAAGGTGAAAGAGGACCCAAAGGTGACAGCGGCGGCAGAGGTAAGGTGTCTTGTGGCTGGGGGAATCTATGCAGAGAGTGAGTTTTTTTGCTGTACGTTTTGTTTTCCTGCACAAAAGCAGTGAGAACATAGGGTGAACTTCACTGGCTGTGTTAGGAGAAAAGGCATTTTAAACCAGCGATAAATCTTTAGTAGCGCTCAAGGGTATGATTTCAGTCTTTTTCGTTGGAACAGAGCTCTTTAGCAGTTTCACACCTGACAGCAATTTGCACCCATATAAAGTATCCCCAAAAATTATAATTGGGAATGGTTTGTTAACAATTTCCCCGCTCCGGTATGCAGGCAAAAGGTTTTTCTGCACACTTAACTCACTTGTAGTTGATCTACAACTACCTGGAATCGGTTTAGGCAGGTTTCTCCCACACATCTACTCTTCCTGTGCCTTTCATAGTTGTGGAGTCAGCACAGACCTTCAACAATGAGGATTTTCAACAGAGGGTGCTGTTGTCATTGGTGATGTTGCCTGTAATGTTACAGCAAGCCTGTTTTTTGAGAGCCAGTTTGGTGTAGTGGTTAAGCGTGTGGATTCTTATCTGGGAGAACTGGGTTTGATTCCCCCCTCCTCCACTTGCAGCTGCTGGAATGGCCTTGGGTCAGCCAGAGCTCTCTTATCTGGGAGAACCGGGTTTGATTCCCCACTCCTCCACTTGCAGCTGCTGGAATGGCCAAGGGTCAGCCAGAGCTCTCTTATCTGGGAGAACCGGGTTTGATTCCCCACTCCTCCACTTGCAGCTGCTGGAATGGCCTTGGGTCAGCCATAGCTCTCTTATCTGGGAGAACCGGATTTGATTCCCCACTCCTCCACTTGCAGCTGCTGGAATGGCCTTGGGTCAGCCAGAGCTCTCTTATCTGGGAGAACCGGGTTTGATTCCCCACTCCTCCACTTGCACCTGCTGGAATGGCCAAGGGTCAGCCAGAGCTCTCTTATCTGGGAGAACCGGGTTTGATTCCCCACTCCTCCACTTGCACCTGCTGGAATGGCCAAGGGTCAGCCAGAGCTCTCTTATCTGGGAGAACCGGGTTTGATTCCCCACTCCTCCACTTGCAGCTGCTGGAATGGCCTTGGGTCAGCCATAGCTCTCTTATCTGGGAGAACCGGGTTTGATTCCCCACTCCTCCACTTGCAGCTGCTGGAATGGCTTTGGGTCAGCCAGAGCTCTCTTATCTGGGAGAACCGGGTTTGATTCCCTACTCCTCCACTTGCATCTGCTGGAATGGCCTTGGGTCAGCCATAGCTCTGGCAGAGGTTGTCCTTGAAGGGGAAGCTGCTGTGAGAGCCCTCTCAGCTCCACCCACCTCACAGTGTGTCTGTTGTGGGGGGAGAAGATATAGGAGATTGTAAGCCGTTCTGAGTCTCTGATTCAGGGAGAAGGGTGGCGTATAGATCTGCAATCTTCTTTTTTAAAAAAGGTTCTAAATAGTGGTATATTGCTGGGTGTTGTAAATAGGTCCAGCAGTTTCTCTAAATTCTCAGCTTTAGTCTAAAATATGTAAGTCTTTTCCCCCTTTCCTCACAGAGGTACATCTTTTTCCTTATATTTCCACAAAAGACGACACTAGAGACTTCCTTTAAAAAAAAAAAAAGAAAGCTGGGCATTCAAAGAACCTGCAAAGCCGACTATTACAGTGCTCTAGTATATATTGACAGTTATGACAGTTTTTTTTTTTAAAGCAAGGGAGAAACCATTCTTCTTCAGGGTGGGGGGAGGAGAGGGAGAGGTTTGACCCCCACGGTCCAATCTTTGACCACCACAGCACCAAAAAGTGGACTGGAGATGGGTGAGATTGGGCAAGGCAAAGAAAACCAGGTAGCCAAAGAGGCTGGAAAAAAGAAGAAAAACCTTATATGTAGAAATATCAAGATCAATTCCATAAAAGCTAAAATTATATTAAATGAAAGAATCATAAATCATATTGTAGATGTTGACAACTATGCATGAAAATCCATGAACCTTAGTTACATATATAGGTAGCTTCCTCCAAAACACTATTATTATTCTTATTATTCTTATTCTTATTCTTATTCTTATTATTAGTAGTAGTAGTAGTAGTAAAATCACACTTATACATGTGGGGATGTCACACATTTACAAGCATCTTTCCCATGACCAGGTACATCTAAGAATAACATCAAATACAGATACCCCAAAATTGTGTACCAGGTGGGTGGGAGCGGGCGGAACAAAGAAAATTGACACAATCATTCCACGCAAGCAAAAAGCTGACTCCATATCAGCTTCCAGGAAAAGAACAGGGTAGAAGTAGTCTCAAAAAAAAAAAAAATGGGAAAGGCTCAAGGGAAAAACCCAAAAAATGAAGATGAAAATTATACGTGCAAAAATGCAAGCAGAAATCAGGAGTAAAACCGAAGCAGTACGGGGCTAGAACTGATTGGGGGGGGGGGGGGGCATGTGGAAATGCCCAAAGTGCAGTAGCGAATGAGATCTATGGACAATTAATATGGAAATGTAAGACAATAGATGGAAGTCATTTTAGCTCCAGAGTTTCCCAATAATAAAAAGATGGTCCTGTGTTCTGATAATCAAGAAAAACCACTGTTCATTAGTTCACTTTTCCCAATATCTTTTAAAAAAGCACTTACATTATGTTGGCAATATGCAAATGAATTTCAATTAAACAAATCTCTTGTTTGGATAAATTATGAAGAGGTTTAAAACCTCTTCAATCAGAGGGCAGCCTTATTTAAAGTCCAATTAGGTTGTAGTCCTAGGAAGAGCTATTAAGGGTTGGCAAGGCTTTAATGAACTTCCAGAAGGGTGTCTCATGTGGATGCATTAATGCTATTTTTAAATTCATAATTTCATACATGATGGAAGGAAGGCCCTTGACTGGCATCTAGGGGAGTGCTGTTACTGCACTAAAATAGATTTAAGATTAAAAACCGGATTAGCTTCCATTTGAGAAATGCAAACATATGGTAGCTTCAACTCTAAGCAGATGCATAAGTACCAGCGTGTTCATATCTTAATTTAAAGGCAGCTCAGATGTACTGCAGCTCTGACATTAACATCTCAGAAACATGACCATGTGGAAATACTGTTTGTATGAACTGGAATCTTCACGAGGGTAAATGCTTTTACATTTGAAGCAAGAGGAGTTGCACCCCTTTTGAACCGTTCTGGGTTGCCGATCTAATTATCTGTCTTTGTGTGCATACTCTCTGAATACATTAAACCCAAGCAAGTAAGAACATAAGAGAGGCCATGTTTGATCAGGCCAACGGCCCATCCTGTTCAACACACTGTTTCACACAGTGGCCAAAAACCCAGGTGCCATCAGGAGGTCCATCAGTGGAGCCAGGACATTAGAAGCCCTCCCACTGTGCCCCTCCCAAGCACCAAGAATACAGAGCATCACTGCCTCAGACATAAAGACATAAGAGAAGCCATGTTGGATCAGGCCAATGGCCCATCCAGTCCAACACTCTATGTCACACAGTGGCCTAAAACCCAGGTGCCATCAGGAGGTCCATCAGTGGAGCGAGGACACTAGAAGCCTTCCCACTGTTCGGGCTGCCAAGCTCCTGCTGGGGGCAAGGGATCGCCCATTCTGGAAGGCCCGAACCTGCCGACAGGGAGCAGGGGCTGGGGGGATCCCTGCCCCTGAAAAGGCCCATCGCTGTGCGCCATCCCCGGCCCGATGACAGCCCTGGAACTGACATTATTGCGCCAGGGACACTGCACCAGGGACACTGTAGGACTCACGGTAAAACTCTATGGTACCATAGAGTTTTATTGTGAGTCCTAGAGTGTCCCCAGTGCAACATCCTTGGTGTGATGATGTCACTTCTGGAAGGACTTGGCAATCCTACTGTGTGTGTAATATAGAACTATATCTATTTCCTGTGATCTTAGTGGCATCTTTGCAGACGGGGCTGCCATTTGCCCACGAAGAGCATGCCATGCCAACCCCCGCTGCCATTTCTCGTTGGTGTCCAGAGAGCTGTAGAGGAAAACTGGAGGGGGGCGGGGTAGCATTAAATGTTAGTACAATGTAGCAATAATCTGGGAATCTACCCCACCCCCTTTTTTTTGAAGTCTCTGCCCCTGAATGCTCATGAGAACAAAAGAGCCGTGCTGGGTCAGACCAGTGGTCTGTCTAGTCCAGCATCCTGTCTTACACAGCAGCCAACCAGCCACGTCTCCACTGAGGTCCCTCCCCTCTTCAAACAGCACCTTCTCCAGCCTCCACCCCCAACATTTTCAGGTATTTCCCAGCCTGGAGATGGCAACCCTAACCCCCCTCATCTTTAACCTGGATATAAGGGGTGATAGATTTTCATCCTTAATTGTGTCTGATGACGAGCGATTTGACTGAAGAAAACTTACACCCTGGAAAATGTTGTCAGTCTCTAAGGAGCCCTGGGATGCAAAGTGGTAAAGCTGCAATACTGCAGTCTGAGCTCTCTGCTCATGACCTAAGTTGGATTCTGGCGGAAGCTGGGTTCAGGTAGCCGGCTCAAGGTTGACTCAGCCTTCCATCTTTCTGAGGTCAGTAAAATGAGTACCCAGCTTTGCTGGGGGGAAAGTGTAGATAACTGGGGAAGGCAATGGCAAACCACCCCACTGTAAAAAGCGTGCCAAGAAAACATCATGATGTGACATCACCCTAGAGTCGGAAACAACTGATGCTTGCACAGGGGGACTATTTTACCTTTTTAAGGTGCTTCCAGAGTCTAATTCTGTTCCACAGACTAACATGGTTTCCACCTGAGTGTATTCCTGAGGCAGTTATCTGGAGTTCCTAAGAGGTGACCCTCGCAGAGGTCCAGAGATAGGCTGAAGTCTATCTAACTAATTACAAAGGATTTGTGTATAACTGAGAAGAATGGTGTTTTACAATATTCTCAACACCTGTTCAATAAATGAAGTAATCCCACACAAGAGCATGAAAGCCGGACTGTGTCATCTGCATAAAGCAAAATTGAGACTTTAATGGAGCCTAGTTTGGGCAGTGACCGTCTACTTGAGACAAGAATGGTACAAAATCACTTAAAATAAATTTAAAAGAAGAGGTGCAAGGACGCAGCCCCGTTTCACTCCTTTACTGGTGGGGATTTTTGGTGTTAAACTCCCCGAAGCAGAATATCTAATCTGGCATGAGGTGGTCATATATAATCTGCTCATTAAAAGAAGAAGACTGCAGATTTATACGCCGCCCTTCTCTCCGAATCAGAGACCAATTTCGCACTCACTTTACGCCACTCTCATGTCTATCTTCTCAGCGTGGCTTTCTTCCGATTTCCCACTATCTGCCCTGGGGCTGCAGCAAGGAACAGCATTTTCACGCAGCAAACAGAAACTGGTTTTTAGCGGTTTCTGTTTGCTGCATGAAAACAGCGTAAGGTGAGTGCGAAATTGGTCAGAGATTCAGAGTGGCTTACAATCTTCTATATCTTCTTCCCCTACAACAGACACCCTGTGAGGTGGGTGGGGCTGAGAGGGCTCTCACAGCAGCTGCCTTTCAAGGACAACTCCTACGAGAGCTATGGCTGACCCAAGGCCATTCCAGCAGCTGCAAGTGGAGGAGTGGGGAATCAAACCTGGTTCTCCCAGATAAGAGTCCGCCCACTTAATCACTACGTCAGACTGGCTCTCCCTTGGAGTTCTTGGTGTTTTTTGTCCTGACTAGTTCAGGTTTTACCACAGAGTTTTCAGCAATTCCTAATGAGGCATGACATCACTTCTGGGTTTTCTCCAGAAATGATGTAATGCTGTCATGTTGGCAGCCATTTTGTACTTTATTTTTCTCCCTCCAGCTGCCAGACTGGTGGCAGCCCGTGGGAACTGGGAGTGGGAGATCTCAGGCCCTTCAGATGGTTTCTGGAAACCCCATGGAGTGCCTGTGTTGGCATTCACCTTCCGGAGAAGTGCAGTCATGGGAAATGAGTCTTCTTCAAGGATTGGTTCCTCAGGATAGGCGAAGAAAAATATATAAACACAAGATTTCTTTTTCCTTTCAGAACTTGAACTTCTTAAAACTCAGATCAGTCATTTACAAGAGGAGCTGAAGGAGTTGCAGTTGAACTCAAATAAAACCTCAGCAGGTAAGGCAGAAGGCTGCCTAGGCTTCGGTGATCAAGGGCTCTGTCTCCAGACTTCCCTTCAAGAAAGATGTGGGCAGAATGGAACGGGCACAGAAGAGAGAGCGACAAGGATGATCAGGGGCCTGGAGACCGTCCTATGAGGAAAGGCTGAGGGGCTTGGGAACGTTCAGTCTGGAGAAGAGGTTGAGGGAGGACATGATTGCTCTCTTGAAGAATCTGAGGGGTTGTTTCTGGAGGGCAAAGAGCTATTCCTGTTGGCAGCAGAGGAGAGGACTCGCAATCATGGGTTTAAATTAAGGGCAGGAAGATACCGGCTGGATATTGAAAACTTTTTTAGAGTAAGAGTTGTTCAACAGGGAAATCAGCTCCCTAGGGAGGTGGTGAATTTCCCCACACTGGCAGTCTAAAGCGGTGGCTGGACAAACACTTGTAAGGAATGCTTTAGGCTGACCCTGCATTGAGCAAGGGGTTGGACTAGATGGCCTCTATGGCCTCTTCCAACTCTGTAATTCACATTCCTGATGACGTCCAACGTTCTTATTATTATGCGCCTCACACATGCAGCCAAAGGTGTTGTTTGTGTTCAGTGTGTGTGTTTTGGGTTTTGATAAGAACAGAACGATTTCAGGTAGATGGGGCAGTTTATGATAAAAGTGGGTATGGAAGAATTTGTTGGGTGAGCTGGTGTAGTTAGTCCAGTTCCCAGAGCTAGTTTAGGAGAGTGCTTTAAGCTACCCACGCAAAAACGTTTCTGTTCTAGGTATCCAAGCTTAGTCACAAAGCTACACAGAGCCACTTCTTCAGTTTGAGGCTAGTAATAGTCACTTCATGATAGAATTACATTCTAGATAGGAAAGAGTAGAGATAGGACAGTATGCAAGACTAATTTACTAAGGATGGATGTAGATGATCTGCGTCTTGGGGCCAAGATGAAGACAGTGTGTCCTCCCTCTTGGTGCGTTGAACTTGTGGGAGAGGATGAATGGAAGGATAAAGAGGCATTCTGTATTTCAAAGGGACAGTGGCACAAGAATAAACACAGACTATCTACTGCCACCTCCACTGCCACAGAGATGGTGGCAACTACAAGCATAGACAGCTTCAAGAAGGGATTGGATATGGAGCAGAGGTTCCTCAGTGGCTAGTAGCTACAGGGTATAGATGCAACTATGAATGTTGTTAGCCGCCCTGAGTCCACTTGCACAGAGCGCGGGATAGAAATTTAAAGTAATAAAATAAATAAATAAATAAATAAATAAATAATAACTCTATGAGGCAGTGATGCTCTGTATTCTTGGTGCTTGAGGGAGGGGGGCAACAGTGGGAGGGCTTCTGGTGTCCTGGCCCCACTGATGGACCTCCTGATGGCACCTGTTTTTTTGGCCACTCTGTGACAGAGTGTTGGACTGGATGGGCCATTGGCCTGACCCAACATGGCTTCTCTTATGTTCTTCTGTGACACAGAGTGTTGGACCGGATGGGCCATTGGCCTGATCCAACATGGCTTCTCTTATGTTCTTATGTGACACAGAGTGTTGGACTGGATGGGCCATTGGCCTGATTCAACATGGCTTCTCTTTTGTTCTTATGTAATTGGACTATCTAGCTATCTGACTAGTGGCCACGTAGCCTGGAGGCTGAAACGGGGCCAGAGACCAGTCCTTCGCTTCCAAAAAATTTAATTTGGGCTTGTATTCTTTGCCAGGCTTTCTAGGCGAAATGTTTCCACACAGCACAACAGCAAGAGGAAAGAAATTTGTCACCAATGGAGCTGAAGGAAATTATCAGGTTTCCAAAAACACGTGTTCCTATTTTGGTCTGCAAATGGCTTCGCCAAGAGACGAGGAGGAAAACAAGGCTGTGCAGACGCTCGCTGCCAAGTTTGGAAAAAAGGCATATCTTGGAATGAATGACCAGGAAACGGAAGGCACCTTTAAGCATTTAAATGGCGATCCGATGACATACTCAAAATGGGCCCCCAACGAACCCAATGGGGAGCATGAAGACTGCATAGAAATATACATGGATGGCAACTGGAACGATGCTGAGTGCAGTTACAACCGGTTAATAATGTGTGAATTTTAATCTGCCCATGTCTAAATCCATGAAGGCTGTATTCAGAGATCTATTACTTACCAGCTTTTTGCCTCATTTATCACATGGGGACGTTCACATGAAAGCTGCTCTTTTGAGGGGCTGGGGAATGTCACACAGATCCAGGTGTAATTTCGTTGGCCAATAACATTTCTATAACCTTTCATTAACATTTCTGCCACAATCGCAGAACTGTGCTGCACTTTACACAGAATTTAAATCCACTCACTTCCGAGAGCAAGGTGCAAAAACCAACCAAATCACTTGCAAAAATTAGCCGGCAGTAGAGGAGAAAGAGCTGGTACATTTATCCTGAGATTATGACAATCTATCCATTAATATACTAGTACAATGTAGAGATGTTGCATTTTGAATATACTGAGCTGCCACTCCTGTAGAGTTACAAGCTTTGCGTACTTATAGAATACGAAATCATGTGATTTTTTAAAAAAATAAGATACAGCATTTACATGTTTATTTGTTTAATTGAATTTTGATTTGATTTATTTGATTATTAGCCCACTCTTCCCATGAACAAACTCAGGGCAAGGCCCAACATCCCTGAACCACCCCTGTTGTAGTCTTTTTTTTTTTTTAAAGGAATGTCTTAAAAATGGTGTTTGCAATATCCCCAAAGGTAGCACTAGATGGCACTGTCTAAGGAAGTTTAACTGACCCAAGAAGAGCCTAAGATTCCGCAGCTGCTGCTTTGCTTTATTAGAATGTCGAAAGTGTCAAGCATGCATATTTCTTAGCACAATGGTGGGTTCTTAGACAGAAAGGAGACTGTTAGTATCCACCACCTGCCTCCCTTTTTCCCAAATGTTGGGCAAATAGTAAATCTGCCTCTCCTCCACATTCACACAGACAGCTCTTGTCAGGTCTGGAAGAGGTGAGAAACGGAGATGTTTTTAATAATCTACATTCCTTAGTAGTAAAATAGATACGTACTATGTACTAACCTTTGAACCCATGACTCAAAATGCATCTGTATGTTATTCTTTGAACTAATCCTATATAGTAACAGTATAATTATGTATACATCATTACTTCCAAGGACTCTGTCCTTGGTAAAGCTTCAGAGTTTCTACAATAAAGCAACTTTTGATTTTACAACAAAAGACTGATTATTGAGAAATATCGACACTTGACAAAAAGACTGTAACGATGATTGCCAACTTTGGGTGGAATAACACCCATCCAGGTGTGAGATTCCACCCACTGTATACTCTTTGCAACACCAAAGCGGGGGGGGGGGGAGGAAGAGGGAGGGGGAAAAGGCTGAACAGGGAGGAGGGCATTTAAACTTACCACTTTGCTTCTCCTCTTAAGTAAAACAATATGGATGACCCTCGGGCAAGATTCATGGGGATTCTCTGATTTGACCCAAAACACTCTTGAGGAATTTCAGTCATAGTTTTAAAAGGCCATTTCCTTGTTCCACACATTATAAGAAAGAGCCCTCATATGCCAACTGGTCTGAAGAGAAAAAAAACCGAATGTGTCTGTCTGTCTGTCTATCTATCTATCTATCCATCTATCTATGGTATAGATACATAAAAGGTAAAGGTAGTCCACTGTGCAAGCACCAGTCGTTTCCGACTCTGAGGTGACGTTGCTTTCACAATGTTTTCACAGCAGACGTATTTACGGGGTGGTTTGCCATTGTCTTCCCCAGTCATCTACACTTTCCCCCCAGCAAGATGGGTACTCATTTGACTGACCTCGGAAGGATGGAAGGCTGAGTCAACCTGGAGCCGGCTACCTGAACCAGCTTCCACTGGGATTGAACACAGGTCGTGAGCAGAGGGCTCCGACTGCAGTACTGCAGCTTTACCACTCTGTGCCATGGAGCTCTTATAGATATATAAATATATCTATATTTATATATGGTATAGTAAGAGCCTCATGGTGCAGAATGTAAATCTGCAGTACTGCAGTCCTAAGCTCTGCTCATGACCTGAGTTTGATCCCGGCGGAAGCTGGGTTCAGGAAGCCAGCTCGAGGTTGCCTCGGCCTTCCATCCTTCCGAGGTCACTAAAATGAGTACCCAGTTTGCTGAGGGGAAAGTGTAGATGACTGGGAAAGGCAATGGCAAACCACCCCGTAAAAAAGTCTAGTGTGAAAACTTTGTGATGCTACGTCACCCCAGAGTCGAAAACGACTGGTGCTTGCACAGGGGACTACATTTACCTTTATATATAGTATACATATCAGAATCATAGAGTTGGAAGGGACCTCCAGGGTCATCTAGTCCAACGCCCTGCACAATGCAGGAAACTCACAAACACCTCCCCCTAAATTCACAGGATCTTCATTGCTGTCAGGCCATCTAGCCTCTGTTTAAAAACCTCCAAGAAAGGAGAGCCCACCACCTCCTGAGGAAGCCTGTTCTGCTGAGGAACTGCTCTAACGGTCAGGAAGTTCTTCCTAATGTTGAGCCGGAAACTCTTCTGATTTAATTTCAACCCATTGATTCTGGTCCTACTTTCTGGGGCCACAGAAAACAATTCCACACCATCCTCTATAGGACAGCCCTTCAAGTACTTGAAGATGGTGATCATATCACCTCTCAGCGGCCTCCTCTCCAGGCTAAACATCCCCAGCTCCTTCAACCTTTCTTCATAGGACGTGGTCTCCAGACCCCTCACCATCTTCGTTGCCCTCTTCTGGACCCATTCTAGCTTGTCTATATCCTTTTTAAAAAGTACTGAATACAGTACTCCAGGTGAGGTCTTACTAGAGCAGAGTAAAGTAACACACATACATTTATATACATATATACATATGTGCACACATGCAGCTTCTGTGCACAAGCCATGCTATAAATGAACCTCCATAATCAGAGAAAGTAATTCTCTACAAGGCAATGTCAAGGGGAGGGACAGTGGCTCATAGGGAAGGACGGTGGCTCAGTGGTAGAGCATCTGCTTAGTAAGCAGAAGGTCCCAGGTTCAATCCCCGGCATCTCCAACTAAAGAGGGTCCAGGCAAGTAGGCGTGAAAAACCTCAGCTTGAGACCCTGGAGAGCCGCTGCCAGTCTGAATAGATAATACTGACTTTGATGGACTGAGGGTCTGATTCAGTATAAGGCAGTTTCATATGTTCATAAGGGGAGGCTTTGGCCACTATGCCTTGTTTTTGGCTCTCCAGAGGAACTGGCTGGCCACTGTGTGAGACAAGATGGTGGAATAGATGGACCACTGGTCTGATCCAGCCGGGCTCTTCTTTTGTTAAAATGTGGAGATCAGGTAGGGTTGCCAGATCTGGGTAGGGAAATACTTGGAGATTTTGTGGGTGGAACCCGGGGAGGACAGAGGTTTGAGGAAGGACCTCAACAGGGTATAATGCCATAGAATCCACCCTCCAAAGCAGCCGTTCTTCCCCAGGGGAACTGATCTCCACATGAGATAATTTGTAATAGAGATAATTTGTTGTAATAGTGGGAGATCTCCAATCCTCACTTGGAAGCTGGCGACCGTATGATCAGAGCCCACCACCATGACACCCTCACTCTGTACAGTTTCACAGGAAGTTGCCTTACAGTGGCTACTCTATCAGGGTCTCAGTGGTCTTTCTAAGGTTGGCAATCCCTAGTTGGGGCAGGGAACCTCCAATTGGAGGCCATCCCCTGCTTCAGGGTCATTGGAAAGTGGGGTGGGGTGGGGCTGGAGGGAAATGTCTGCTGAGCACTCCATTATTCCCTATGGAGACTGATCCCCTTAGGGTATAATGGAGAACTGATCTGCAGGTATCTGGGGGCGGTGGTTTTTTTGAGGTAGAGGCACCAAATTGGTCGCATAGCATCCTCAAATCACCCTCCGAGTTTCAAAAAGATTGGACCAGGGGTTCAATTCAGTGAGCCCCCAAAGAAGGTGCCCCTATCCTCCGTTATTTCCAATGGAGGGAAGGCATTTAAAAGGTGTTTGGTCCCTTTAAATGTGATGGCCAGAATTCCCTTTGGAGTTCAGTTGCGCTTGTCACAGCCTTGCTCCTGGCGCCACCCCCAAAGTCACCTGGCTCCACCCCCAAAGTCCCCAGATATTTCTTGAATTGGAGCCGGCAACCCTAGGTCTTTCATATCACCTAAATACTGATCCCTTTTTCAACTGGGGGTGCCAAGAATTGGACCTGGGACCTTCGACATGCAAAGCAGAAGCTCTTCCACTGAGCCACGGCCTCGCTCGGTGTACTTAGTATATTCAGGGTACTCTGACGTCAACTGTACACAGATCGTAACACTCGAGATAAAGGGATGAGCTCCACTGGAATTCCCACCGAGAGACAATTAGTGGGTAGAAGCGGAAGGCGTCATGGTGCATTTTGGAGATAGTGAAGGACTCAGATGTTGCTAAAGCATACAGAGGACCCCCAACTACATAAGGTATGTCATTTTTTTTTTGTACAATAGGATATAGATATGACAGCAATGTTATACCCCACTCATCTGTTTATGGTATCCTTGGGCCTTTCCATTCCATTTGTCAGAGTTAAAAGAAGTGCGTTAGTGTTACTTAGGGATTTACAGCACGACAAAAAAGTTAACTTCAAGGAACAGGAAGCACTAAAGGATTTCTGCAATGCTTTTATCTAAATATACCCTTTTCTCGCAGCTGGGAATGCACACGCTTGCATTTCAGCGCTTTCCATTTTCCCATTGGTGATTGTCGCTGCGTATTTCGTTCCTGGGAGTGCTTAGCATTTCAAACCACAGCACGTAATGGGAGAAAAGAGGCCCTTTGAGAGTATGAAATCTCCCCTCCGTAGGATTTTCTGCTTTCCTTCGGCATGAAAGGCAGGGCGCGAGTGGCAATTTATAAACCATTTTCTTTCAGCTCTTAGCACAAAGGACTCTATATTTTCGTGAAAATGTATTTATTCAGAATTACTGGTGAATTCAGTAGTTATAGTTGAAATCTTGGGCTCTGATCTTTAGGGGGGGGGGGCGCTGTTTGTTATTTTAAACCATCATGAGGCCAAATAACACACAGTTCTAAATAAATTCTGTTTATGGTGCTACTTTGCAAAAGCAAGTTTGATCGGGCCGATTACATTTAGCTCCAAAGCAGCACATAGGAATGGGACACAAAACCGACTTCTTCCATATGTGGGGAATGTTCGACGGCACCATTCGGTGCAACCTTGAGCAGAATTACTCCAGCATAAAGCAGATATTGAAGGCGTTATGACTGTCCTGCTTCGCGAATGAAAGTTGGGTTAAGGACATTCAGACAGGGGAGGCTAGAGTTGCCAATCCCCAGGTGGGGGCAGGGGATCCCCCGGTTTGGAGGCCCTCCCCCCCCGCTTCAGGGTCACCAGGGGAGGGAAATGTCTGCTGGGCACTCCATTATTCCCTATGGAGACCGATTCCCATAGGGTATAAAGGAGAATTAATCTGCAATTAACTGGGGCTCTGTGGGGGCTGTTTTTTGGGGTAGAGGCACCGCATTTGCCGCACAGCATCCTCTCCTCAAAACATCCTCCAAGTTTCAAAAAGATTGGACCAGGGGGTCCAATTCTATGAGCCCCCAAAGAAGGTGGCCTTATCCTTCATTATTTCCAAGAGAGGGAAGGTATTTAAAAAGTGTAGTCCCTTTAAATGCGATAGCCAGAGCTCCCTTTGGAGTTCAGTGATGCTTGTCCCACCCTTGCTCATGGTTCCACCCCTATGTCTCCTGGCTCCACCCCCAAATTCCCCAGACATTTCTTGAATTGGATTTGGCAACCCCAGGGGAGGGTCCATATAATTGTGTTGCATGTAATTGTGTTGCATCTCAGCTAATAAGTTTGTGCGCAGGCTGATATTGGACCGGCTTGTGTTTCTGTGCTATGCAGTCAGTGGTGGGGAACTGCTTCACAGAGACAGCTCCCTTAGTCTGTTGTTGACAATGGTTGACCCGCAGATTGATTCTGAGATGTCCAAAGGGCAAACCCTGCTTTTAAACTAGGGTTGCCGGCTCTGAGTGGGGAAATACCTGGAGATTTGGGGGGTGGACCTCAGGAGAGGAGGGTTCAGGGGGGAGGGACCTCAGTACAGTTTAATGCCATAGAGCAGGGGTGTCAAACATGCACCCCGAGGGACGAATCAGGCTCCCGAGCAACTGGCTGTCATCTGCTTCCTTCTCCCTCTCTCTTGCTTCCTTCTGCATCTCAGCTTGCTTTGCAAGGCTTGCTCAATCGCACGGCAGAGCTACGAAGCAAAACCTCAATTTTCTCCACTGGTTGAGGCTCCTCCCCCTCCTGGTTCCCTGAGGAGGGAGGGAAAGAGCCAGCGCTTCCTTTGCCCAGTTCCCTGGATCCCATGGAAAATATACAAAGAAAGCACCTTTAAGACCAACGAGTGCTAACATTTAAAGTTTTTTTTTTAAAAAAAAAAACTTTAGTCGTGTTTCTCTGTGTCCTTTAAAACGTTTATATCTGTTACCTCATCTTAAATAAGCACACACATGGCCCGGCCTGACACAGCCCAGCCCGGCCCAACAAAGTCTCATTTATGTCTGATCTGGCCCTCATGAGCGCGACACCCCTACCCCTAGAGCCCACCCTCCAAAGCAGCCACTCTTTCCAGGGGAAGTGATCTCTATTGCCTGAAAGTTGGCTGTAGAGTTCTCCAGGCCCTGCCTGGAGATTGGCAACCCTATTTGAAGTCCATAATTATGCCGTGCTGAATGCAGCCAGTTTATAAGGATACACCATGCTCTCCGCATGGTACAACGTCAAGGCCATACAGAGATATTTGCAATGTAAGTATCTTTTCAAGTGATATTGCTGCTACCAGAGGAGTATTGCTCAGATATGGGATATGATAGAATGCCGTAATATCCAGGGCTTTTTTTGAGCAGGAACGCACAGGAATGCAATTCCAGCTGGCTTGGTGTCAGGGGTGTGTGGCCTAATATGCAAATGAGTTCCTGCTGGGCTTTTTCCTACCAAAAAAGCCCTGATAATATCAATCTGTGAGCCCCCTTTCTTAAAAAATAAAGAGGATCTTAAATAATTCATTCCTGAATACTTGTAAATTTAGCCAATCTTTCCCATTGTCAGATTAGCTACTGGCAAACTCCTGCTCCGTATGTTTATCCAATCCCCTCTTGAAGCTTGAGAGAGCCAGTTTGGTGTAGTGGTTAAGTGCGTGGATTCTTATCTGGGTGAACCGGGTTTAATTCCCCACTCCTCCACTTGCACCTGCTGGAATGGCCTTGGGTCAGCCATAGCTTTTGTATAGGGTTGCCAAGTCCAATTCAAGAAATATCTGGGGACTTTGGGGGTGGAGCCAGGAGACTCTGGGGGTGGAGCCAGGAGACATTAGGGGTGGAGCCAAGATCAAGGTGGTACAAGCATAATTGAACTCCAAAGGGAGTTCTGGCCATCACATTTAAAGGGAAGGCACACCTTTTTAATTCCTTCCATAGGAAATAATGAAGAATAGGGGTACCTTCTTTTGGGGCTCATAGAATTGGTCCCCCTGGTCCAATCTTTTTGAAACTTGGGGAGTATTTTGGGGAGAGGCACTAGATGTTATATTGAAAATTTGGTGCCTCTACCCCAAATAACAGCCCCTCCCCTAGAGCTCCAGATACCCGCGGATCAATTCTCCATGATTTTCTATGGGAATAAATCTCCATAGGGAATAACAGAGTTCCCAGCAGACATTTCCCTCCCCTCCCCCCGCTTTCTGACGACCCTGAAGCGGGGGGAGGGTCTCCAAATCGAGGGATCCCCTGCCCCCACCTGGGGATTGGCAACTCTCCTTTCGTAGGTGTTGTCCTTGAAAGGGCAGCTGCTGTGAGAGCCCTCTCAGCCCCCCCCCCCACCTCACAGGGTGTCTCTTGTGGGGAGGGGGAGACGATATAGGAGATTGTGAGCTGCTCTGAAACTCTGAGATTCGGAGTGGAGGGCAGGATATAAATTCAATATCTTCTTCTCTCTGCAGGGCAGTGAATTCCATGTGTTAATTACTCTTTGAGAGGAAAAGTATATGATTAATGTCTTGTTCTAATTCTGTTCAGGGGACTTGGTGACAGTAAGAGGGTTTTAGTTCAAGCGTCAGACTTTAAAATGAGAAGAAATGCAGCTGAGCTCAGCAAAAGAAAACAAAAGTTTAGAGAATCACTTTTCTATTGGCTGTAGAAGACGTGGATTTGAAACCATTGGCCACCGCTCACCTGGCATGTGATAGGTTGATTTGGAATGCTGCAACCCGATTGGTGAGGTTTAGATAATTCTAGAGCTGTTGAGACAGGTGGAGTTCAGTTAGAGGAGAGGAAGAGAGACAGAGGTGGGGGCAAAGGAGGACCTGCTGGTCTTTTGCCCCCAGAAAGCAGCCAAGGTAGGAACATGTATCAGAGGGAAGGTTGCCAAAGGATCCTTTCAGGAATGATACATCAGAGTATAGAAATCCTAGTGGTAGTAGATATCTTTTAGAGCGAAGGATGTATCTTTATCTTTTATCTTTGTTGTTTCATTTACTTCTGAAGCTGAAATTTCTACATTACACTCCTCAGCAGAGTTGTAATGCCAGAGTCCACCTTCCGAAGCATCCATTTTCTCCAGAGGAGCTGATCCCTGTAGGCTGGATATGAACTTTTTCTGTAGCAGGAGCTCCTTTGCATATTAGGCCACACACCCCTGATGCAGCCAATCCTCCTGGAGCTTGCAGGAGGCCCTGTACTAAGAGCTTTGTAAGCTCTTGGAGGATTGGCTACATTAGGGGTGTGTGGCCTAAGATGCAAAGGAGTTCCTGCTACAACCCCCCCTCCCCCGCAGGCTATCACCAGGTCCCTACCTTGAGGTTTGGATCAGGCATGACTTCCCTATCACCAATAAGGAACTAAACTGAATAAATTCTGAGCCTAGGAGCTTAAAGACCACTGGGCTAGAGGAGAGGAATAAGAATCACACCATGGTTCTATTACCTCTGTGTGGGACCAGATACGGAAGGACAAGCCTGATCCAGCGGGATATAAAGACTGGCAAATTGGTGTCTGTCTTTTTATGATACCAACTCTGGTTTGGGAAATTCCTGGAGATTTGGGTGCATGGGTTTGGGAAAGGGAGGGGTCCTCCATGGGGTATAATGCCATACAGCCCACCCTCCAAAGCAGTCACATGCTTCAAGGGAATTTTTCTCTGTTTCCTTGAGATCAGCTGTCATTCCAGGAGGTCTCCAGGTCACACCTGGAGGTTGGCAATCCTACTTGTGAGCTCTCTGTATGTGTGTGTGAGAGAGGGGGGGGACATACAGTCGATCACTTGGCACTTAAACTGGGAAGGACTGCCACCTACACTACTGAGATGTTGGAACTACTATCAGGTTTAACTGTTAGTAAAGGACAATCCCGCCTAGGTAGTTATTTAACAGCACCGTAAAATGGTTTTAAAATGTTTTAATAGTGTTTATTGTTTGATTGTTTAATTTGTATTTATTGTCTGAAATTTGGACTGTTAGCTGCCCTGAGTCCGCTTGCGGAGAGGGCGGGGTATAAATTAAAGGTAATAAATAATAAATAATAAACTGCTGGGAGATGAGGAAATGAAAACTGTATGCAGGGGAACTGCACTGCTGTATTTTTATTTGTTTATTTTAGGGAATGAGAAAGTCTCCTGGCCCCACCCCCAAAGTCCCCAGATATTTTGTGAGTCAGACTTGGCAACCCTATTCATGTGGATGAGTGGGGTTCTCCAGATTAGGGCCTGCTGCTCTTAACCACCACGCCACGCTGGCTCTCTAGGCCTAACAGTAAGGTTGCTACTCTTATTCTTCCCTCAGGCTTAGCCCTTTGAGCTATGCGGCTTCCTTCTCTCTTCACCCTCCTGCTGGGCCTGGGAGCGGCACTGGTGAGATCCTCAGACCCTGAGCCATGCAACTGTGGAGAGAAAGCAAATGTGTGTTCGGTTGCCGCTGGGTTGCCGGGCATCCCTGGGAATCATGGACTACCAGGAAGAGATGGACTGCAAGGCCCCAAAGGCGAACAAGGAGAGCAAGGTACAAGACTCGTCTGTTTCTGTGGGCAGAAAAAGCAGAATCTTAGCAGACTGTGGATGAGTTTTTTAAAAAGTATATGGTGTGGGGAAGGCGTCGCTGTTCTTAAAGGGAAATGTTTTGCATTCACAGCAGGGAGGAAAGATTATTTCTTAATCAACTGTGATTCTTTTGTAATCTCTCTGATGCCTTTGGAGGGAAGGTGGGCAGCCACAAAGAATATGGCCTTCTGAGTTGTATGGCCTTCTCAGTTGTAGCCCTTCAGTTGTGGCCTTCTCAGCTGTAGCCCTTCATCTGTAGAATGCCTTCCCTCGGCCTGTTTCCTGACAATGAATGCTTAAGAATGTATTAGAAGCCATGTTGGATCAGGCCAATAGCCCATCTGGTCCAATACTTTGTGTTACACAGTGGCTGAAACCCAGGTGCCATTAGGAGGTCCACCAGCTGGTCCAGAACTTCCAAGGCCCTCCCGCTGTGGCTTCAAGAATAACTAATGCAAAGCATCACAGCCCCAGACATAAGAACAGATGAGAAGCCACGTCACGCAGTGGCCAAAACCAAGACGCCATCAGGAGATCCACCAACATGGACAAAACTCTAGAAGCCCTCTCACTGTTGCCCCCCCCAACCACTAAGAGCATCACTTCCTCAGACATGGTATTCCATCTATGCCTTATGACTAATAGCTACTGATGGACCTCTGATCCACATGTTTCTCCAATGTCCTCTTGAAGCTGTCTGTGCTTGTAGCTGGCACCACTTCACGCAGCAGTGAATGTTTATATTTTTTAGTGTTAGGTCAACAAATTTTATTAGCCCGGGCATTTTAATTGTGATCTTCCCTCTGAATTGGCGTTATTGCAGCTCAGCTGCTTTCCTAGCCAACTCTGTTTTATACTTCTTTTAGCTGAAGTCACTCTTTTAGCCTAAAGGACTACAACCTTTTCGGCAGTTCCAGTTGCTCTGCCCTCAGGCTTTTGCTTTCTCTGGCTCAACCAATCGATTCACCACCAGTTGCTGTGTGTACACATTTTGACTTGCGTCTCCCTCCAATTTCCCCCATGTCTTCTTGGTCTTTAAAAAACAAGATCAGGAAGATGCAGGGGGAATTGGAGGGAGTCATGGGTCAAAATGCACCAGCACAGCATCTGGTGGGGAACTGATTGACTGAGCCAGGGAAAGCAGAAGCCCGAGGGTGGAGAGACTGATACAGTGGAAAAGGTGTACAGTTTTTTAATCTGATGTAGGATTTCCAATTTATAGGTAGAGCCTACCACTATTACGACTACAGAGAAAAGTTTGCCTACAGAAAATAGCTTGTGGACTCTGGGGTAGTGTACCCCACTGAGGTCCCTGCCTTTTTTTGAGAGAGAGTCAGTTTGGTATAGTGGTTAAGTACATGGACTCTTATCTGGGAGAATCGGGTTTGATTCCCCACTCCTTCACTTGCAGCTGCTGGAATGGCCTTAGGTCAAATCTCACAAGAGTTGTCCTTGAAAGGGCAGCTTCTGTGAGAGCTCTCTCAGGCCCACGCACCTTACAGGGTGTCTGTTGTGGGGGAGGAAGGCAAAGGAGATTGTGAGCTGCTCTGAGACTCTTGAGAGTCAGAGTGAAGGGTAGGGTATAAATCCAATATCTTCTTCTTTCTCAATATTGGAAACTGCCATAGGTGATCTTTTTCCCTCCAGAGAACTGCAGTATATAAACATTTTTAATGAACAAACAAATGTGATAGAACATGAAAAAGTCTCATTTCCCTGAGTGCCGGTATGTATTCCTTGCACATGTGCAGGGTAAGGGGGAAGCAGAAATACAGAAACAGCCACAGAGGGATTCTTCTATATCCTGTATCTCCACTGCAATTGCATAAGAAGGAACAAGCGCTTTGTATTAAAGAATGCGGAAGCACAACCTTTTTTTGGCCCAAATGCCTTCAGGAACCCCAACATCAACCTGTGAAGATGCTGATGTGCCAGATAATTAAATAGGAGAGGAAGAGGTTTTGCTTGGCCAGACACTTGCAAGTAAACTCTGCCTGTAGTATAAACTAACTTTTCTGAAGACATATTTTAAAATTTGATACTGTAATTATACATCATAAAATGCATACTTGTTGACTGTATCCAACTTTTAAGATTTAATAAAAGTTATTTTTTTTTTGGCGGGGTGGGGAGATGGAGCTATGCTAAAACTCAAAGCTGATCAGAAATGCTCTTCTGTCTCCTTCCATTTATCTTATCAGAAAATGTTTGAATTGTCTAAATATTCCTTTTATTTAACGGCCCTAAAATATTGGTGCTCTTATAATTCACTTCACAGCCAATATATTAATCCCAGAAATGACTGTCTATAGAACATTTCTGAACAACAGATTTTACTATCAGGCAAGATGAAGAAGTGTACATGTGATTTAGCCATGGACATCTATGCAGCTACAGATTTGATGCACGGTTTGTAGGCTGTTAAGTCACAGGGAAAGGACATGGCCATTGCCGCAAGAGTAATACCACCTGAATGCTTTTTTTCTTGTGATGTTTGCACATGTGCAGGTGGCTGTTGCCATTTTGATAGTCATATCATTTTTTTGTAAAAGATCTTGTTTTCATGCCAACGTGGAAGTTCTCCCAGGTCTATATAAACCTGTACCCTTGCCCTGAGTGGTCCTGACATGCAGATGTTTCAATCCATGGATGGATGGATGGATGGATGGGATGGATAGATGCATGGGATGGATAGATGGGTGAGTGGGATGGATGGATGGGTGGGTGGATGTACAGTTGCTTACTCTTACCTATAAGGGCAAAACAGCTGGCCAGAAATGGTTTGCCTTGCTTGTTTTTCTTTTTTGGCTCATTCATCTAATGACTTCTCAGGATCACGAGGAACACAGGGAATCCCAGGAAAAGCTGGACCTTCTGGGACTAAAGGAGACCTGGGTGAGAAAGGACAAAAGGGGGACAGCGGAGGCAGTGGTAAGAATTATTGAAAGAAAAGCGTGTGCAAGAATCATGGGATTTTGTCTAATTTCCATGCCTAAAATTCATAAAGAAGTCAGACTGCACAGTTTGTATGCGAAGACAGAGGGCAGAGCCAGTGTGGTGTGGCTGTTAGCGTGAACCTCGCTGCCATGAACCTCGTTGAATAGTCTTGGACCGGTTATTCCCTCTCAGCCTAACCTACCTTACAAGGCTGCTCTGGGCCCCCTTGAGGGAGAAAAGTTTAAATACCTTCACAAATAATATAAATGAAAATAAAGTCTGCAAAGACAGGGTGGGAAGAGAAGACACGACGTTTAAACTGAAAGGCTGAGTCAATCATGAGCCGGCTACCTGAACCCAGCTTCCGCCGGGATTGAACTCAGGTCGTGAGCAGAGCGTGGACTGCAGTACAGCAGCTTGCCACTCTGTGCCACGAGGCTCCCGTTTAGGCTTACTGAAATAAATGGGTTTATGCACAGCAATGAAATGTTGCCTTCTGTTTGTACGATAATACAAGAATAACATTGTTGTTTCGCCCTTGGTTTAGAACTTGAACGTCTCAATGCCCACATTAACGACCTGCAAGAACAGGTGAAGGCGCTGCATGGAATTGCAAGCATAACACACAAAGGTAAGAGGGATGGGACGCTTTGCCGCCATATGCATCCAAGAGAGACCAGAGCCATTCCAGGCTTCAGCTCTGCCAGGTCCTGCCAAGAACGCCTGCTCTCCATACTCTAAATATGCGGACATGCCCTCCAGTTCAAAAATTCTGGAATAAAGTGGTACTAGAAACTAGGATGATGAATTTCTGTCTTTTCAGAGATCCAAAAATACTTCTGATGAGATTTATTGACATACGGTCCTGGAAATTGTTCTATTTAGTAATGTAAGTGATCGTTAAGGGTTGCCTTGTAGTTTATTGGGAGGGAGGGCAATCTCGTCACCTTTCAGAAGCTTGGATGGAAGACCACCAAGAAAGGCTCTGCAGAGGAAGGCAAAGGCCAGCCACCTCTGCTTCTCACTTGCCTTGAAAGCCCCTTGCTGGGGTGGCCGTAAGTTGGAAGCTAAGCAGGGTCGGTACTTGGATGAGAGACCACCAGGGAAGTCTCTGTAGAAGAAGGTAATGGCCAACCACCTCTGCTTCTCACTTGCCTTGAAAATTCCTTGCCAGGGTGGCCATAAGTTGGAAGCTAAGCAGGGTTGGTACTTGGATGGAAGACCACAAAGGAAGCCTCTTCAGAGGAAGGCAATGGCCAACCACCTTTACTTCTCACTTGCCTTGAAAGCCCCTTGCAGGGGTGGCTGTAAGTTGGAAGCTAAGCAGAGTCAGTACTTGGATGGGAGACCACCAAGGAAGCCTCTGCAGAGGAAGGCAATGGCCAACCGCCTCTGTTTCTCACTTGCCAAGAAAGTCTCTTTCTGGGGTGGTCATAAGTTGGAAGCTAAGCAGGGTCGGTACTTGGATGGGGGCCCACCAAAGAAGGCTCTGCAGGGGAAGGGAATGGCAGACCACCTCTGCTTCTCATCATCCTTGAAAGCCCCTTGCTGGAGTCACCATAAGTTGGTTGCAACTTGAGAGCATTTTACACACAAAGAAACACAAACACACGCATTGCAGTTTATTATAAAACAAATTAAAATATGTTCTTTTAAAATAAAATAAAAATAAATGAATTTGTTTTCTGCCCTACTTGTGAAGTGCTGGATTTTGTTTCTATTTTTTTTTTTCTGGAATAGAAGACTGCAGATTTATACCCTGCCCTTCTCTCTGAATCAGAGACTCGGAGCGGCTTACAATCTCCTATATCTTCTCCCCCCACAAAAGACACCCTGTGAGGTGGGTGGGGCTGGAGAGGGCTCTCACAGCAGCTGCCCTTTCAAGGACAACCTCTGCCAGAGCTCTGGCTGACCCAAGGCCATTCCAGCAGGTGCATGTGGAGTGGTGAATCAAACCTGGTTCTCCCAGATAAGAGTCTTCACACTTAACCACTACACCAAACTGACTCTCAATAGTATCACCAATAGTACAACAGAGAAGGCAGTGAGCAAGTGCCCAACATGTAAAGGTAGAAGAGTTAAACTTCACTGTATCTCTTTTCAAGTCATTCTAGGTCATGTTTTCCCACACATCGTAAGCGTTGGACAAAAACTGTTTGTATCCAAAGGAGCTGAAGGCAATTATGAGAATTCCAGAGCAGCCTGTTCCCATCTGGGTGGCCAGACTGCCTCTCCGAGAAGCGCTGATGAAAATAACGCCCTGACCAAAATAGCTGCAAAGCTCGGGAAATACATCTTTCTTGGAATGAATGACCAGGAGACAGAAGGTGCCTTTCAGCATTTGAGTGGGGAACCGATGCAGTACTCAAACTGGGCAACGGGGGAGCCAAACAGTGCACAAGAGGACTGCATAGAAATGTACACGGATGGCAGATGGAACGACAAGTCATGTTCAGAGAACCGGCTGATAGTTTGTGAATTATTATCCATCTGACTCGGAATGTTTCACAAATCCATCTCTAGTTCATAGTAAGTTTCTAAATTGCATCATGGTGAAGGAAAGGATTACACACACACACACACACACACAAAATCTGCTCATTGTATGGTGATGCCAGGGCTTGTGAGAAGGGGAACTGGGGGTGCAAAATTATTGGGGCCCAGATGGCTCTATGGGAGAAGTGTGTCTAGGGTTGCCAGGCCATGCAGCTGCTGGGAGGTTTGGGGGCAGGGAAGAAGAAAAAAAAGCAGAAGTAGAAGTAGTAGCAGTGCAGATTTATACCCCGCCCTTCTCTCTGTGTCAGAGACTCAGAGCAGCTTACAATCTCCTTTATCTTCTTTCCTCACAACAGACACTCTGTGAGGTGGATGGGGCTGAGAGGGCTCTCACAGCAGCTGCCCTTTCAAGGACAACTCCTGAGACAGCTATGGCTGACCCAAGGAGGAGTGGGGAATCAAACCCGGTTCTCCCAGATAAGAGTCCGCCCACTTAACTGCTACACCAAACTGGAGATGTGGAGGCTGCAATGAGCCTGCTCCAGTGGGGAGGGCGGGACAGATATCACATGAAGAAATAAAATAATGTAACATGATAAAGAGTTTCCAGTGATTCCTATAGCTACCCTCTATCACTTCTGGGTTTTGACAGGAAGTGATCTAACAGTATATACGACGCTCAGAGGTCATTTAAATAAAATGTTATTATTATAAATGTTATTATTTTATAGAAAAGGGGGTGCAGGAGCTCATTAGCACGACTCATTTGCATATGCCACACACCCCTGACATCACCAGAAGGTGGACTAAACTACATCAGCTCAGCATCTTCCTTAATATGCTTCTTGCCGTATAATTGTTGTAATAAAACCTTACTCTCATCATACTTCTAAATTATTTCCTCCTCTGTGGTCACAAGGGCATTATGAAGATTTCCATCTCTCTACTTTATATGTTTTGGTTGTTTTCCCATTTGTGTGTGTGTGGGGGAAATATTAGAAAGTTTGTCCAATTTTAGAATTCAGCAAAATTCTCACAGGGAGTTTGAACAATGGAGCCCAGAAGCAAGTATTGCGAGGGAGGGGGGGTTAGGAAGGAAGAGCACAATAAAATTTAGAAGTTCCAGAGCTCCGCTCCTGTGAGCTCCTGCCCGAAATGAGGCCTGGCGACACCACTGGGTTAAAAAAGAAAAAAAAAGTTTTTCCCACTACTGCTTGAGCAACGAGACTTGAGGTGGGGAGAGACTGAGAGAATGGCAAGTGTAGGGGTGTGAGAAGCCAGGGAATATACCTGCCCCATTCTGCTTTCACATGAGATCATGGAAACAGCCGGCATAATGTCTGTGAGGTGGGGGGGGGGGGGTTGGTAGAAAAAGCCCAGCAGGAACTCTGGGCCACACCTGATGGCCACACCCCCTGATGTCCACTGTTTCACACAGGGCTTTCACACATTGCGTTCCTGCTCATAAAAAGCCCTGATTTCTAATCCCAGGACCTCAGCAATAGCTTGAAGTCTCTCTAGGAATCCATAATGGCCAATTTAAGTTCTTACTTCACTTGAAATGGTAGCAAGTGCTCTCCTAAGAGACCACTTCCTGTGTTTTCCAGTTAAGCCAAGGGTTCAAACGAGCAACAAAAGATTCCTAGCAAGGCTATTTGTGGCATTAAAGAGTGGGGAGTTCCTATTCTTGAAATAACTGAGTACATTAAATGAAAGAGCACGCAAAGCCAACACCTTTAGGCGGGAAAAAGCTGTTGCATTCGCTCAGTGGGTGGGGGGTGTTCCTGCGGTTCTTTGGTGCCAGAAACGTCTATCCATGGTGAGTCTGTGCATGCGCAATCCAAGTGTGGAACTGTACAGAGGACAAAAGGTTAAACAATAGTTCGAGAGCCATCATGTTGTATAGAATTAAGTCCTTGGTTTGTTACTTCTGCCTGAATAACCAAAAGTAGAATATTATGTTAGAGAAATAAAAGTGAGACCTGATGCAGAACAATGGATAAGATGGTCGGGAGCAAGTCAGGAGGCTCCTCAGTAACCAAACCGCTGCACAAATCCACCCATAAAACAAATGGAAAATATTCAAAGGTGCTATAGATGGTTGGTTTTATTTATCGGAAATGGTACAGATTTTAACAGCTGTTTTGCAAGGTCAGTATAATAAAAACATACACAATCTCACACATAATACAAAATAAAACGGTGTTCCCATTGTCTAAGACAGCCTATAAAGTTTATTTCTTTCTAAAGTCATTCATTTGTGAATGGAGAAATGCATATTTTTATTGCTCTTCTCTAAAGCTTTTTTCATCTTTCATAGCTAAATGACCATCATCTGCCCATTATGGCAACCATAAAGCTTGTTTATCAAGCCGTTCCCTTTCAGAAAATGCTTTCCCAGTTTAGTGATCCTGTCTGCTACATGGAAAGAAGAAATGCCTACTCGCCTTATAGAGCCGTCGCAAAGATAACGGAGATAAGCATTTTCAACACTTGAAATGCGTTATATAAATGCTGTATTATTATTGCATACGCAGTAGATTCATCCTGTGTAATCACAACAGTATACTAATGTTTAATGCTGGCCTCCAGACCTGAATGGCCCAGGCTAGCCAGGGCTTTTTTTTTTGTTCCTGCTACAAAAAAAAAGCCCCGACATTCTGGTTTTTGGGTAAAACTCTATGGTTTTAAGCTAATTATATCATAGAGTTTTGCCCAATGTCACTACATCACTTGGAAATAGGGTTGCCAAGTCCAATTCAAGAAATATCTGGGGACTTTGGGGGTGGAGCCAGGAGAATCTGGGGGTGGGGTCAGGAGACATTGGGGGTGGAGCCATGAGCAAGGTTGGAACGAGTACAATTGAACTCCAAAGGGAGTTCTGGGCATCACATCGAAAGGGACCGCACACCTTTTCAATGCCTTCCCTCCATTAGAAATGACGAAGGATAGGGGCACCTTCTTTGGGGGCTCATAGAACTGACCCCCTTGGTTCAATCCTTTTGAAACTTGGAGGGAGTTTTGAGAAAAGGCATCAGATGCTGCAAATTTTGTGCCTCTACCTCAAAGAACACCCTCCCCCAGAGTCCCAGATATCCGCAGGTCAATTCCCGATTATTCCCTATGGGAATCGTTCTCCATAGGGAATAATAGAGTGCCCAGTAGACATTTCCCTCCCCCCCCTGCACTTTCTAAAGCGGGGGGAGGGCCTCCAAACCGGGGAATCCTCTGCCCCCACCTGGGGACTGGCAGCCCTCCCTCTCCCCCCCCCCTCTCTCTCTCACACACACACTTACTGGGTCTGGTTCCTCCACAACGACATTTGAAAATAACAGGGGTTACAAGCTGCTCTCTTTTACACACACTTGCTCTGAAAACGAAAGCAAAACAAATGGAAGAACTGTGCTGCTGACCATTCCCCATGAAGTGCTTCCTGCTCAACTTTAAAGGCACACACAAACATACACATTTTAAAACGGGACCTGTTTGCAGGTTTCTAAACCTGTCGGAGCTCTAGAGGTACAAGGTGGCTGTGGGGGCGGGGGGAAGCCTGTAAAACTGGGTGATCCCCTGCTGGGAACTGGGGACTTGGAAGCCTACTTGGAAGTGAACAGCAATGAGGACACCCTGTCCTGGGACATGGAGGTCAGGCCTCAGGAAGAATAAGAAGAAGGAGAAGGAGGTGGAGTAGGAAGAAGAAGATGATTATTATTATCCTTGTCCATTGAATAGCATTGCAGCTGCATAACAATCCCTGGATGAGCTCCACCACCTATTTTTCTGCAAAACGACCCCTGATAATAAGGATCAGCTACATTTAAGAATGGGACTAAATACGACGAAGAAGAAGATGATGATAACTGGATTTATATCCTGCCCTCCACTCCGAATCTCAGCGTCTCAGAGCGGCTCACAATCTCCTTTATCTTCTTACCCCTCAACAGACACCCTGTGAGGTGGGTGGGGCTGAGAGAGCTCTCACAGCTGCTGCCCTTTCAAGGACAGCTCCTACGAGAGCTATGGCTGACCCAAGACCATTCCAGCAGCTGCAAGTGGAGGAGTGTGGAATCAAACCCGGTTCTCCCAGATAAAAGTCTGCGGACTTAACCACTACACCAAACTGGCTCTCAAATAAAAGAATAAAGTATAACCAGACCTTAAAATGAAAACAGTACCACAACAAACCAGCAAAATAAAGCAAACATCTCTTGTAAAACCAGCCACAAATCACACCCCCAATCCAATATGCCATCAGCACAAACCCACAGCACACTGGAATACTAGTGACTTGACTTGGCCTCTGAGGATCTGAGGAGAAGGAGAGCTAAGTGGGCCTCCTAGGGCAGAAGATTCCAGAGGCTGGGCACCGCCACCAAAAGGCCCCATTTCACATATCGACCTGCTGAGGTAGAGCAGAGCTTCCATAGAGGATTGGGGCATGAGGACATGATTGTATAGGGAAAGGCAGTCTGTGACATATTTAGACTGCAACTCAGAATGGGTCTTAGAAATGGACTGGAAGTCCATGAAGATACTCTAGTACTGACCTAATCAGGAGTCAATCCCTTCTCCAGCCTCATAAGTAGATATGAAATGTTGGGATGTTCTTGTATTTGATACAGCAACATTTACTTTTGGGTCACATAAATATCTTACAGTTTTAGCATATGATGATGGATTCTTCTCCTGACAGAACAAAACGCTTATCCATCTTTCACTGCCTCATTGTCTAAAACGCCCTCACGCCTAACATATACCCGGAACTTCACTCACTAGGTTGTTATTTATTTTGGAAAATCTTCCGGCTCACTTTCAAACAACTGTACAATGTTATTCTTGCCATATGACCCCCAAGAATGAGCAAGCACACCTGTGCCACCTAAATACAATGTCAGAAAAGCCAGCTCCTCACCAGACCTTTAATCCTGGTTCAGCCCTGTCCCCAAACTGATTTCCTACCCTAGAATCACATCATAAACTCATAAGATTTGGTTTCTACCATTCCATGATTCAAGTGTAGAATGTCAGCTTGGGGACAGGGCTAAGCCAGAATTAAAGGTCTAGTGTGGAACTGGCCTTATTATCTATTTGTAAAGCTTGTGAAGTTTTAAATCCTGCAAGGGACACAAAATTCCAGAACAGGGGCCATGAGTTACGATTCTTGTACCTCCTCCATGAATAAATTTGAAGACAGTAGGACATAGGTCCAATTTGTATGTTACTTCCATAGTATGCATGCATTTTGTTTTTAAAAGATGCTTCAGTGTGAGTGAATTCTATTTTGGGGAGGTAACAACGGTAATAGAAAAACATGTGGATATTTACCACACCAGTACCTCTAGTATTGAGGACATGCAGTGGTGGAATGAGGAATAAAACCACATGATCCAAGGAACTAATCCGTGTTATTGCATTACCCAGTTCAACATGGACCCCTGATCATTTGGGTGCCATTTTCTTATAACACCAGTAAGATAATGTTAAGAGAGTTTCCAAATACAAATATAACCCTCCCTCTTTTCCCAAGTTGTATCTGGGAGAGAAAAATATTCATTTAAGGCTTTAGGCTACCAGAATATGCAGTTTTAATAAGATGATCCTTCTGATGCAAGCAAGAAAAGATCAAACTACCATACAGAACAAGATTTGAAATTCTTTTATAGGATGAAACAGACAAAAGGTCAGGGTCTAGATCCAGTTTGGTGCAGTAGTTAAGACTCTTATCTGGGCGAAGCGGGTTTGATTCCCCACTCCTCCACTTGCAGCTGCTGGAATGGCCTTGGGTCAGCCATAGCTCTCGCAGCGCTTGTCCTTGAAAGGGCAGTTTCTGGGAGAGCCCTCTCAGCCTCATCTACCTCACAGGGTGCTGTTCTGGGGGTGGGGAGAGATAAAGGAGATTGTGAGCTACTCTGAGATTCAGAGTGGAGGGTGGAACAAATCAAAGATTTCCAAAAGGAAATGCCCCTGTATAAATCGATGGTGCGGTCTCATTTGGAGTACTGTGTGCAGTTCTGGTCGCCGCACCTCAAAAAGGATATTATAGCATTGGAGAAAGTCCAGAGAAGGGCAACTAGAATGATTAAAGGGCTGGAGCACTTTCCCTATGAAGAAAGGTTGAAACGCTTGGGACTCTTTAGCTTGGAGAAACGTCGACTGCGGGGTGACATAATAGAGGTTTACAAGATAATGCATGGGATGGAGAAAGTAGAGAAAGAAGTACTTTTCTCCCTTTCTCACAATACAAGAACTCGTGGGCATTCGATGAAATTGCTGAACAGACAGGTTAAAACGGATAAAAGGAAGTACTTCTTCACCCAAAGGGTGATTAACATGTGGAATTCACTGCCACAGGATGTGGTGGCGGCCACAAGTATAGCCACCTTTAAGAGGGGTTTAGATAAAAATATGGAGCAGAGGTCCATCAGTGGCTATTAGCCACAGTGTGTGTGTATATATAAAAATTTTTGCCACTGTGTGACACAGAGTGTTGGACTGGATGGGCCATTGGCCTGATCCAATATGGCTTCTCTTATGTTCTTAATTTCACTAATTCTGTCCTTAAACATAGTTCACTTTTATCTTCCTTTTGTCAAGAATGCTTCTTGCCCTAAGAGCATCCATTTTGAGTTCAGGCCAATGCTGTAGTGAGAACTCCCATAGAAGGCAATCGCTGTTTAATCTGCTTGCTGCCTTATCAACCTAGGTGCACGGCACTGTTTGGAGTTGAAGGCCATGGCTTGGAGACTTTCACTTTTGAGTAACCCGCTAGAGCTGGAGCTGATAACAGAGAACCGTGTGTGTGTGTGTGTGTGTAGGGAGTTGCTTCACTGGTAGAGCAAAAAAGCACCTAGAGCTTCAAACTTGTAACGGTCTGAACCCAAGGGTATAATTGTAGTCTTGAGCCTGAGAGCCTCAGTTTCACCAAGATGAAGTCTTGGACCTGTAACATCTTCATTTAATGAATATAACTACTTTGATTTCACCAAAGAGGTCATCATCGATGGACAGCATGATGGCATGGCATGATGATGTCACCCAGAAGTGATGTATCACACTAGTTATGGTGCGCAGGGATGCTCTAGGAAATCGTGGAAAACTCTATGATTTCATACAGAGATGCACTAGCAATTTTGGGGAAACTCTATGGTACCATAAAGTTTCTCCCCAAATTGCTAGAGTGTTCCAGTGCAAAACCATAGAATTTTCTGCGATTTCCTAGAGTATCCCCATGCGCCATGCCCAGCGCAATATATCACTTCGGGGTGACATCATCGCTATGTGCTCATGAAAAAAGTCCCCTGCTGTCAGCCAGTGGGGACTTGGCAATCCTTTGCGAACCCTCAATTTGTGCTGGCCTTAATCTTGTCTTAGGGAGGGGGTCTGGCTCAGTGGTGGAATATTGGCACACAGAAGGTCCCCGGTTCAGTCCTTGGCATCTTCAGTTAAAAGGACGAAGCAGCAGGTGGTGTGAGATCTTCACCTTAGTCCCTGAAGAGCTCCTGCCAGTCTAAGTAGACAGGCCTGATCTTGGACCAAGAGTCTGATTCAGTAAAAGGCAGCTTCATGAGTTCTTTTGCCGAGCGACACAAGAAGTGATTATGGGCTGTCTGAATGAACCGCACGCCAATATTTTAGATCGTATCAGAAAGGGAAGGGAGAACAATCGTTCATTTTACGAAGGCAAGCACTTAGAGCTTTGAGTTTGTAGAATGTCAAGTTGTCGGGGTCGGGGAATCCCCGGATTTACCCGGAGACTTCCCGGGAGGAGGGGAAACAGTGCCAGGAATTGTTATCAAGGTTATGGTTTTTGGCTCGTCTGTAACTTGAAAAGTAGGAAATATTTACACTACAAAATCTTGTCGCTTTTGTGTGTGTGTCAACTGCTGTCAAGTCACTTAGGGCAGCCCTACGAATTAACCTCCAAACATCCTATTGCTGTTTTTATATCCCTTTAATTCTTGCTTTTCTATCCGTTTAATCCTCGTGCTGTCACTTACGTATCATCCAAGGAGCTGCAGGCTGCCAGAAATAATAGTCTAGCAGTGCAAAAGAAGCCCAGTTATCTTTGTCCTCCATACAAACTCCACAGCTACAAGGAGTTGTCCCTGCTTTGTTCTGACACCACAAAACGTAAGACCCAGGTTAAATTGTTTAATTGCAAAAATTATAAGTACATATATGCAGGAAAAATCATTACACTGAATGCAGGAGAATTGTATGGGAACTGAGAGTGGGCCTCAGTTGTCTCTGGTTCATTTTTTATTAGCCTCTTGTTCCCTTCTTTGGTTCGTCTTCCCACAAGGCTTTGTAGCCTAGTTGTTCATAGGCATTGCTTTGCCCGTGCCCTTTTGCTTAGAAAAATAGCTTACATCCCAAGAGACAGGCAGTCTAAACATACTGATTGCCAGGCTAAGAGACACCTTAGCCCCTCATCCTGGATGAAAAGATGACTGGAGCTTCTTGACTCAACAGATAGTAAACTAATTTTGAACAAAGTTTATAACATGGCTGGTCAAACTGTGCCTCAGGAGTCCCATGTGGCCCTTCCACACATATTGTAGGTAGGTAGGTAATGGTAGGTAATTTTATTTATATCCCGCCCTCCCCGCCGGAGCAGGCTCAGGGCGGCTAACAACATCATTCAGTTTCCCTTATACAAAAGACAAGGTTACATTAACATTAAACATTAAAAATTCTGATAGGTTTAAAATCACTTAATTAAGTTAATAAAAGTGCTAATGCTAGTTGTGCTTTTATAATGGCGGTAGTCATTAGCAATTTCTTTCTTCGTCAGCGAAAGCCAGTCGGAAGAGGAAGGTCTTGCAGGCCCTGCGGAATTGTTCAAGGTCCCGCAGGGCCCGCATTTCCTCTGGAAGTTGGTTCCATAGGTTCGGGGCTGCAGAGGAGAAGGCCCGGTTACGGGTACATTGCAGCTTCACCTCTTTCGGTCCGGGGGTGGTCAACAAGTTTTTTCCAGCTGACCTCAGTGCTCTCTGGGGTTCGTATGGGGAGAGACGGTCCCTAAGGTAGACAGGTCCTCGACCATATAGGGCTTTAAAGGTAATGACCAGCACTTTGTAACGAACCCGGTATATAACTGGCAGCCAGTGCAGCTCGCGCAGCCCAGGCTGTATGTGCTCCCATTTAGGGAGCCCCAACAACAGTCTGGCCGCTGCATTCTGCACCAGCTGCAGCTTCCGGGTTCGGTACAGAGGCAGCCCCATGTAGAGGGCATTACAGTAATCCAGTCTCGAGGTGACCGTTGCGTGAAGTACCGTTGCCAGGTCTTGGCGCTCTAGGAAGGGAGCCAACTGCCTTGCCCGCCTCAGGTGAAAAAAGGCTGACTTGGAAGTGGCTGCAATCTGGGCCTCCATTGATAAAGAAGGCTCCAGTAGAACTCCCAGACTCCTGACCCGGTGCGCCGCTTTCAGCGGCGCCCCGTCGAAGACCGGGAGAGGTATTTCCCCTTCCCGGGCGCCCCGACCCAGACAAAGGACTTCTGTCTTCGCTGGATTCAATTTCAGCCCGCTCCCCCTCAACCACATTGCCATGTCCTGCAAGGCCCGGTCTAAATTTTCAGGGACGCAGCCAGGCCGGCCGTCCATCAGCAGATAGAGTTGGGTGTCATCTGCATATTGGTGGCACCCAAGTCCATATCTCCTGGCAATCTGGGCAAGAGGGCGCATATAGATATTGAATAATATTGGTGAGAGAACTGCCCCTTGAGGCACTCCACAATCCAGTGTGCGCCTCCGGGACCGCTCACCACCAATTGCCACCCTTTGTCCCCGATTCTCGAGGAAGGAGGAGAGCCATTGTAGGGCAGACCCCCTCACCCCTATATCGGCGAGGCGGTGGGTCAGTAGCCGATGGTCGACCGTGTCGAACGCGGCCGACAGATCTAACAGCATCAGCACCGCCGCACCGCCCCGATCCAGATGCCGTTGGAGATCATCTACCAGGGCGACCAGTACTGTCTCCGTCCCATGACCCGGGCGAAAGCCGGACTGGCAAGGGTCTAGGATGGAAGCGTCATCCAGAAAACTCTGCAACTGCGATGCCACTGCCCTCTCTATCATTTTACCTAAAAACGGTAAATTGGAGACCGGTCGGTAGTTTGCCAATTCGGCCGGGTCTGCTGTACTTTTTTTCAAGAGGGGTCGGACCAAAGCCTCTTTCAGGGATGATGGGAAGCGCCCCTCCGAGAGGGATCTATTTATGATGTCCCGTAGAGGACATTCAAGCTCCCTCAGGCAGGATTTAATTAGCCAGGAGGGGCATGGGTCCAAATCACAAGTTGTAGGGCGCGCAGAGGAGAGAATTCCGTCAACCTCCTCCAGGCTGAGCGGGTCGAAATGATCCAGAATTAAATCAGAAGACAGGCAAGGGGCCTCGGGCTCATGTGCTGTATCTAAGGTGATGGGCAGGTCCTGGCGGAGCGACGTGATTTTGTCTGCAAAAAATTTCGCAAAAGCCTCACAGCCTATTTCTAATTCTTTGACGTTTGGTCTGCCCTGGGGCAGTGTAGTTAAATGTCCAATTATTTTAAACAATTGTGCCGGGCGCGAATTTGCAGACGCAATCTTGGCCGCGAAGTACTTCTTCTTCGCGGTCTTGACTGCCATCTCATACGACCTCATAAACGTTCTGTAGGATGTTCTCGCCGCTTCGCCACGAGTGCGCCGCCACTGCCTCTCTAGTCGTCGGAGTCCTTGTTTCAGCCGGCGTAGCTCCAGGGTATACCAGGGAGCCAGCCTTGAACGAGGGCGCAGAGGACGTCGGGGTGCGATCTCGTTGATTGCCCCAGATAGCCGGTCTTGCCAGGCATCAACCAGGGCATCAAGGGAATCGCAAGGGGGCCAAGGATCCCGAAGAGCTGTTTGGAACCGTTCCGGGTCCATCAGGCTCCGCGGGCGAGCCAAAATAGGCTCTCCGCCCTTACAGGGTTGTGGTAGCGTCTCCATACGAGCCTTGAGGGCTAAGTGATCCGACCATGGTATCGCCTCCGTCGCGATTTCGTTCACTTTAATCCCGGCCGCAAAGATCAGATCTAATGTGTGCCCAGCCTGATGTGTGGGAGTCGTAACAAATTGGGAGAGTCCCAGTGTCGCCATGGAAGACACTAGGTCCATCGCCTGAGTGGACGCCGCGTCATCGGCGTGGACATTGAAGTCACCCAGGACCAGAAGCCCTGGGTACTCCAACGCCCAGCCGGACACCGCCTCCATCAGGGATGGTAAGGCGCTGGCCGGTGCGTTAGGCGGACGGTACACCAGCCAGATCGCCAACCTCTCCCCGACATCCAACACAAGGCTTCTCAAGTCCCCCCTGCCCCATCAGCTGATTTGGAGAAGGCATTTTTCTTTTAAAATCACTTCTCCAGACAGTGGCTTGGAGAATGCATTTAACGTTAAAGTGGCTTTCTTTCAACCTCTCCTTCCTTCCTTCGCCACCGCTGGCTTATGGGTCTTGATAAGTTCATCACTTTCTTGAATGACAGTGCACCAGGTAAATATTGCCTCTGTTAGCTTTTGTTCAAGGCTACACGCCAACACCGTGTTTAAGTCTTGGTCTGTAGACCGGAATGTATCCCTATCTTATATGTACACAGATTTAATTGAGTAGTTTTCTTGTTATGCATTAAAGTTTCTCATATCTCCTGTGAAGATAACCATGAAGAGCTCCAGCTGAGAGCACTTGTCTGTTGTCTTTTTTCCCTCACTGAAGGGATTCAGTCTCTAGCCAGCCTCTATCCTACCAAAATGAACCTTGGTAAAGGGGTCTCAGTTTCTACCTGAGGCCCAGGATTTTCCCTAACATTGAATTTAAGAGGAACTTGGTCTCAATTCTTCTGGTAAGAATCTGTGGTGCCCCACTAACATGGAGCCATAGGACAGAACTGTTTCCCTCCCACGCCCCCCCCCCCTTTTATGGGAATCCTATTTTGATGAGAGTACACCGAATTTGTTAGAAATCTTTCAAAGAACTACAGTTCCCAGAACTGCCTGGGAAGAGGGAAAGACTATTAAACCTCTTAAGTGTATGGTATGGATTGCAATTAAGTCAGCCACAGTCTTCAAAGCTATTAATTTTGCTTTGTGTGGATTTTCAGATGCCAAGCATAAAATGACTGGGGAACCAAGTTGTACAGGGTTGATGGAATTCCTAGTTGTACTCAAAAGTTTCTGAGGAGGGGAGGAGAAACAGCCAAGCATCCTCATTATGAGGGGAGGGGGACCCTGTTGCCTAAACACTTGATCAACAGCTTCCCTCATTGTCAGGAAGTTGCCTAAGACACTGCCAGCTGTTCTCTGACTGCACCAGAAAGAGCTCAGGAACAAGAGACAAGGTGAGTGAGAAGCCATGTTGAATCAGACCAATGGGCCATCCAGTTCAATACTCTGTGTCACACAGTGGCCAAAACCCAGGTTCTATCAGGAGGTCCACCAGCAGGGCCAGAATTCTAGAAGCCTTCCCACTGTGGCCCCCTGAACACCAAGAATACAGAGCATCACTTGCCCCAGACATAGTGTTCTATCTGCATGTTGTGGCTAATAGCCACTGATGGACCTCTGCTCCAGATGTTTATCCAATCCCCTCTTGAAGCTGTCTGTGCTTGTAGACACCACTACCTCCTGTGGCAGTGAATTCCACATGTTAAATTACTTTGGGTGAATAAGTCCTTCCTTTTACCTGTTCTAAGCCTACTGCTCATGAACTTCATTGAGTGCCCATGAGTTCTTGTATTGTGAGAAAGGAAGAAAAGGTCTTCTTTCTCTACCTTCTCTATCTATGAAGAAAGTCCTATGAAGAAAGATTGAAGGAGCTGCGCATATTTAGCCTGGAGAGGAGGCTGAGAGGTGATGTGATCACCATCTTCAAGTCCTTGAAGGGCTGCCATATAGAGGAGGGTGTGGAATTGTTTTCTGTAGCCCCAGAAGGTAGGACCAGAACCAATGGGTTGAAATTAAATCAAGAGTTTCCGGCTCAACGTTAGGAAGAACTTCCTGACCGTTAGAGCGGTTCCTCAGTGGAACAAATTCCCTCAGGAGGTGGTGGGCTCTCCTTCCTTGGAGGTTTTTAAACAGAGGCTAGATGGCCATCTGACAGCAATGAAAATCCTGTGAATTTAAGGGGAGGTATTTGTGAGTTTCCTGCATTGTGCAGGGTGTTTGACTAGATGATCCTGGAGGTCCCTTCCAACTCTATGATTCTATGATTCTATCTCATGCATAATTTTGTAAACCTCTATTTTGTAAACTCCCTACTTTCTTCTAGCTGAAGTCGTACAAGCCCCATAAGATGAACAGTTTAAATGCAACCACCACTGGACCTCACACAAGTCCTACCAATTTCCTCCAACTTTGCCCCAGAAACCTCAGAGAAGCCACTTTTCTGCCAGATAAACAATGAGTTAACAAGATGTTATGAACTGTTTGCTTTCATTCAGATGTGAACAACTTTCTGGCTCTGTGCTCATGCTTATTACAACAGGACAAAGCCTCCTTTTGTGTGTAATTTTGCCTTAATGAAGGAAGGAAGGAAGGAAGGCAGCCAAGCTCATGAGCCGTCCCAGTGACTGACCTGCTCTGAAGGTGGTTTGTTTGAGGATCGTGGCCCCGAATTCAATGCTTATTGTTAAGAGGATTTACTTAACACGTAAGCTCTCATTACATAATCCATAGTTTATAAATGGGAGTGTACGTCTGCAAAAGTATCGCTAAGATTTCTGAGGAACACTCAGAATGACACAGTAAGTGGCCAGGTTTTTGAACTCAACCTCAGACTGCGGGAATCCTCATGAAGGTATAAGTGACTAAAATGATTGATGTGTAGGCTAAAAGGAAGTACTTCTTCACCCAAAGAGTAATTGTGGAATTCACTGCTACAGGAAGTGGTGGTGGTGGTGGTTACAACCACAGATGGCTTCAGGAAGGGATTGGATAAACATATGGAGCAGAGGTCAGTCGCTATTACCCACAAGGTATAGGTGGAACACTGCGTCTGGGGCAGTGATGCTCTGTATTCTTGGTGCTGTGGGGGGGGGGGGCGGTTAACAGTGGGAGAGTTCTGGCCCTGTCGGTGGACCTCCTCATGACACCTGGGTTTTGACCACACAAAGCAATGACTGCCATGTGTTTTGAGGAAACGGGCAGGGGTCAGTGGGGATTTTGTACAGCAGGGCTTTTGATTGGCCACTGGAGATTTGATTGGCTACACAGATTTTTTTTAAAAAAAATGGCAGCAGCTGCCACCACAGCACAAGAATCTTCACTGTGTGATGGAAAGTAAGCTATGTCAGCCATTTTGTGGATAGTTCAGCCTCCTGCAGTAGCCATCTTGTGGCTGCACTCATGACCCGATGCCAGGATTCCAAAGGTGCCTACAGGCTTAAAAAGATTGGGGACCTTCAGAGTATCTGGAAGACACCTGCTTATGACCTAGAATAACAAAATGCCTGTCATTACTTCACATGAGAAGGGATGGTACAAAGAGGTATAGAAGGGGTCCCACCTTGTTGCTATATGCACTTTGATTCCATTCTCAGTTGAGAAGCAGCTTCTCCTTTTCAGTATACTCTAGAACTACATTTCATACTTTGTTGTAGGGATTAATGATACCCATTAATCCATATGGGAGGAAATACAAATGTGTGTTCTGGGACAAGGGCTAAACCCTTGTGTTCTGGTGATCCCAGTTTCTTATGAGGGAGAAGATTTTGACCTTCTCCCAGAAAAATCTAACCTGTTTTACTTGACCCACAGAGCTCAATGGGAGCCATTCTGAGCTCTGCTATTGCTCATGAAAATAGCAATAGATGTAAATGCTTTTTTTTATCTCCAACTGTAGTCCTGTGCAGATTGAACAGACTAGGTAACATACAGACTAGGCAGGAAGGGCTACAGTCTTGTAGAACCTATACACTGCAAGGAATCACAACCAGAAAGAACTATCCTCTGAAGTACTTTGACTGTTACCAAAAATGTCATTGATAAGCACTCTTTGTTCTTGCTTTACTCTTCCAGCCAACTATATGTTCTTCTCTAAGGTCTCAGGTTCTCTGAATTCTCATTTTTCAGTATGATCTCTGATTATGTGTTTTGTTAACTATCTTTCCATGTTAGCCTTGTTTCCTTACGGGAGAGGCTGTGGCTAAGGAAAAGAGCATCTGCTTTGCATGCAGAAAGTCCCAAATTCAATCCCTGGCATCTCCAGTTAACAAGGACCAAGTGGATGCTATAACAGACTTCTTCCTGAGACCCAAGAGAGCCACTAGCAGTTTGATTCTGATAAGAAGAAGAAGAAGAAGAAGAAGAAGAAGAAGAAGAAGAAGAAGAAGAAGAAGAAGAAGAAGAAGAAGAAGAAGAAGAAGAAGAAGAAGAAGAAGAAGAAGAAGAAGAAGAAGAAGAAGAAGAAGAAGAAGATGATATTGGATTTATATCCCGCCCTCCACTCCGAAGAGTCTCAGAGCGGCTCACAATCTCCTTTACCTTCCTCCCCCACAACAGACACCCTGTGAGGTGGGTGGGACTGAGAGGGCTCTCACAGCAGCTGCCCTTTCAAGGACAACCTCTGCCAGAGCTATGGCTGACCCAAGGCCATGCCAGCAGGTGCAAGTGGAGGAGTGGGGAATCAAACCCGGTTGTCCCAGATAAGAGTCCGCACACTTAACCACTACACCAAACTGGCTCTCACTGTCATTGACAGACCAGTGGTCTGATTCAGCAGAAGACAGCTTCATGTATGATATTCAGTGTCACCAGCCTGGTTCCTGAAAACCAGGATGTGAGGAGTTTCTTTTCTATCATCAATGGAGGTAAGAACATCAGAAGAGCCCTGCTGGATCAGACCAGTGGTCGATCCAGTCCAGCACCCTGACTCACACAGTGGCCAACCAGTTCCCTTGGAGGGCCAGCAGCAGGACATGGAGGCTGAGGCCTTCCCCTGGTGTTGATTCCTGGCTCTGGGCTTCAGAGGTTCCCCTCAGTCACCGCGGCTAGATAGATTTATCTTCCATGAATCTATTTAATCCCCTTATAAGGTATACAAATGACTTCCAAGGCTTGACAAGTCTCATAACTTAACACCCTATTGATTCTTTTCTTTTTTTCCTTTCTTCAAACTCCAGATCATATATCCAAACAGTGTTCCGGCTTCTAATTCTATGTCTGCTATCCGTGGGCGTATCAACACAGGTCAGCTCACCAGTGACAAGTTACCTTCTAAAAGGATGGGTCCCAAACGCCTGCACCCTGGTTGTATGTGCACCCCATAAGAGAGGCCTGGAAAAGGGAAATGGGGATCAAGGTACCAGAATCTTTATGGGGAAGGGGGGCTTTTACTCGCTTCATGCATTATAGGAAGGGTGACTTTTTTCAGGTGCTCTGTTTTATTAACAGTAGATTTGGAGAAAGAACACTGAAAAGGATTTATGATACAGTTGGCATCAGGGGTGGAATTCTAGCAGGAGCTGCTTTGCATATTAGGTCACACCCCTGATGTAGCCAATCCTCTAAGAGCTTACAAAAAAGAGTCTTGAAGGCTTTCTGAGGATTGGCTACATCAGGAGGGTGTGGCTTAATATGCAAAGGAGCTCCTGCTAGAATTCCACCCAAGGTTGGCATCGATTAGAAGCAAGGGTTTCACACATATGCAGTACATGGAGTTGAATGATGTCCATCAATAGAAGGTTCACTGAGGAAGGAATATGTTTCATTAAAGATCCCCCAACGAGGAATACCGATAGCAACAGCAACAAATGCTCTCTTTCATGGAACAATGCTAAGTTTTGCAAATATGGTTAAAACCAGGCCATATTTTGGGCAGGAGCTCACAGGAGTGGAGCTCCGGAACCTCTAAATCAAGGGGTGTCGCGCTCATGTGTTATGAGGGCCAGATCTGACATAAATGAGACCTTTTCGGGCAGTGTTGGGCCAGGCCATGTGTGTACCTATTTAAGATTAGGTAGCAGAGATATAAACTTTTAAAAAGACACAGACAATATATATATAAAACTTAAAACATGGTTAAAACATTAGCACTTGTTGGGTTTTCCCATGGGATCCAGAGAACTGGGCAAAGGAAGCTCCAGCTCTTTCCCTACTTCCCCAGGGGACCAGGAGGGGGAGGAACCTCAACCAATGGAGAAAATAGAGGCTATGCTCTGTAGCTCCTGTGCGATTGAGCAAGCCTTGTAAAGTATGCTGAGATGCAGAAGGAACCAAGAGAGAGAGAGGAGGAAGCAGATGACAGCCAGTTGCTCGGGGTCCTGATAGGAGACCTCCGGGAGCCTCATTTGGCCCCCGGGCTGCATGTTTGACACCCCTGCTCCAAATTTTATTGCACTCGTTCTTTCTTAAATCCCCACCCCCCATACTTGCTTCTGGGCTCCATTGCTCAAATCTCCTGTGAGAATTTTGCTGAACTATAAGACTTGACAAATTTTCTACTATTTCCCTACAAAAAATGGGAAAATAACCAAAACATATAAAGCAGGTAGATGGAAATCTTCATCGTGCCACTGTGGCCACATAAGAGAAAGCAATTGAAAAAGTATGATGGGAGTAAGGTTTTATTATGACAATTAGAATTCAAGAAGCATTTTAAGGTGGCTGCTGAGCTGACATAATTTACTACACCTTCCAGTGATGTCAGGGGCATGTGACATAGAAGAAGAAGATATTGGATTTATATCCCGCCCTCCACTCTGAAGAGTCTCAGAGCGGCTCACAATCTCCTTACCCTCTCCCTCCTCACCCGCAACAGACACCCCGTGAGGTAGATGAAGATATTGGATTTATATCCCGCCCTCCACTCCAAAGAGTCTCAGAGCGGCTCACAATCTCCTTTATCTCCCCCCCCCATCACAACAGACACCATGTCAGGTAGATGAAGACATTGGATTTACATCCCGCCCTCCACTCCGAAGAGTCTCAGAGCGGCTCACAATCTCCTTTACCTCCCCCCCACACACAACAGGCACCCTGTGAGGTAGATGAAGATATTGGATTTATATCCCGCCCTCCACTCCGAAGAGTCTCAGAGCGGCTCACTATCTCCTTTACCTTTCCTCACCCACAACAGACACCCTGTGAGGTAGATGAAGTTATTGGATTTATATCCCACCCTCCACTCCGAAGAGTCTCAGAGCGGCTCACTACCTCCTTTACCTTCCTCACCCACAACAGACACCCTGTGAGGTAGATGAAGTTATTGGATTTATATCCCACCCTCCACTCCGAAGAGTCTCAGAGCGGCTCACAATCTCCTTTACCTTCCTCCCCAACAACAGATACCCTGTGAGGTGGGTGGGGCAGAGAGGGCTCTCCTAGCAGCTGCCCTTTCAAGGACAACCTCTGCCAGAGCTGTGGCTGACCCAAGGCTATGCTAGCAGGTGCAAGTGGAGGAGTGGGGAATCAAACCCGGTTCTCCCAGATAACCACACACTTAACCACTGCACCAAACTGGCTCTCCACTTAACCACTGGCTCTCTACACTCTCCACTGGCTCTCCACACTTAACCACTACACCAAATTGGCAAATGAGCGATACAAATGAGCTGTGCTAATGAGCTCTGGCACCTGTTTTTCTACAAAATGACCCCTGGTTAAAACTTACATCACAGGTGAATTTTGTCCTTCTATACTAGGGTCCCAGAATCCAGTAGGAACAACTAGCTTTCGTGGGTCACATAGATATGCAGGATCGAGAGTTAGAAGAGATGCTAATCAAGCAGGTCAGTAATTTTTTTTTAACTGCATACTTCTTACTGTAGAAAGTCCTAAAGGGGCGTAGAGGGTTTTGTTCTAATCATGTGTCACATAATAATCACAATGTGTTCTTTCTACTTTCCTTTTTCATTAGACAAAGAGCTTTAGAATATGTTACTCACTGATCTTCACAACATCCCACTGGGGAAGGATAAGATGGGGGACAGTAATAAGCCCAGAATCACTGAGGATCACTCAGTATAGCGTAACAAGCATTTTTTCAAAATGGCGAACTCTGCCATTTGCTGTAGGAGAGGAGGAGAAGAAGAAATTGGATTTATACCCTGCCCTTCACTCTGCATCTCAGAGCAGCTTACAGTCTCCTTCACCTTCCTCTCCCACAACAAATACCCTGTGAGGTAGGTGAGGCGGAGAGAGCTCTCACAGAAGCTGCCCATTCAAGGACAACTCCTACAAGAGCGATGGCTGACCCAAGGCCATTCCAGCAGCTGCAAGGGGAGGAGTGCGGGATCAAACTTGGCTCTCGCAGATAGGAGTCTCCCCACTTAACCACCCTGCCAAACTAGAGAGTAACTTATTAGCTCTCTGCTGCTCTTCATCGCAGCAAGAGAAGCCAGGAACAGCACTGAGCTATTGCTCACCGGGAATCAGGTGATGCCTAAAGACCAACTGGGTTTCACCGAGCTCTATAAAGCTACCGACTCTAACCTGGTGCCCTCAGTTAGAGCAATTTCATCATTCAACATAGGCTGTGCTCTGACCGCCCATCCTCGGACTGGGGAGTCCAATCCTATGAGCCCCAAAAGAAGGTGCCCCTATGCTTCGTTATTCCAAACGAAGGGAAGGCATTTAAAAGGAGGGCGGTTCCTTTAAATATGATGGCCAGAACTCCCTTCGGAGTTCAATCATGTTTCTCACACCTTTGCTCCTGGCTCCGCCCCCAAAGCCCCCAGATATTTCTTGAATTGGACCAGGCGGCACTATGCTTATGCTGACTGTTTACCGTTTAAAAAACAAACAAACTGTAACTTGTTGTACAATGGTAAGAACGGTCTTCTCCCATAATGTTCCTGCTTGGGAATGAAGATCACAGAGAGGGGCCCTCCTCAGTGTTCCACCAATCAAAGCTGCTCCTCTGTTGGGGACACAAGACAGGACCTTTCCAGTGGTAGCCCCAAGATTATGGAACAACCTCCCCAGGAAGGTGTGCCTGGCCTCCCTAAGAACATAAGAGAAGCCATGTTGGATCAGGCCAATGGCCCATCCAGTCCAACACTCTGTGTCACACAGTGGCCAAAATTTTTTTAATATATATATACACACACACACACTGTGGCTAATAGCCACTGATGGACCTCTGCTCCATATTTTTATCTAAACCCCTCTTGAAGGTGGCCGTGCTTGTGGCCGCCACCACCTCCTGTGGCAGTGAATTCCACATGTTAATCACCCTTTGGGTGAAGAAGTACTTCCTTTTATCCGTTTTAACCTGTCTGCTCAGCAATTTCATCGAATGCCCACAAGTTCTTGTATTGTGAGAAAGGGAGAAAAGTACCTCTTTCTCTACTTTCTCCATCCCATGCATTATCTTGTAAACCTCTATCATGTCACCCCGCAGTCAATGTTTCTCCAAGCTAAAGAGTCCCAAGCGTTTCAACCTTTCTTCATAGGGAAAGTGTTCCAGCCCTTTAATCATTCTAGTTGCCCTTTTCTGGACTTTCTCCAGTACTATAATATTCTTTTTGAGGTGCGGCGGCCAGAACTGCACACAGTACTCCAAATGAGACCGCACCATCGATTTATACAGGGGCATTATGATACTGGCTGATTTGTTTCCAATTCCCTTCCTAATAATTCCCAGCATGGCGTTGGCCTCTTTTATTGCAAACGCACACTGTCTTGACATTTTCAGTGAGTTATCTACCACGACCCCAAGATCTTTCCCTTGGTCAGTCTCTGCCAGTTCACACCTCATCAACTTGTATTTGTAGCTGGGATTCTTGGCCCCAATGTGCATTACTTTGCACTTGGCCACATTGAACCGCATCTGCCACGTTGACGCCCACTCACCCAGCCTCAACAGGTCCCTCTGGAGTTCCTCACAATCCTCACCACCCTGAACAATTTAGGGTCATCCGCAAACTTGGCCACTTCACTGCTCACTCCCAACTCTACATCATTTATGATTTTTGATCTTCAGGAGGGCAGCTGAAGGTTTTCTTTAGGACTGCATTTGACTGATTGAGTTGTTATTTATTGGCAGTCCTACTTGGAATTTTAAAGATGGTGACCTTTTAGTGGTTTTTAATAATTGGTTGATTTGTATCGTTTTGGTTCTGCTGTTTAAATAAGCATTGCATTTATATTGTGGGCCTGCCTCGCCTTCTGCAAGGGAGAAAGGCGGCTAATAAAGGTATTTAAAATAAATTGAAAATAAATACTTCCCTCCCCCCATCCTTCAGAGCTTGAGTGTCTTAGAAAGGAAATAAAGGACTTGCGAACCCAACTGATATGCCTACAAAGCTGCAGTCAACAAAACCCTGAAAGGTAAGAAGGGGGAAGAGGCTTGGTTGGAACCAGGGCTGTTTTTGTAGCAAGAACTCCTCTGCATATTAGCCACACCACTCTTATGTAGCCAATCCTTCAAGAGCTTACAGGGCTCTTCGTACAGGGCCTACTGAAAGCTCGTGAAGGATCTGGCTAAATCAGGGGGTGTGTGGCCTAATATGCAAAGGAGTTCTTGCTATCAACAAAAGCCCAGGTGGCAACCAAAAGGGATGTGATTGTTGGGCTCTGGCATTGCAAAGGACTGAGGGAGCCCTTTGCACTCATTGTGGAAATGCAACAAAATGATCTCTCCTGTTTTTTATTGGGAGGTGCCAAAGCGCTGATTCGTGCGGAAACACAACAGGCATGCTCTCTTTATGGAGATGGGCCTCGTCCTCATAGAAGTCTTGCATTAGCCATTTAATTTGTTCTCTTAGTGCACATCAGCGATAGCCTTGTAGCACACGTAGCCCAGGAACAGTATTAGCGATAGCCTTGTAGCCCAAGAACATAGTGATAAGGCATGCTCTTGCAGCCTCTGATTCAGCACATGGCAATCACTAGGCTTTTTTGGTAGCAGGAACTCCTTTGCATATGAGGCGACACACCCTGATGTAGCCAATCCTCCTGGAGCTTACAGGGCTCTTCGTACAGGGCCTACTGGAAGCTCCAGGAGGATTGGCTACATCAGCCCCACAAAGCCCCAGATACTCATGAGCCTATTTTCCATTATACCTTACGGCCAATAGGTTCTTCATAGAGAATAATGAAGAAGTGCCTAGCAGTCATTTCCCTCCCCTTCCCCCACTTTCTGATGACCCTGAAGCGGGGGGAGGGCCTCCAAACAGGAGATCCCCTGTCCCCGCCTGGGATTGGCAACTCTATTACCCCGGCCTTCTGATCTTTCAGTGAGAAGCCCTTTCATTTGAATGAGATCAGGCCTGTAAGAAGCCCTGCCTTATGATGGCCATGTCGCACTTACTGAAATGCTTGGCAGATGCCAAAGGATTGTACCGGTGGGTGCCATGGAGCTCACAGGCACCATGTTGGGCAACCCTGGTATAAGGGGAGGGACGGTGGCTCAGTGGTAGAGCATCTGCTTGGTAAGCAGAAGGTTCCAGGTTCAATCCCCGGCATCTCCAACTAAAAAGGGTCCAGGCAAGTAGGCATGAAAAACCTCAGCTTGAGGCCTCAAGAGCGGCTGCCATTCTGAGTAGACAAGACCTGACTTGATGGACCGAGGGGTCTGATTCAGTGTAAGGCAGCTTCATATGTTCATATGCATCAAAAGATCCGCCCAAAAATCATCTTAATGGAGGGATGGTGGCTCAGTGGGGAGAGCATCTGCTTGGTAAGCAGAAGGTCCCAGATTCAATCCCTGGCATCTCCAACTAAAAAAGGTGCCAGGCAAATAGATGTGAAAACCTCAGCTTGAGACCCTGGAGAGCGGCTGCCAGTCTGAGTAGACAAGACTGACTGATGGACCGAGGGTCTGATTCAGTATAAGGCAGCTTCATATGTTCATATGATCAAAAGACCACCCAAAAATCATCTTAATGGGAGGGATGGTGGCTCAGTGGGAGAGCATCTGCTTGGTAAGCAGAAGGTCCCAGGTTCAATCCCTGGCATCTCCAACTAAAAAGGGTCCAGGCAAATAGGTGTGAAAAACCTCAGCTTGAGACCCTGGAGAGCCGCTGCCAGTCTGAGTAGACAATACTGACTTAGATGGACCGAGGGTCTGGGTCAGTAGAAGGCAGCTTCATGTGTTCATATATGTTCTTATGTAAACAATCCAGAGACACTGCCTTTCTGTCTCCTAGTTCTCCTCGTGCCCTCTGGTGTGATGGTCGGCGACAAAATATTCAAAACGGACGGCTCCACGGGCGACTACGAGACTGCAAAAATCCTCTGCTCCCAGATGGGCGCCACGATTGCCTTGCCCAAGAATGCTGCAGAGAACAAAGCGGTACAGCAAATAGTGCAGTGGCAAAACAAGAAGGCTGTTCTAGGAGCCACCGACAGTGACAAAGAAGGCACGTTTAAAAATGCAAGTGGCAAAATAGTGACATACTTCAACTGGGCACCGGGAGAACCAAATAACCTTCAAAATGAAGACTGCGTAGAAATGCATCCGGACGGCAAATGGCACGATCGACGTTGTGGACTGGAGTGGATAATCATTTGTGAATTCTAAAACGTCTGTAGAGTCGGTTGTGTGGAAGATTTTGAACCTGGGAAGATTATGTATCTTACTGTCAATATTACGCTTTTGGTGGACCAAGTTATTAACTATGAGGTTCATCTAGATGCATTACTAATTGTAACTTCACCAACATGTGTTGCTTTTGCTTTGATATTTCTACTGTTGTTGTGCTCATGGACTGATATGTTAGAGCAGGGGTGTCAAACTCATTTGTTATGAGGGCCGGATCTGACATAAATGAGACCTTGTTGGGCCAGGCCATGTGTGTACCTACTTAAGATTAGGTAGCAGAGATATAAACTTTATAAAGGATACAGACAAACACAATTAAATATATATATTTTTAAAAACTTAAAACATGCTTAAAACATTAGCACTCATTGGTCTTAAAGGTGCTTTCTTTGTATTTCTCCCATGGGATCCAGGGAACTGGGCAAAGGAAGCTCTGGCTCTTTCCTTCCTTCCCCAGGAAGAAGGAAGAGAGACTTGTCTCAGTAGCTTTGCTGTGTGATTGAAAGAACCTGGAAAAACAAGCTATCTTTCCCCCCACCAATCCCAAGGGAGGAGCCTCAGCCAATGGAGAAAACAGAAGTTTTGCTCTGTAGCTCCTGTGCAATTGAGCAAGACTTGCGAAGCAAACTGTTATGCAGAAGGAAGCAAGAGAGAGAGAAGGAAGCAGATGACAGCCAGTTGCTCAGGGGCCTGATAGGAGCCCTCCGGGGGCCTGATTCGGCCCCCGGAATGCATGCTTGAACCCCTGCTTAAGTCTTAGCAATATTGTGGCCAGCTTCAAAGCAAGTTCTCCCCCCCCCCCCCACTTCCTCCCCAAGAGGCCTCAGCCAATGAGGAAAACAGAGGCTTTGCTCTGTAACTTCTGTCCTGGCAAAGCAAACCGTGACACAGAAAGAAGGGAGAACGAAGCAGATTTGCTTGTGGGCCTGACAGGAACCCTCCGGGGCCTGATGTGGCCCCTGGGCCGCACGTATGACACCCCTGTATTAGAGTCCTGCAGATCGTTTTTATAGAACAAAGTCTGAGTCCAGCGGCACCTTTACGACCAACAAAATTTAATTCTGGGTATCCGCTTTTGTGTGCATGCACAAGCCAGTGATTCCACCACACACAGGGCTTGAGGGGGGGGGTGCCATTTTGCCTCCTTGTTCCTTGAGTCTTGGGGCAAAATCCAAAATGTCTTGAACACAGCAGAAAAAGAGGGAATTCAGTTCCTTCGTATGAACCGAATGGCTAACAAAATGCAGATGTCATCTTAGGTATGCATGTCAGTAACTCAGCAGGGGTGTCAAACACATGGCCAAGGGGGCCGAATCAGGCCCCCGAGCAACTGGCTGTCGTCTGCTTCCTTTTCGCTCCCTCTTGCTTCCTTCTGCAGCCATCTTGCTTTGCCAGGCTTGCTCAATCGCACAGAAACTACAGAGGGTCTGTTTTCTCCATTGGCTGAGGCTCCTCCCTTGGGGAGGAAGGGGGGAGGGGTCGCTTGCTTTGCCAGGCTCTCTCAGTTGCACAGCAGAGCTACTAAGTCAAGCCTCTCTTCCTTCTATTGGCTGTGGCTCCCCCTGCTCCTGGTCCCCTGGGGAAGAAAGGAAAGAGCCAGAGCTTCCTTTGCCCAGTTTCCTGGATCACACAGGAGAGATACAAAGAAAGCACCTTTAAGACCAAGTGCTAATGTTTTAAGCATGTTTTATTTTAATTTTTAAAAATATTTAATTGTGTTTGTGTCCTTTATAAAGTTTATAACTCCATTACCACTACCCGGCATTTTGTGATGCTCATTTTATGACCCTCATGGCCCGGCCCAACAATGTCAAATTTATATCGGATCCAGCCCTCATAACAAATGAGTGACACACCTGTGCTAACACCTTTTCTGGTGCCTGGCAAGTGTTTTAGGAAGTGGATGGGGCCAGATAGGGATCTTGTCCAGCAGGGCTTCTAACTGGCTCTGCAAATGGGGTATAATGCCACAGACCTCACCTTCCAAAGCAGCCGTTTCCCCCCAGGTAAACTGACTTCTTATCATCCGGAGACCAGTTGTAATCCCAGGAGATCTCCAGTCACCATCTAGAGCAGGGGTGGGGAACCTTTTTTTCTGCCAAGGACCATATGGATATTTATAACATCATTCGCGGGCCATAAAAAATTATCAACTTAAAAAACAGTGCTCCGCGAGGGAAAATGATTCAGGCCAGCAAAATTAATGCAAGTAATTGTTTTTCTGTTTGAAGTCATGTGGGGAGAGCCTAATCTCCACACACAAACATACCTAGCCCGCCAGCCTAGGCAAATACCTAGGTCCAGGGCTTTTTTGTGTGTGAGTAACTTTTCCAGGCCATGCAGCACATCTGGGCCCTGTGATCCCTGCTGGCCCTGGGGAGGCTGCTGCACAGCACAGCTGGGCCCCACAATCCTCGCTGGCCAGCCAGGCCCCAGAGAGGCTACCACATGGCTCAGTTTGGCCCAGCAATCCCCGAGGGCCACACCAAGTGACCTCGAGGGCCATATACGGCCTCGGGATGGAGGTTCCCCACTCCTGATCTAGAGGTATCCACCTACTTTTGCACAGTTGGAGGCAGGGGATCCCATGGTTTGGAGGCCCTCACCCCGCATCAGGGTTATCAGAAAGTGTGTATGTAGGGGTGTGTGAATGTCTACTGGGCATTCCACTATAGTCTATGGAGACTGGCTCCGACAGGATATAATGGAAAATTGATCTGTGGAAATCTGGGGCTCTGGGGGGCTGTTTTTGAAGTACAGGCAACAAATTTCCAGCATAGCATTTGGTGCCTCTCCTCAAATAAACCCCCAAGTTTCAAAAAAGATTGGGCCATGGGGTCCAATTCTATGAGTCCCCAAAGAAGGTGCCCCCAGCCTCCACTATTTCCAATGAAGGGAAGGGAAGGCATGTAATTTAAAAGGAGCACGGTTCCTCTAGATGTGATGGTTGGAACTCCCTTTGGAGTTCAATCGTGCTGGCCACACCCTTACCACTGGCTCCACCCTCAAAGTCTTCTGGCTCCACCCCCAAAGTCCCCAGATATTTCCTGAGTTGGGCCTGACAACCTACCTTTGCACAGATGGGCCCCAATATGGAATTTATGAAGTGGTGATCTCTTGACATTGCATGAAACATAAAATGGGTTGCCACTGTTCATGCAGTGGCCTACTGTGCCATGGCTGGCCTGCAATCATGCTGTCACACGGCAGGAGCCTAGGAGGGCCTTCTACTGGCTACCACCACTCTGGTAAGGGACTGCATGGGAGGACTCAGAGCACCCAACCACCCCTATCTCCCTTATTAGTAAATACCTCCTAACTGTGACCAAGGAGACATGAGGACCCAGGCAGGATAACAACAACGACAATTTATTTACAGTGTTCAGATAATAAGTGGGTAAAAACAGTTATACACACACACACAAACACACACACACAATAAAGGTGGGTGCAAATAAATAGGAGCCCTGATGCATTTAGCTAGACCTTCCCTTCCTCTAATACCAAAAACTCACCCCTTTGGGTAAGGGTTCTCTCCCGCAGCCTCTCCAAAAAAGAATATACCTTGTCTGTGCTTGGCCCTTTTATGCTCTCCTCCAGGTCCTACTCCTTCCTGGGCTAGTTTCCCTCCCGAACGTTGCCACCCGATCAGAGGGACAGAAGGGATCCTGGGAGATGTAGGCTTTCTTTAGTAACTCCTAGGCAGGCTTCTCTATCATAATGCCCCTGTATAAATCGATGGTGCGGTCTCATTTGGAATATTATGTGCAGTTCTGGTCACCGCACCTCAAAAAGGATATTATAGCATTGGAAAAAGTGCAGAAAAGGGCAATTAGAATGATTACAGGTTTGGAACACTTTCCCTATGAAGAAAGGTTAAAATGCTTGGGGCTCTTTAGCTTGGAGAAACGTCGACTGAGGGGTGACATGATAGAGGTTTACAAGACAATGCATGGGATGGAGAAAGTAGAGAAAGAAGTACTTTTCTCCCTTCCTCACCATACGAGAACGCGTGGACATTCAATGAAATTGCTGAGCAGTCGGGTTAAAACGGATAAAAGGAGGTACTTCTTCACCCAAAGGGTGATTAACATGTGGAATTCACTGCCACAGGAGGTGGTGGCGTCTGCAAGCACGGCCAGCTTCAAGAGGGGGTTGGACAGAAATATGGAGCATCAGGGGCTATTAGCCACAGTTTGTATATATATGTATGTGCGTGTGTGTGTGTGTATATATATATAAATTTTTGGCCACTGTGTGATAGAGTGTTGGACCTGATGGGCCTTTGACCTGATCCAACATGGCTTCTCTTATGTTCTTATGTTCTAGAGCCTATAGGCCAGGTAGTGGAGGCCTAGAGGCCCATGTGGGCCTGCACAGAAGCCATGAGATGAACTGACAGCTACGTTTCAGTCCAGATATTCAAGCAATTTTTTGGTGAAGTTTTTCATTTATAACTGGGGACAGATGACACCCACTTTCACTATTTATCTACCAGTTGGAGTCTGGTTTGTGCTGAGGAAAGGAGATGCTACGTACGGAACTATGTTTGCACAAGGCTTCTTGAAAGAATTCCATATTGTAAAGGAAAGTCAGAGAGACAGATTCCAGCTATCTCCCTACCTCTACCCCTACAGTGGGTGGGAGAGAGATTGCATAGAACATGTCTGGCTCTCGAGGTGGGTAGTGAGACATGGAGGCACAGAGGTTGTCAGTTGGAAGAACTCCCAAGATTAGCATTCTGGGTAAACAAAGGGACAACAGCACAGCTGAATAAGGAAAGGATACAGGAAATGACCACTCTAGCCTTGGTAACTCCACTGTTCCCTTCAAAGCACTGGGGTGCTCTATGCAGGGGAACATGGCACAATCCTCCACTTCCAACAGCTGGTACATTCCCTTCATTAGGAAGGATTCAAGATTACATCCCAAGTCTAAATATGTACATTTCCAGATAGAGTTACCAGGTTCCCTCTGGCTATTGGTGAGGAATCAAGCAAAACCTATAATATAGTGGGTTCAATGCAAGAAAGAGGCGAGGTGGTAGTGATCATAGCTCTTTATTGCAGTACAGCATAATATAGGGCTGCACTCTAACACTGGAGAACTATGCCAACGGGGCCAGCTTATATACCCTGCAAGGCTCCCATGCTAGCACACCATTGGACCATTCAAACCGTCCAGGGGCTTGTGATTGGAGCAGGGCAGCAGGTATTTGGATCCTGCTGCCCATAGTTCCTGAGCCCCCAAGCTCAGTTCTTACGGCTCCAATGAGCCAGGCAGGAACACACATAATAGTCTTCACTTTGGTCCGCATACACAACAGAACCACAGTTTGAAATTGTTAGTGTTTTCAAGGTATGTTTGCTGTGGTTTAAAATGAAGGCCTCTGGAGTAAGAAAAAGGGAAGGCTGGCTGTATAAGTGAAGTGTGTTCTGATTGGTTGGTAGCTGTACCCTAGGAGATGGTGTGTGTGTGTGTGTGTGTGTGTGTGTGTGTATTAGACTTGCCAATACCGAGTTGGGAAAAAATACCTAGAGATTTGGGGGATGAAGTCTAGGGAGGGTGGGGCTTGGAGAGAAAAGGGACTTCAGTGCCATGGAGTCCACCCTCCAAAGCAGCCATTTTCTTCAGGTGAATTGATCTCTGTCACTTGGAGATCGGTTGTAATAGAGATCCCCAGCCAACAACTGGAGGTTGGCAACCCACCTGTGACTGTACACACGTGTGGAGGGGAGAAATTGAGGTGCTGGAGAGCAAAGGGAAATCTGTGTCTTTTTATGCAGGAAGTATTAGGCTTAAGTGACAAGAGAAGAAAATCAAGACTGTGTGGGGGGGATAAGAAAAAGGGGGTAAAGAAAAAGGGCATAAATAATTTTTATTGATTTATTTTTATAGATTTTATTTTATTTATATCCCGCCCTCCCCACCGAAGCAGGCTCAGGGCGACTCACAGTATAAAATCACAGCAACAATTAAAACAATACATATTACAAAATTACAGATTCTACAATTTAAAACAATCAGAATTTGTTTGGTGCTAATCTCACTAGATGTTGCATATGGCTGCATTTATTTAAACAGAAATAAAGTTTATTTAGAAGTAGGGCTTTTTTTTATTGCAGAAAATTGCATATTAGGCCATATACCCCTGATGTAGCCAATCCTCCAAGAGCTTACAGGGCCTACTGTAAACTTCAGGAGGATTGGCTACATCAGGGGTATGTAGCCTAATATGCAATTTCCTGCAACAAAAAAAAGCCCTACTTCTAAATAAACTTTATTTCTGTTTAAGTAAATGCAGCCATATTATTTAGAACAATGGAACCCCTTTTACCTCACCGCCATCCCCACCCCCCAAACTGCTGCTGACTTTTATAAGTCTACCAAAATCAAATTAAGCTGTCTAGTTCTTCAAATGAAACTAAGAGGCCTAAAGTTAGAGCCTTTGTTAGCAGTGCAAGTAATTTGGGAATGCTAAGGAAGTCCAAGAGGCAGCATAATACCAGTCACGTCAGAGCATTACAGAGGTGTGCTATGACAGGTGTTACATACCAGGGGTAACATATGTGTGCATAGTATACAACTGAATGTAATTCAGCCACTGCCAGTTTGGAGTAGCAGTTAGAAGTTTAAAACTGCAGATTCTAATCTGGGAGAACTAGGTTTGATTTTGCATTCCGCCACATAGAGCTGCTGGTGTGACCTTGGATCAGTCATCCTTCTCTCAGAGTTGTTCTCTCAAGAGCAGCTCTCAGCCCCACCTGTCTTGCAGGGTGTCTTGTTATGGGGAGAAGAAGGGAAAGGGGATTGTAAACTGCTCTGAGACTTTGAGTGAAGATTGGGGTATAAATTCAATCCCTTCTTTTTATAAAGAAGTAGTACCCGTTAATATTTACCTAATCTTTGAGGAGTCGCAAAAGAGCTTTTACATTTGATACAATAGCTGTAGTATGAAATATATAGGTGGTGGATCCAGCTTTAAGAGAGACACGACTTCATCCATGTCAGTTTCTCATAATGATGCTGGGTCATCCCTATTGATTGAGAAGAGCCTATCAGGATGCATCCATTAGGAAAGACGTGACTTCATCCATGTCACAGTTTCTTGGGATGAAGCAGGATCATCCCTCTTGGTTAGAGGAACCTATCAGGATGTGCCCGTGAGGAAAGATATGACTGCATCCATGTCACAGTTTCTCATTATGAGGCAGGGTCAGGCCTCCTGATTAGAGGAGCCAATCAGGATGCATCCCTTAGGAGACATGTGACTTCATCCATGTCACAGCTGCTCATTATGAGGCAGGGTCAGACCTTCTGGTTGAGAGGAGGCCATCAGGGTGCATCCCTTAAGAGAAACATCATTCATGTCACAGGTTCTCATTATGAGGTGGGGTCAGGCCTCCTGGTTACAGGAACCAATCAGGATGCATCTTTTAGGAGACATGTAACTTCATCCATGGCACAGTTCCTCATTATGAGGCGGGGTCATCCTTCCTGGTTGAGAGGTGCCCATCAGGATGTGTCCCTTAGGAGAGAGATGACTTCATCCATGTCAAAGTTTCTCATTATGAGGCAGGCTCAGGCCTCCTGATTAGAGGAGCCAATCACGATGCATCCCTTAGGAGACATGTGACTTCATCCATGTCACAGTTGCTCATTATGAGGCAGGGTCAGACCTTCTGGTTGAGAGGAGGCCATCAGGGTGTGTCCCTTAAGAGAGACATGACTTCATCCATGTCACAGGTTCTCATTATGAGGTGGGGTCAGGCCTCCTGGTTACAGGAGCCAATCAGGATGCATCTTTTAGGAGACATGTAACTTCATGCATGGCACAGTTCCTCATTATGAGGCAGGGTCATCCCTCCTGATTAGAGGAGCCAATCAGGATGCATCCCTTAAGAGACATGTGACTTCATCCATGTCACAGTTGCTCATTATGAGGCAGGGTCATGCCTCCTGGTTACAGGAGCCAATCAGGATGCATCCTTTAGGAGACATGTAACTTCATTCATGGCACAGTTTCTCATTATGAGGCAGGGTAATCCCTCCTGGTTGAGAGGAGCCCTTCAGGATGAGACCTTTTAAGAAGAGATGTGTGACTTCATCTCATTATGAAGCAAGATCATCCCCCCTTGTTCAGAGGAGCCCATTCAGGATGTGTCCGTTGGAGTTTTTCTCTCAATGTCTTTCCTCCCTGAAATTAAACTAAAGACCAACAGATACACATATGGTTCCTTTCCCCTCCATGCTTCGTTCACTTATGGAGGCCCTAAGCTACCTCTCCTACTTAACAGCATGTTATCACAGTCTCTCATTATGAGGCATCACCATCCTCCTTGCCCATCAGGATGTGTCCTTTTAAGCCACAGGAGTTTGTTTTTCTCTCTGAAACTGTGCTAAAGGGAGAGGGAGAGCTGGTGAGCTTATGGAAACTAGGTAACTCATCCTCTCATAGCCCAGGACTGAGGTTGTGGTAGTTTAAGCAGGGAACTTCATCAGTTGGGTGGCACATTTACAGCATAAATATGACAGACTTCTCAGAAAGTCCTGAGTGTCTTTAAAAATTTGGCTTCTTGTCTGGAGCCAGCTTGGTGTAATGGTTAAGTGTGCATTCTTATCTGGGAGAACCGGGTTTGATTCCCCACTCCTCCACTTGCAGCTGCTGGAATGGCCTTGGGTCAGCCATAACTCTCACAGGAGTTGTCCTTGAAAGGGCAGTTGTTGCGAGAGCTCTCTCAGCCCCACCTACCTCATAGGATGTCTGTTGTAGGGGAGGAAGATAAAGGAGATTGTGAGCCGCTCTGAGACTCTGAGATTTGGAGTGGAGGGCAGGATATAAATCCAATATCATCTTCTCTCTTTAGAAATCAACTCAGCCAAGAATAACTGGTTCTGGATGGGCTGGTTTAAGTGGCACAGGAATTATAAACGAGGAATCATGGAATCATTCATTTGAGGAATCATGGGCACTCTGACCTGGATAGCCCAGGCAAACCCAATCTCGTCAGTTCTTGGGAACTAACCAGGGCCGACTCTGGTAAGTATATTTGGATGGGAGACCACTTTGAATTTCCAAGTTGGGAGGCTGGAGGGTAGCCTGTAGGTGCTGCCAACTCTGGCTTGGAAAATTTCTGGATATTTGGGGAGGCACCTTGAAAAGTTTCAGTTTGGGGTGATGAGGGAGCTCAGCAGGGATGGGATGCTAGAGAATACACATTCCAGAACTGCCCTTTCCGGCAGGGGATCTGATATTTGTAGTCTGGAGATCAGCTCTAATCCTGGGAGATCTCCAGACCCCACCTGGAGTCTGGCAACTCTAGTGGCAGAGCTGGATGAACAAATAGGCCAAGTAGGCACCGGCCTATGGGCCCCCGTGCCTTTAGGGGCCCCGGGCCAGCTCTTCCCCCATTTTCCCCCTGCTTGTAGCCCTCCCAGCCTGCATGCATTAGGAGATAAATTGCAAGGGGGGCCCCAAGATTTCAATTGCCTAGGGGCCTCCACAGGGTTTAAGCCGGCACTGTCTAGTGGGTTGATTTTGCAGCTCTTGGCTGTGTTCAGACGTGTTCACCATGCTCTGATCACGCCTCTAATTTAATCTGTTCTCTTAGCATCCCGTAAAGAAGCATCCAGACATTCCCCATTTAGAGGTTCTGGAGCTCTGCTCCGGTGGGCTCTGCTCCTGCCCAAAATGAGGCCTGCTGTTATCTATGTATTGAGGTTGTTTGCTATATATACGGAACTATTTCGTATAAATGAGAGTTACTATTGTTACTTATTCATGGTCTTTATTGACTACACCCACCTGGAGGTTGGCAATCCTATAAAGCAGGAGTGGCCAACAGTAGCTCTCCAGATGTTTTTTTGCCTACAACTCCCATCGGCCTCAGCCAGCATGGCCAATGGCTGGAGCTGATGGGAGTTGTAGGCAAAAAAACATCTGGAGAGCTACCATGGACCACTCCTGCTATAAAATGAAGCCAGTGTCAAACAACTTTCCCGTCTTAGAAATGATTACCTAAAGTTCTGAGAAGAACTAATGGCAATGTTGTTATTGCTGTGACAAAATGCCCTGAAAGACTGTCCTCATAATTTGCTCATGATTCATTTTGCAATACCGGGTACAAGGTGCAAACAACAAGGTGCTTCAGATCGACCACCTGGATTTAACAAACAAAAGGTTTCCCTTTTGCTTTTGGGTACCTTATATATCTTGAGAGGTTGCTTACGCATAACATTACCAGCAGGTTAAATGCTCTTCATTGGTGGGAAGTCCAACCTTTTTTAAAAAAATGGTCCAGAATTGCTAAGTATTGTAAGATATACTCCTCTAACTCATAGTATGGCAGCAAATCAATCTATGAGGAGGATGGGGGGGGGGTGACCTGAAATTTCAATAATTAGAATTTTCTCTCTTTTTTGGCCTGTAAATTGATTTGGCAAAATAGTACTGCGTGCAGTGTCCAAGAACAGTAGAGTATGAAGTCCAGTTTTGCAATCCACAGAATTATGCAAAAGTAAAGATAAAGCCGTGCCTACTGGTCAGGGGATTTTGTTTCTTACCGTTTCTCTCAATCGTTCGAAACAAAGATCGACTGAATTTCCAGTCTGGCCTCCCTCACTTCTTTTCAGATCAAAGAAATTGCTTCCGTAGGTCATATCAACGTATTCTCCGGTGGTCTGGACAGTGGGTCGGTCCGACTACTGGGTATAGGCTCCTCCTCCTCTTCACAGGGTCGGGTCTTCAAGCTGATCCGAAGGGGGGGAGTGGCCTATACCACCAAGCTCCCGCCAGTTTGTTTCCCGGCCCTGCTAGAGCAGGACGGTTTCTCTTCTACAGCGTGCTTATAGCAGCACTGAAGATCCGAAGGAAGAAGACTTTGCCTTTCTGGAGGCTGGGGACTGGGAGCGTAGGGGTTTTCCCCGACAAACCCAGCCAGCGGACAAACGCGCAGGGCTACTCACGAGTAGTTCCCGCGACGACGCAGCAGGCTCCGGACGCTGTTGGCAGCGCGGAGGTCCGTGGGGCTCCGTTTCCACTCGCACACGTGTGGAACGGAGCGGAGAAGAAAAGCGACGGCTCTTTGAAGAGCGGTAAGTCGTCCCGCGGCAGGGAGAACCTGCGCGGGCGATGTGGAGCCGGGGGGGAGGGGGAAAAGGAACTTTCCCCTTCAGGCTGCAGGTTTTTTCCCTTCGTGGAAACCTGCTCAAGGGACTGCATAGTCCGGCCTGCCTTTCTTCTCTAATCCCCGTTGATCCGAGGTAAGGTTCTCCATAGCACAGAGTTTTACACATGCAGTTTTTCTACTGCACTAAGCTCTGCTTACAACCCGTTTTTTCAGTCCTCGGTGGTTTTTTTGCGTGCAATGCTTTAGCCGATAGGGCAATCAGAGGGCTAGTTAAAGACTGTTAATGCCCTCCATTTTGGAAACCTTCCCGCCCTTTTATTGTAGCCTGTCTTTCTCATTTCCCTTATAGGGATCTGGTGTGCAGACAAAATGGCGGCTAGCTCCCAGAGCAACTCTCCAAGCGAGTCTGACTTGCCTCTTTTAACAGGAGCTTTGTCACAGCAACAAGAAACTCAGAACCCTGATATCTCAGGCGAGGATGCAAAATCTAATCTTTTACAATGGCTCAAAAGAGAGATGTTGAAGGAACTGGGGCAGGATCTTGTTCAACAGGCCCCTTCCCTTCTGAGGCAACAAAAGAGAAAAAGACCCAGAGACCTCAGCCCTAGTGACACTATGGGGCAGTCTAAGGGCAGGATGCATCCAGGTCTGGACTCCCCTCTTCTGAGTTCAGCTGAGGAGTCGGAGGACTCTGATCAACAGTCTGAAAGGGAGGAAGGAGAACTTTCAGATGAGGATGAGGAAAAGTCGGACACTGTGCAGTCTAGACTTTTCCCTTTTGAATATTACTCTAAGCTACTTCCCAAGGTCTTGAGAACCCTTAATTTTGTGCCTGTTCCTAAGGAAGATGAGGAGCTAGACCCCGACTTGCCCACGGGATCAGGGGAAATGATGCCCAAACTGGGCAGTGTCCAGACGGGGGTGCCATTACCAGCCACCTTTTTCGCTCTAGTTAAAGCAGAGTGGGAAAAGCCGGCTAAGCCCAAGTCTAACCAGCAGATCATTCCTAAACTCTACTCCCTTATTCCAAAGGCCACTAAGAAGTTAAAATTACCAACAGTGGACGATCCTGTGACTAGTTTGATCTCTAATTCGGTCCTCCCCATGGATGCAGATGGTCTTCCTAGGGATCCATGTGACAGGAGGATTGAGCAGGCCTTGCGGAAAGAATTTGAAGCAACATCATGGGCAATCAAAGCGGCCACAGCATCTTCTCTTTTTGCTAGAGCAATGTGCACGTGGTCCAATAACTTAGCAGCGGCAGATAGTGGAGCTCCCAAGGAGTTTAAGGATGAGCTTAAAAAGATTGCTCTGTCTGCGGCCTTTGTGGCAGACAGTTCATTAGACACTATGCAGCTAGCTGCCAGAGCTATGGCTTGTGGGGTGGCTGCCAGACGTAACATTTGGCTGCGCAATTGGGAAGTGGACACTACTGCCCAGGCCAGAGTGGCAGCAGTCCCCTTTAAGGGTTCCTTGTTGTTTGGGGAGGGTCTGGATAGATTCCTCATTGAAAACAAGGATAAAAAGAAAGTCCTTCCCTCCAAGGGTAAGGAGACCAAGCAGAGGAAGTCCTTTTCGTCCTTTCGAGGGCCTAAAAAACAACCCAGGTCAGGTCCCTTTCGTCCCTTCAGAGGGAAGTGGCAGCAGAAAGGGCGTGACTCCAAACCCTATTTCTCTGGGAAGTCAGATCAGAACTCTAAATCCTCTGCCAAAAAAGGAGGACCCCAATGACTACGCCCTTCATCACATAACGGGGAAAATAGGGGGTCGCCTCTCATCTTTCAAAGACATCTGGAGTCAATCGATTCAGGACAAGTGGGTTCTGGATGTAGTGACTCATGGATATGCCATAGAGTTCCTTACCCCCCCTCCCAACCACTTTCGTTGGGTTCCACGAAAGAAAAATTTGGCGGCACACAATGCCATGATGGCAGCCATCCATCATCTGGTGGATATAGGAGCGGTGGAGCCGGTCCCAATCTCCCAGCAGGGTTTAGGAGTTTACTCCATCATATTTTTAGTTCCAAAAAAGAACGGGGAGTTCAGGACCATCCTGGATCTGAAATGGCTCAACAAGTTTGTTCCAACAAAGCACTTCAAAATGGAGACCCTTCGGTCGGTGTTGCTAGCCATTCAGCCCCAGGATTTTCTGGCCTCGCTGGATCTGTCAGAGGCTTACCTGCATGTACCCATTCGGGACTCACACAGGAGGTTCCTACGTTTCTCCTACGGGGGAAAACATTTCCAATATCGGGCACTGCCATTCGGGCTGAAATCATCACCCCGGGTCTTTACGAAGGTTCTGGTCACTCTGGTGGCGGAACTGAGACTGCAGGGAGTGGCCTTGTTTCCTTACCTGGACGACATTCTGGTGAAGGGGGGGTCATTCCAGCAATGCCAGGAGGACATGCACCGAACAGTGACCATGTTGCGCAAGCATGGATTCGTTGTGAATCTGGAAAAGAGCAATCTGCTTCCATCCCAGAGACTAGGGCATCTGGGAGTGGAGATAGATTCAGTCCTGGACAGGGTTTTTGTATCCCTGGAGAGACGGGAAAAGTTCTGTATCCTCTTACGGGGGGTTCTACAGCAGAGCAGGGTGTCAGTCATGGTTTTAGCACAGCTACTAGGGATGATGGTCTCTTTTCAGGACCTTCTCCATTGGGCCAGGTTCCACACTCGCCCCCTGCAGTTCTTCCTTCTTCCGTTCCAGGAGGCCATAGGGAACAAGATCCCCAGGTTAGTGACATTAACGCCAAACTTGAAATCCCAGTTGCAGTGGTGGTTGGACCCGAGTCTTTTCGGATCAGGCCACCCTCTGCGCGAACCCCTGAGGGTATGTCTTACCACGGATGCCAGTCTTTGGGGCTGGGGGGCTCACTCTCAGGATCAAATGATCCAGGGTCGATGGGAACCCCACGAATCAAAGCGGAGTATCAACTTCTTAGAACTCAGGGCGATTCGATTAGGGCTACAGGGCTTGCAAGCAGTCCTGAGGGGTCACCACGTTTTAGTGAAAACGGACAATTCAACAGCCAAGGCGTATGTGAATCGACAGGGAGGGACCAAGGTAAAGTCTCTCCATGCCGAAGCCAAGACTCTTTTCGAATGGGCAGAGAACAATCTCTTATCGATCAAGGCAGTACACGTTCCCGGAAAGGACAATCTAGTGGCGGACTGGCTCAGCAGACGCTGGTTGGACCAGACGGAGTGGATGTTACACAAAGACACGTTCCGTTTGATAGTGGACAGATATGGACCGGTGACAGTGGACCTGTTTGCCACAGCAGAAAATCGTCAGGTGGACAGGTTTTTTGCCAAAAACAGAGACATAAGAGCGGAAAATACCGACGCTCTCAGCGCAGACTGGCCGGTGGGACTTCTATATGCCTTTCCGCCCCTGCCTCTTTTACCCAGGGTAATCCAGAGGGTGGTGGTGTCACGGGCCGAGATGGTATTGGTGGCTCCCTTCTGGCCAAGGAGGTCTTGGTTCCAGGAACTCAAGAGGTTGTCGGTCCAGCCTCCCTGGCGCTTGCCGAGGAGGGACGACCTTCTGGCTCAGGGCGACATTTTTCACCCCCAACCAGACTTACTACAATTAACAGTCTGGAGGTTGAGCGGTTGCAGCTCGAGGGACTAGGTTACAGCAAAACGGTGGTAGATACTATGTTGGCTTCACGTAAAGGTTCCACAAATAGAGTATACAATACCACCTGGAAAGTTTTCTCATCGTGGTCGGCCCAACGGGGGTGGGATCCGATGTCTGTAAAGGTTGATGGTATCCTAGGTTTTTTGCAGGAAGGAGCAGACAAGGGACTTTCCACCAGCACGTTGCGAAGGCAGGTGGCGGCGATTTCGGCTATACAAGGGGTACGGGGTCGCAAGACTCTGTCAGCGCATCCTCACGTTAAAAGGTTTCTGAGGGGTATTTCTCTCCTGAAACCGCCACAAGTGCACAGATTTCCCTCTTGGAGGTTGAATGTTGTCCTTCAGGCCTTGTGTGGGCATCCCTTTGAACCTCTGGCTTCCTGCGGGATCAAGGAGTTAACCTTTAAGACCCTTTTTTTAGTAAGCATCACCTCGGCGCGTAGAGTGTCTGAGTTAAGGGCATTATCAGTTGATAAAGAACTGTGTGTCTTCCACAATGAGAAGGTGGTTCTGAGACCAGACCCATCTTTCATTCCTAAAGTCAACTCCTTCTTTCATAGGTCCCAAGAATTGGTTCTGCCAAACTTTTGTCCCAATCCGAAATCACCAAAGGAAAGGGCATTGCATTGCCTAGATGTTAAGAGGGCGCTTAGTTTTTATTTAGAGCGCACCAAAGAGTGGAGACAATCAGATTCGTTGTTTGTGTCCTTCAGCAAAAAATCGAGGGGACGACAGGTTTCTACTTCATCCCTTAGCAGGTGGTTGAGAGAGTGTATCGGTCTGGCTTACAAGGCGCAGGGGCAGAACCCTCCAGAGGGAATTACGGCTCATTCCCTGAGGGGGGCAGCTACATCGGCAGTGTATCGGTCCTTTCCGTCATTGGAGGCTGTATGTAAGGCGGCGACATGGAGATCGGTACACACATTTACCAGACACTATAAGGTGGACAAATGGGCTTCAGCGGAGGCGGCCTTTGGGAGGCGTGTGCTGCAGCATGCACTCTAAACAGGGAAGCCGGTCCCGCCCGGGGATGTCAGCTTTGTTACGTCCCAGTAGTCGGACCGACCCACTGTCCAGACCACCGGAGAACGGAAGATTGGTCACTTACCGTGAAGCTTCCTTCTCGGTGGACTGGCAGTGGGTCGGTCCGGCCCGCCCGTCAGAGGTTGAGCGGCTTCCTGGGTTTTGGAGATGGATCCTGGAGCCTCGTCTTTTCTTTCCTGAGTTCTATGGTCTGTTCGGTTTGGCAACGTTGGTTTCAGTCTCCTATGTTGGAGGTTTTTTTTCTGGAACTTAATAAATGAATTTCCTCATTCTCCTGCCTCAGTTGTGAATGGGGAGGTCGTGGAACTGTTTATTCCTAGGGGGATGCGGCTTGGATACACCTGGCGGGAGCTTGGTGGTATAGGCCACTCCCCCCCTTCGGATCAGCTTGAAGACCCGACCCTGTGAAGAGGAGGAGGAGCCTATACCCAGTAGTCGGACCGACCCACTGCCAGTCCACCGAGAAGGAAGCTTCACGGTAAGTGACCAATCTTCCGTTTCCTTCCGGTAAGCTATCTTGGGTCGTTACCCCCTATTCTTTTTTAAAAAAACTTTTCCATTCAGATTTAATTTTGCTTCTAAAGCTTTAGATATTTTGGGTTATATGACCAGTTAAATATACAGCGGTATCTTATGGCTCCAAAACATAATTGGGTTTGTTGGGAAAGGTTTTTGCATGTTTATCGGTGGGTTCCAGTTTGAATTGGTTAGTGAAAACTTTTAACTGAGTTAAGGGCCCCTTACCAGTTGGTTTAGCTGATGCTGGTGTCATCTGCCATGGGGAGAGAGAAAATAATTTTCTTTATTCAATATCACAGAATCTTTAAAAAGTCACTTCTGTGGGGGATCTGATAATCGGCTTTGTTTATTTCAATAAATTCAACTGATTGTCTTACAGTTAAAAGGCAGAACAAAGTCTGAGTCCCGTGATGCCAGCAAGGTTTTATTCAAGCTATAAGCTTTCATGTGCACAAACAGTTCTTCAGATACACTGAAATGAAAATTGCCAGTTTATACATATAGGCAGAGGGTGAGCAGCAAATTAGCATACAGAATAACAATGGTATTTAACGAATGCAATGACCAAACTGGAATAGCAAGCTTAGTTTATATGGTCACCATTTGTTTGAGTTCAATTCCAGGGGAAAGTATAGTGAAGGAAATAAATATAACAAAATCAGAGATTGTTGGGCAGCCTTACAGCATAACCCCTTAACCGTGGAATGGTGAGGGTAATTAACTGAGACCCTGTTATCATGCTCCATCTGTCTTCTTTCAAGTGTGGAGGCAACCTCACAGCATCATCTTCTTTGAGAATAATGCACAGTATGTCTCCTCTGTCCCCACACCAAAGAAATACATAACAATCTACCATTCCAGATTAAATTACATTCTACTATTCATTACATTACAATCTACTATTCAAAAGAAGAAATAAACTAAAGAGGATGTATATAGTCCTTCTGGGGGATTAGTAGGAATACTGAATGACGTTAGCATATGTAGTGAGATAAGAAACCAATATCATTGTTAAATCCTGGGGGTTCCATGGTTCTGAGTCTGGCAATAATTTGTAACTCAGCTATTTCCCTTTCTAGTCTATTCCTGAACTTCCTTCGCAGTAAAACAGCTACTATGAGGTTACCCAGTGAATGTCCTGGAAAGCTGAAGGGTTTTACAGGTTTCTCAGTCTTGTGATTCTTGATGTCAGCTTTGCGTCCATTTATCCTTTGACACAGAGTTTGACTTGTTTGTCCTGTGCAGAGAACAGGAGGGCACTGTTGGCATTTAATGGCATTTACAATATTAGAGTTTGAGAAATTGAAAGAGCTTGAGATGGTGTAGTTGATGTTGTTAAGTCTAGATTGCATTGTCTGGGTGTATGTGACAGCAAAACTGGCACCTGGGTTTATTGCAAGCTCATTACGCCCTCCCAAATATTTTTCTAGGACCCATTGCATTTCTTTCTGCAACGGGCTTTACTGCTAGTTCTTTAATAAAGTGTGAAGACAACTGGATATACAGTATGATTACCAGAAGTCTGAAAGGGGGATATTTGTACACTAATCCTTCACAAAGGGGGTTAAGCTACTCCCTCAACAACTATGAAGTCATCATTTAGTCCATACATGTAATCCAAGGTTCCTCGATTACTATAGAGCTCTGAAAATATATATTTGTGCATCTCCCTCAAAAGGAAGAGATAAGGCATACCCTGGAAGAGTTAAGCTACTTTTCCACACTGCGTTGCAAGTTAGTGTTCAAGGCATTAGATTACTATACTACCATAAAAATGGGCCATACGTACATTTCACTTTCCAAAAGTTTTACCTCACAATGAATGCTAATACCACACCAGGGCAAGCCAAGGTATCCTTGGGACTCCTCACTCCCTCTGGCATCCTACTAATGATCAAAGATAATGTTTCATTACCTAATGAGTGTAACAGGATTGGGGGCAATTCTCTCAATGTTAGCCAATGCTTTGTGCAGGAACGCACAGGAATGCAGTTCCGGCTGGCTTGCTGCCAGGGGGTGTGGCCTAAGAAGCCATGTTGGATCAGGCCAATGGCCCATCCAGTCCAACACTCTGTATCACATAAGAACATCAGAGAAGCCATGTTGGATCAGGCCAGTGGCCCATCCAGTCACACAGTGGCCAATATATGTGTGTGTATAGGGGAGAGATGGTAGCTCAGTGGTAGAGCATCTGCTTGGGAAGCAGAAGGTCCCAGGTTCAATCCCTGGCATCTCCAAAAAAGGGTCCAGGCAAATAGGTGTGGAAAACCTCAGCTTGAGACCCTGGAGAGCCGCTGCCAGTCTGAGAAGACAATACTGACTTTGATGGACCAAGGGTCTGATTCAGTATAAGGCAGCTTCATATGTTCATATATATACTGTGGCTAATAGCCACTGATGGATCTCTGCTCCATATTTTTATCCAATCCCCTCTTAAAGCTGGCTATACTTGTAGCCGCCACCACCTCCTGCGGAAGTGATGCCAACAAGATTCTTTACTGCTAGTTCATTAATATGTCTAATATTTAATTGCCTCTTTAATTGCCTAATATGCAGACAAATCCCTGCTGAGCTTTTTCTTTTAAAAAAGCCCTGTATAAAGAAGTAAAAAAGTATGTTTCTGAATCTTGGCATGTTTAGTGTTCATGTAGTGAAAATCACAGGGACAGACCATATACTCAGTTTTTAAGGAAACAGTTTTTTAAGGAAACAGTTGCTGCTTCATACATCGAAGTGCTAAAATGATTTAAAAACAAAAAACGCCAGTAATGTAGATGCTGGGGGAATGTGCCTCTGTTTCTTTATTGGATATTGAGACATACAAAGAGGAAAGAGTTCTATTCATCATTTTTGCTTGACTTCCAAAAGCCTTTCTGTAACTTGTTTTTGGAATGCATGAATTAGATTTATTTAAAAATGCACTCGTCATTGTAACAGCTGGTAGAAGCACTCAAAGCAACATGAAAAAAATTTAAATAGTGAACTGGTGTTTGCTTTTGATAGCAACAGTGAAATTCCAAATTCTATAGTCCAACCAGCTGCATTTGCACATAGCTACATCAGCATAATTGTACGTCAGTGGAACTGGGGAATACAGAATCTCCAACTCCAGTTGGCACTGGACAGATGGCATCCATTTTCAATATGCTTTTTGATGCTCATTGGATTTATGTCTACGGTTCCTGAATACCAAAACCTTTTTCCACATATGGATCTCCATATTTTTAAAATGGCGTATGTGTGTTTAAGCCACTATCCAAGCTGTTTCATTGACATGGCTTCCTATCAGAGGTTCCTGGGAACTTTAGTTCTGTAAAAGGACTGGATCGTTTGTCAACATTTTCCTCAGCTTCATGTAAAAACAGAATTCCCAAGATCCTTTGTGTGAGTCTCTCTCCTCCTCAAACTGGTTTCTGCTTTTGGTTCCAGATTATCATGTAGATGTGCCCATAGTTTTAGTTAGCCTGGGGAAAGCACACTGATAAGTAGATCTAAAAGATCTGAGAATTCCATCTTCGGAGATGAAACAATGTCCCTCGAACACAGAACAGCAGGCTGGGTGGGGATTGCATGATCTCCAGAAAATACTTCCTTCATTCTCTCTAAGGTCTCAGCCATGCATCTGCTCCAACTTTTCACGGTCCTGGTGGTGGGAACATCTCTGGCGTGTGCGGTGATTTCTCAAGCAAGCAGTTCTGAAACAAACACATGCTCAGTGGTGGCATGTGGCATGCCAGGATTGCCAGGCAGAGACGGAAGGGACGGTGCCAAAGGAGAGAAAGGAGACCAAGGTACAATGCTTGTAATTCAATACCACAGGAGGAGCTTTCTCTTAGTGGCTTTTTGTTTGAAGGAATTAAACCCAAGAAGCATGAAGTCTTTCTTTTTGTCAAACACCAGGGGTTGGATTGAAGGGTCAACAGGGTTCTCCCGGAAAGGCTGGACCTCCGGGCCCAATGGGAATTCAAGGACCTTCAGGTGAAAAAGGACTAAAGGGAGAAACGGCCGGTAAGTTCTTATCTTTTGGATGGTCAGCTCTTCTGGCAGGAAAGCGGGGGTTCCCAAACAATGCCTTTGGTTGCCATGGCACTCACCGGTGCTTTCTTTGGTGCCCATCAATTGTTTTTAGAAAGCAGGCGGAGTCAGGTGAAGCTTTTGCCCACCAGGATTTCTGACTGGCCACTGAAGATTGGATTGTGCAGATTTTTTTTTTAGTAAAAAGTTGCTTTAGGAACAGGTGCCACTATAGCGCATCCTCTCTGTATTTTTGAATATGTTCATTTTGAAAGGCATCCAGTTAAACACAGCTGCTTCCTCTGATGTTGAAGAGTTATTATTAAAGATATGCATGAGCTCACTCCCTGGCATTTTGTGGTTAGCTCTCCCTCCTACAGCAGCCATTTTGTACTTGTCCCCACAAGGAGACACATGACTTCATCCTTATCACAGTTTCTTATTATGAGGCAGAGTTGCCCCTCCTGGTTTAGAGGAGCCCATCAGGACACGTCGCTTAGGAGACACTTGACTTCATCCATGTCACAGTTTCTCATTATGAGGTGGAGTCATCCCTCCTGGTTGAGAGGAGCCCTCAGGATGTGTCCCTTAAGACACATGACTTCATCCATGTCACAGTTCCTCATTATGAGGCAGGTCATCCCTCCTGATTGAGAGGAACCCACCAGAATGTGGCCCTGAGGAGACCCATGACTTCATCCATGTCACAGTTCCTCATTATGAGGCAGGTCATCCCTCCTGGTTTAGAGGAGCCCATAAGGATGTGTCCCTGAGGAGAGACGTGACTTCATGTCACAGTTCCTCATTATGAGACAGGTCATCCCTCCTGGTTGAGAGGAGCCCATCAGGATGTGTTCCTTAAGAGACACATGACTTCATCCATGTCACAGTTTTTCATTATGAAGTGGGTCATGCCTCCTGGTTGAGAGGGGCTTTTCTCCTCAGAAACCCCCTCTTCAGGGGGGTTAATGAGGGCTGCTGGCGATCTGGCAGAGCCCCTGACGGCTGGCTGGCTGCCCGCTCTCCTAATCCAGGGACTGTTAACTATGATTTTTTTCCCCCAACCCGGTTGTTTTCCCTCAGCTATTGATCCTGTTCAGAATCAAGTAACTGCTCTGGAAAACAAGTTGCTGGCTCTTCAGACTGAATTTAACAAATACAAAAATGGTAAGATATCACAAATCTATTTTTCTTGCATTAAGAACATAAGAAGAGCCTTGCTGGATCAAACCAATGGTCCAGCCATCGTTCCTGGTCACTGCAGGGAAGCTATTTTCTGTGATGCAGCTGCACTGTAGAGGATTGGTGTGAATGACACAACCATATAGGAGGGGCGGACTGCAGGAAACTTTCTTCAAGGAGGGATTTTTTAAAGTAGATATTCTCACTGCTGACTCTTTTTCTCTGTGGGCCCAGTGGTGTTACTGCAGAATTTGACAGTTGGGGTATCTCTCTGGATTGACACAGTTGACATTTCAGTGTCCACTCTTCCCTTCTGCGAAAGATCATGAGGGTTACCTACGTGTGTTCCTTATGCCGTTTTATGTTTGGAGTGCGGTCAGAATTTGTTGGCTACTAAGGCATGGGTTCACACTCTTAAATTCTGGTTACGACTCCACTTCAACTCTGATCCATTTCGTTTTCTGTACCAGCTGCTTTCTGAATCTGATAATTCTAGCCGGCTATCTTACATTGAAGCTAAAATAAGTTCCGTGGATCTATCTTTAGAATCCTTAACCTTGCTTTCTGAGCCCGAGGCTTTTTAAGAAATAAAATCTAGTCTACTGGGCTCAGAGCTACAAACTCTTGCCAACAGAACCTGTTCTCCCCTAAACGTGGGGATTGTTCCAAATGCATATGTTCCAGCTGTGTACCTCTATCAACTTCTAAATCCAAATTTGCACAGACTTTTCCTTGGCCAGATTCAATGCCCTTCTGTCAGCCATTTTATTTGGCAGATTCCAAGGGACTCCCTATTGTGGATTATGTTGAGACTGTCGCCCATGTCCTTCTCCAGTGTTTCTCTATTTGGCGTCCTGCTAGCATCTTTTATACCCCAAATTGGCCCAAATTTAAGAGATCTCTGATGATTTTAAGGTGCTTTAAGATAATTCTGATCCAGAAATAACTGAATTAGTAGCAAAGGTTGTTTTTTTACAGAGCTATGGTTACTCATCCTGATAAGTAGTACTACGTATCAGGTTTTACTATGTTGCTACTTTCTTTTTATCTTGTAATCCTAATTTGTATTCTCTTAATCTGTAACTGGGCCAACCCTCTATTTTGTATTGTTATATATGCCAATAAAGGCTGTCTTGTGTGTGTGTGTATAGGAGGAGCGGACTGCAGGAATCTTTCTTCGGGGAGGGATTTTTTAAAAAGCAAATATTCTCACTGCTGACTCTTTTTCTCTTTGGGCCCAGTGGTGTTACTGCAGGGTTTGACAGTTGGACAGAAAACTTTCTTTTCAACGCGCCACCACGACACTTTTAATAACGGCAGAGCCCTTTGTGCGAAAGCCGAAGCAGCCATGGCCGGCCCCAAGAATGCTGCCGAAAATGCTGCCCTGCACGAACTCACAAAGAGGGACTCCAAGTATGCTTTTCTCGCTATAACCGATACCCAAACGGAGGGCAAATTTGTGTATGCAAATGGGGCGCCGCTAAGCTACACAAACTGGAATGAAGGAGAGCCCAACGACGGTAATAGAGCTGAGGACTGTGCTACTATCTTGGCTGAAAATGGACGGTGGAATGACTTGAACTGTGACCACAAATCTCTCATTATTTGTGAACTTTGACCTGTTTGCAAAGAGCATTCATGTTTCAGGGTTCTGTGTGTTCTAGCACTGGGAAACATTATTAATTGGTTTCAGGCTATATTTGAGGCTGGATGAGAAAATTGAAGTTCCCTGGCATGACAAAGGAACGTTGACATAGCAGTTTTCCCTAATTTTTCTTGCACCTCCTGTAGCCGCCATTTGCCGCCCCACCCACCAATGCTGGAGGGCTTTATCTGGATTTTTTAATTTAAAAAAAAATCAGCAGTCGCTAGGTTGCTGTAGCACTGGAATGCTCTATTGGCAGAATTGCCAACTTCTTCCAAATTCCCAGCTTTTATTAAAAAAAAAAATAAGACTTTAACCTTTGTGTTTCAGACATGTAAGGTGCGCACCATTCCCTTTTATCTTGGAAAAAAACTGCAGCAAAGCATGGAAAATCCACAAAGGTGCATTTCAGACTACACTAAAAAATGTGTTTTGCAAGTGGAATTTTTCTTTGCTTACACAGCAGATATCCAGCTGCAAAACACATTATTTAGTGCAGTGTAAATACACCCTAAGTGCATGATTAGAGGAACTCAGGTTATGTGGACGCAGCATTATCTCTTAAGTTCCACTATCAGCTCTAATAAAATAGGAATATCGCAACAAGCAGCTAAATGCCGGAAAGATACCACAAGGTGTCACTAGTGAATAAAACATACTTCAACTAAGTTTATAATATAGTTTTTATATGCCAGACTAAGGTTTTCATCTTTCTTAAACACCTTGAGAGTTTGGGAGGGGGGGATAGAAATGTATCAAATCTGCATGGTCCTTGTATCACCTTTTAACTCTGGAAAATGAATAATCTCTTTCTAGCCTCCAAATTTCAGACCATTCAGATGTCATGCTAAGCAGCCGTTTACTGAAAATCACAATGCTGGTACATGCCTTCAATTCCCAGGGAGCATTTTTAAGAATATAGATTTTGGTTTTATATGTATGTATGCAACATGATGGTAATAAAGGAATGTTATGCATTGGTATTTACCTCGTCACAGCAGTGCTTGTGCATTTGGTGCAATAGTTGTAGTCTGAAGTATTATAAATAGGGGATTAGGTTTATTTAGAATGCTTCATTCAGTGTCACATCATTCAGTGTCGCTTAATTGTCACAATGGCACTTAATGCCTTATTACAGCCCTCGTTTCATGTTGTTTTCATCCAGGCAGGTCCCCATATGTTAGAGGTATTGTTTGGAAAACCAACTTCTATATCCCAAACAGTTCAACGGATCGTTGGGTCAAAACTGAGATTGAGAGCTCTTTAGTATAAAAACAAAACATACGTTTATTTCTACAGGGATGGGGAACTGGGATGAAAACAAGAAACACTAGCAGCTACATCTTATCGCTAAGATGGTCATATTGCTAATGGAGAATCGTCCTCTTTCTCCTTGATCTCTCTCTACCTAGACAAAGGAAGTCACTTGCCTAACTGACCAATAGCATAAACAAACAGTCCTTTTGTGGGCTTTTTCTTCATTGGCAGACAGCCAAGTTCCACTTCCTAGGTCAGGCAGACAACAGAGAACAGGTGAACAGTTTAACCCTGGAACGTAGATCATTGCAAAGACATGCAGGACAGGTACAGACTTCCAACACCATAACCCCAGGAGCAGACTTCCAACACCATAACCCCAGGAGCAGACTTTTCAGTGGTCAAAAACAAACCAGTCCTTTTGCATCAATGAAAAAGATGGTTGGATTCAACCCAGAGTATGAAGACATAAGGTCTGACTTGCAGGGGGGGTTTTGTAGCAGGAATTCCCTTGCAGTGCTGGATTAAACTCTGTGGAGGCCTCTAGGCAGTTGAAATCTTGGGGGCCCCCTCGCAAATTATCTCAAGAGTTGGAACACCCACACTGCTCCCCATGGCTCCCACTGCAGCCTACAGGCACTGGTGGCTAAAAAGGCAAATGCAATATTGGGCTGTATTAACAGATGTCTAGTGTCCAGATCACGTGAAGTGATGGTATCGCTTTACTCTGCTCTGGTAAGACCTCACCTGGAGTCTTGTGTTCAGTTTTGGGCACCACATTTTAAGAAATATATATAAACAAGCTGGAACGGGTCCAGAAGAGGGCAATGAAGATGGTGAGGGGTCTGGAGATCAAGTCCTATAAGGAAAGGTTGAAGGAGCTGGGGATGTTTAGCCTGGAGGAGACAGCTGAGAGGTAATATGATCACCATCTTCAAGTCCTTGAAGGGCTGTCATATAGAGGATGGGATGGAATTGTTTTCTGTGGCCCCGGAAGGTAGGACCAGAACCAGTGGGTTGAAATTAAATCAAGAGTTTCTGACTCAACATCAGAAAGAACTTCCTGACCATTAGAGTGATTCTTCAGTGGAACAGGCTTCCTCGGGAGGTGGTGGGCTCTCCTTCCTTGGAGGTTTTTAAACAGAGGCTAGATGGCCATCTGACAGCAATGCAGGTCCTGTGAATTTGGGGGAGGTATTTGTGAATTTCCTGCAATGTGCAGGGGGTTGGACTAGATGACCTTGGAGGTCCCTTCCAACTCTATGGCTGGTGAGGACTGGGAAAGTTATTTTAAAATTTACCATATGTCACATATATGAGAATATGCTTACATTTCATGTTGAAGATGAATAGTTAGCACACACTAACACAGAACAGAATTCACAATATCTGGCATGCACTGGAAAGAAAGTGTGGAAGAGGGAGCATCAACCATGTTGAGATTCTTTAACTACCCTGATTGCAACTGGAAGTAGAAATAACCTTCAACAGATATGCATCCTATTTAAAGGTATGCGTGCATATATATTCTATAGGAAGGATGTGCTCTAAAACTGCACTGAGCATTGGTTCTCATATTGGTATGAGTCACATGTGCCCCATTTCTTGTAAAAGATGCCTCATATTCAGGTGAGAGTATTCTATGTACTACAGGATACTTTCTATTTGTATTTTAAAACATTTATATCCTACCTTTTTTCCTAAGGCAATCAGTAACACATTTCTAAAGACATCTTGCATAAAACCTGTCAGGTGTCAAAACACGCAAGCCCCCCCCCCCTTCATTTAAAATGTCCACAGAAACAAAACAATTTTATTATCATTATTACTACTACTACTTTAGACTTTTATCGCGCCCTCTCCGCAAGTGGACTCAGGGCGGCTAACAATCAGTCCAGTTCAAACATCTATAATTACAGTTTATGGTGCTGTTCAGTACAATAAAGAGGGGATCTTCCTTTTCTAACAGTGATCCCATAATGGCCGTAGCTCTTTAGCAATGTGGGGTGGCAGTCCTCTCTCGGTTTAGGTGTTAAAGGCCTGTCGAAATAGTTCAGTTCTGCAGGCCCAGCAAAACTGAGAGATCCCGCAGGGCCCTTATGGCCTCCGGGAGTGCATTCCACATTTCTGGTGCTGCCACTGAGAAGGCCCTGGCCCTTGTAGAACACAGTCTGGCCTCCCTTGGTCCGGGGATAGACAATAGATGTTGTGTACTAACCTTGGTAGACCAATAATCGGATTTGATACGAGGCTGCTTCAGGGCTTGAATTCAGCAGGAGCTCATAGGAGCACAGCTCCTGAACCTCCAGCCAGGGTCTGCATGCAGTGGGGAGTTCTCTTCCCGCTGCACACAGATCCCGGGGCATATGCAAATAAGATATGCTACTGAGCTCCTGCACCTTTTCCCCCTACAAAACGACCCTTGGGTTACTTTATGTGTGTTCATTATCCCAACGCAGCCACCTTTTCTGTCCTGTTCCCACTTTAGGTTTCGACCTAAACAGTGGTGCGGCAGCTGTCAGTCTTTCCATTCTCTGTGCCATTTCCCCCAAATAGGTAGAAATTACACACTTTAAAGTTGGGAGAAAAATATATTAGTGAGCTGAAAGAGGAAGTATAATTCTGGCTGAGACACACGTATCCCCCTTTGCATGGTTTTCTAAGGTTTGAAAAACCTGCAAACCCTGGAGGACCACAGGTCACAGTGGGGCAACAGAAATCTTGGGAAAGTGGGGCACACCATAGGAAATGAAGCTGGTTTGAAACAGCTTCACCTGTGTCAGAAATTCTTGCTTCAGCTTCCATGGTCTTCTTGGAGCTCTGCTGAAAGGCACAGCAGTACGGTCCTGCTAATCTAATCACAATTCCTTTAGGAATATGGGGTGCAAGGTGCAAACAACAAAATGTTAGAAAAAGGCGGGTTTCTCTTTGCATTTTGCATTGCTTATTTATCCCTCAGTGGTTTCCTTAAACATCACATTAGCAGAAGGTTAAACACGCTTCATAGATGGACAGCTCAGACTTTTAAAAAATGGTCCATAATTACCAAATACTGTAAAATAGACCATTCTAGTTCATAGTGCACCGGCAGATCAATTTGCGAGGAGAAGGGCTAATCTCAAATTTTGACAATCACAATTTGTTCTCTTTTTTGCCAGCAAATTGATTTAGCAAGACAGGCACTGTTTGCAGTGCCCATAAATGGTGAAGCATGGAGTCCAGTTTTGCAATCCACAGAATTATGCAACAGCAAAGATAAAGCAGCGCCTACTTCCTGGGTGATTTTGTTTCTTTCTGTTTGTCTTAATTGTTATAAAGAGATTTTCTGCCTTTCTTGGCTGGCCTGCCTCACTTCTTTGCAGATCAAATAAACTGCTACACAGCAACATACTTCATTCAGGTAAGCAATGCTGGTTTTAGATTAATGCTGGATTATTATCCCATTGACTGCTTTTTTTTTTCTTTTTAATTTTCCCACTCAGATTTAATTTGTGCTTCCTAAACTTCGAATAGAGCCCTTGCGCAGAGTGGTAAAGCTGCAGTACTGCAGTCGGAGCTCTCTGCTCATGACCTGAGTTCGATCCCAGTGGAAGCTGGGTTTTCAGGTAGAAAGTGTAGATGACTGGGGAAGCAATGGCAAACCACCCCTTAAAAAGTCTGCCATGAAAACGTGAAAGCAACGTCACCCCAGAGTCGAAAACAACTGGTGCTTGCACAAGGGAATGAGTTAAATGAGTTAAGGCTCCTTTACCTTTAAGTTTTGAATGCTTTAGGTTACACAGTTAGTTGAATGTACACAGGCATGTTATAGTTCCAATACGTAACTGGGTTCACTGTCTGTGTATGATTATTGGTGGGTCCCAGTTTGAACTGGTTAGTGAAAACTTTTAAATGAGTTAAGGCTCCTTTACCAATTTTTTAAAAGTCGATGCTGGTTATAATGCTTTTCTGTCATAGGAAGAGAAGAAAATAACAACCATCCCCTTCCTTCTTAACTATGGGGGGTGACAGCTTTTCTGTATTCAGTACCTCAATTTTTTTAAAAAAGTTTGGGAAATATTTAAATTTACCAGACTGGTTAACACTGCCATCCTGAACAGAGTTAAACCCTTGTAAGAGCATTGTAGCTCTTGTTCGATTGCCCCGTAAAAGGCAGATTTCTTTTAATTGCTTGACAGCTCATGCCCTCATTAACGCGTATATAGATAAAGTATGAAATTAATGGATATATACAATGATTACCAGAAGTCTGAAAGGGGGCATTTGTACATCAGTCCTTCACAAATGCAATTAAACAGCTCTGTACCCCATCCCCTCGTCTGAAAAAGTATGCATGCATACAAAAGCTAACACTCTGAATAAAACTTTGTTGACCTTAAAGGTGTCACTTGACTCCTACTTTGTCCCCACAATAGCTAGAAAGCTACCATTTACTCCAGGGTGTCAAACGTATGGCCCAGGGGCCAAATCAAGCCCCCGGAGGGCTCTTATCAGGCCCACAAGCAAGTCTGCTTCCTTCTCCCTCTCTCTTGCTTTCTTCAGGAGAGCGTTAAACAAAATATTGCAAGAGTGCTAATCTTGTCAGCATGTTTTATTTAAACGGTTTTTAAAATCTTTAATTGTGTTTGTCTCTTATAAAGTTTATGTGTCTGCTACCTGGCATTGTATTTCACAACACACATAGCTCAGCCCGACAAGATGTCACTCCAGCCCTCGTAACAAATGAATTCAGCACCCCGATTTAGTCCATTCATGTAATCCAGGGTTCCTTAATTACAACAGAAGTCTGCAAATGTAATATTTGTTCATCTCTCTGCAAAAGGAAGAGATAAGATATACCCCCAAAAGAGTTAAGCTACTTTCGCACATTATATTGAAAGTTAGTGTTCAGGGCACCAGATTACTATTTTGGCATAAGATTAGGACATCTACACATCTCACAATCCAAACTGGGAGTAAAAGGTTTTCTTCATGATGAAGGGTAACACTCCACACCAGGCCAAGCAAAGATACCCCTGGAATTCACATCACTAAATCAGCCTTTGGGTGATTTCTAGTAGTGGCAGCAAGATGTTATCTATGCTTGTGTACTGCAGTCGGAGCCCTCTGCTCACAACCTGAGTTTGATCCCAGCGGAAGCTGATTCAGGTAGCTGGCTCCAGGTTGACTCAGCCTTCCATCCTTCCGAGGTCGGTAAAATGAGTCCCCAGCTTGCTGGGGGGGAAGTGTAGATGACTGGGGACAGCAATGGCAAACCACCCCGGAAAAAAAAAGTCTGCTGCGAAAACGTTGTGAAAACGACTGGTGTTTGCACAGGGGACTACCTTTACCTTTTTATGCTTGTGGAACGCTTACATTTGTGTGATCTAGATATGCATTTTTCTCCACAGTTAATTGGCCAGTGGACATATATATTTCTACTTGGATAGACACTCCCTCTTGCTTTACTACCAGTAATCACACATGAATGCTTGCTTGAATAATGAGTATAACAGGACTGGGGGCCATTGTCTCAGTGTTAGCCAATGTCTAGTCATTTTTTTAGCTATCTCAAACTAAAAAAAACTAAGTTTCTGACTCTTGGCGTATTTGGCACAGTTCAATATTCCTGTAGTGAAAATCACAGTGACAGACTATGCACTCAGTTATCAGCTGAGGATTTTTAAGTAAATAATTTCTGCTTTTTGTACCACGAAGGAATAAATTCCAATAAGTCAGCAATTATAGACAGGGCTTTTTTTGAACTCCTTTGCATATTAGGCCACACACCCCTGATGTAGCCAATCCTCCTGAAGCTTACAGGGCTCTTAGTACAGGGCCTATTGTAAGCTCCAGAAGGATTGGCTACATCAGGGGTGTGTGGCCTAATATGCAGAGGAGTTCCTGCTACAAAAAAAGCCCTGATTATAGACAAAATCCCACCATTTTTATATTGGATTCTGGGGCCTGCAGAGGGTTCTATTCATCCTTTTCAACAGACTGTCAAAAGGGTAATCTTGAAGGCTGCCAGAAGCCTTCCTGCTGTTCATTTTGGTCCTGTGTAATTTGCATTTATAACTAAAATGCATTAGTCAGTTTAACAGGTGATGTAAGTGGTCCAAGAGAAGAAAGGTGGCATGGTGCAGCCCCCGTCCGATCTTTAAGCAGTACCCAACACAACATGCAACATTTTTTAAAAAGTGAAGAGTGTTGGTCTTTTGATAGTGAAAGGGAAATTCAAAACTCTATAGCAGGGGTGTCAAACATGTGGCCCGGGGGCTGAATCAGGTCCCTGGAGGGCTCCTATCAGGCCCCCAAGCGACTGGCTGTCATCTACTTCCTTCTCCCTCTCTTGCTTCCTTCTGCATAACAGCTTGCTTTGCAAGGCTTGCTCAATCACACAGGAACTACAGAGGAAAACCTCTATTTTTTTTCAATTGGCTGAGACTCCTCCCTTGAGGAGGAAGGGTGGGGGAGGCAGAGGTTGCTTTGCCAGGCTCTCTCAATTGCACAACAGAGCTCCTGAGGCAAGCCTCTGTTTCTTCTATGGGCTGAGGCTCCTCTCCCTCCTGGTCCCTTGGGGAGGGAGGGAAGGAGCCAGAGCTTCCTTTGCCCAGTTCCCTGGATCCCATGAGAAAAATACAAAAAAACCCACCTTTAAGACCAATGAGTGCTAAAGTTTTAAGTTAAAAAAAACTTTTTAAAATTGTGGTTTTGCCTTTTATAAAATTTATATCCCTACAACCTAATCTTAAATAGGTGTACACATGGCCTGGCCTGGCTCAGTAAGGTCTCATTTATGTCAGATCTGACCTTCAAAACAAATGCTCTATAGTGCATCCCTTTGTATCTGCATAGGACTAATTGCACATGAGCAGAGTTGGGGACTGCAGAGTCTCCAACTAAAGATGGCATTGGACAGATGACATCCATATTCAATATGCATTTTGATGATCATCTGAATTATGACTGCAGTTCTGCATACCAAAACCTGCTTCCACAGATGGAGCTCCTTATTTGAACTTGGGACACGAGTGTTTCACGTTCCCAAGATGTTTCATTGGCATGATCCCCTATCAGGGGTTCCTGGGGACTATAGTTCTATGTAGGAACTGGGCACCTCTGTCAACGCTTTCCTCAGTTTCATGTAAAAATAGAATTCCCAAGATCTTCTTCGTGGTCTCTGTGCAGTCCCACACATGGGTCTTGCTGCAGGCAACGGATCCATACCTCGGAGCTCCAATAGCTCGCCTATAGCGTTTTTTGGCGCGCTTCCCTCCCGCCCCGGGGAGCAGGCACCGACCGCGCATGCCTGGAGCGGGGGGGGGGGGGAGCGGCCATCCCACTCAGTTTCTTCCCTTCCGCCGCCCGGACAACACCTACCTTGCTGCGTTCCTCCTTCTGCTTCACCTCATTCGCCTCACCTTGGTATCGTATCACTCTTTCTTTCTTATTCTCCTTTCTGATTTTCGTCCTACAACCTAAAAAAGAAAAAAAAAAGAGAAAAAGAAGCCTCTTCTGCGCTGTTCTTTTTTCTACCCCCCCCCCATCCCTTCCCTTCCATCTTCCCCTCCCCGTCCGGAGCGTATGGAAGGGAAAATAACGTTTAAAAGGTGTTCGAGGTGTGGGGCCAAATTCCCCTCTTCTGACGGCCACTCTCAGTGCCTATTCTGCTTGGGGGAATCCCATCGCGTCGACTCCTGCACTCATTGCGCCAGTTTTTGCAAACAGGCGCGGAAAAATAGAGCGGCCCGCCTTCGCAGTTTCCTCATAAAGAAGTCCCTCCGGGCTATGCCCTCTTCGGATTCGCCGCCTCCCCCACAAAGAGTGGGAGATTCGGCTGTGTCGGCCCTTCTGAATATCCCTAAGAAGCATAAGTCCGACAAAAAGTCAACTAAACACTCTGAGGGCAAGGTACCGAAAAAACTACATCATTCGGAATCGCCCTCTGTGTCCGAAGGCAAGGCGCCAAAAAAACTGCGTCACTCTGGATCGTCCTCGGTGTCGAAGTCTCGCCACTCCAGTCCGACGGCCTCCAGTCCGAAATCGTCGGTTCCTAAAGGACCTCGCGACCCGCTCGCTTCGACTGCCGCTGTCGCCATGTCTTCTGCGCAATCCACTTCTGCCGGGATGGGGCGCTCGGTCCCGATTTTGCCTCTGGAACTTTCGGCGCCGTCTGATGTTATCTCAGACATGCCTCAGCTGACTCCTCATTCCCCAAGGATTGAGATCATACCAATTGGCTCCAGGTCACCTTCGATCCACAGCGAGGTTCCGTCGGATATTCTACAACCGGAAAAGTCAAGCGTCCACCCCGAATTCTTTCGAGACATTCCAGTTTCCTTGCAACTCAAGGACTCTTCTACCCAGGTTCCTATTCAACGGTTCCGCTCACGCTCTCCGGTCCATGGCGAACGTATTCGCTCCACTTCTCCGTACCGAGACGACTATCGGGATCGCCATTACGACCGCTCCCAGTCTAGATCCCCGTCTCCTAGAACCCGTACAGCGTACCGAAGAGACTTTCGATCTCCTTCTGAACAAAGCTATTACAAGCAATATTATGACTTTGAACCCGAGCCAGACGTCCGTGACGTTTCGACTCCTCGGATCCGAGATGTCTATTCTCCTCGGTACCGTTCTCGGGATCGTGATTTTCACCGTTATCGGCACACGTCTCCCTACGCTAGAGACCAATCGTATCAGACCCGAGATGCTCGGACCCGAGAGATTCTCGACTCCGCCAGGGGGCAGCATTACTACGCCCATTGGCCTTGTGAGGACTTCGAGTTTCCTTCTCATCCTCGAATCTGAGATCTCCCAAGACCTCCTCCCAGACCTTCCGCGGCGCTTTCTAAACCACCTCCATCAGGGTCTCCGCGCGCTGAACCGTCCCCATCCCGGTCTCCTCGCGCTGGACCGTCTCGGGACCGTTCACCGCGTAGGTCCATGACGCCTCAACGACGTGACTCACACTCAGAATTGGATACTTCAGATCATTCAGACTCCGAGGGACCTCCAGCCTCGCCTTCTTCTGACTTGCCCACTCGGCTTTCACCATCGGACAGTTCCAAGGCATATCTCAATCTAGTAACTACAATGGCCTCGGCCCTTAATATCCCTATGCCATCAGACTCTCCTAGGGTCTCCGACGTGGTGCATGACCTCGTTCAATCCGACTTACCTGACGGCTCAACACTGCCTATGCTTCCTGTCCATCTGGAGGCCCTCCGTGAATCTTGGGAAAAGCCTGCCTCCATACCAGCTATTTCCAAACACCTCGACTCCCTCTACAGGGTGCATGCTACTGATTGTAAATTTCTAGCCTCCCATCCGGCTCCTAACTCTATAATAGTTCATTCGGCCATTAAGGCCAAGCAATCTCGTCACCCTGCTCCTCCCGACCGCGAGGGTAGGAAATTGGACACTTTAGCAAGGAAAATTTACGGCTTTGCCTGTACTAACTCCAAATTAAACAACTATCTGGCCTATTTTGCGGCATACACGTTCAATCTCGCAAACCAGATAACTCCTCACCTTGCTTCGATGCCTGACTCATCACAGAAGACTGTTTCCGGCCTAGTTTCGGAGCTGTCGCGTGTCTCTAAACAGCAGATAAATTCACTTAGACACGCCGTCTCTTGTTCCTCCAGAGTGTTTGCAACCTCAGTGGCCCTGCGGCGCCATGCCTGGCTGCGTTCAACTAACCTGCAGCCAGACATTAAACAGAAGATAGAAGATCTTCCGTTCGACGGTCTCGGACTGTTCCACGCTTCGACGGACGAAGTCCTCACCTCTGTGGACGATGGACGGAAGCGAGCCAAGCGCCTGGGGGTCTCACAGTCGACTTCTCAGACCTTCGGCAAGCAGAGACCATGGAAACCTTCTTTTCAGCGCCGTCAACGCTCTCCCAGACAGCAAGATCTCTGGAGAAAAAAGCCTCAGCAACAGAAACAACCGTTTCAACAACGGCCGCGTGCGCAACCATCCAAAAAGCCATCTCAACCAACTAAGCAGTCTCTTTGACTCTCCTACAACACTACCGCTGAGTCCTCTTTACCACACCAGACTACTTCCATTTTACCCAACGTGGCATTCCATCACCACAGATTCCTGGGTCCTCACCATTGTGTGTCTAGGTTACGCAATAGAGTTCGCTTCACCTCCTCACCTCCGTTACTTTATAGTTACTCCACCCTCCCCTCACCTCCAACAGGAAATTCTGGACTTGCTCCAGAAAAACGTAATAGAACCAGTTCCTCCTCTACACCGCGGAAGGGGGTTCTATTCAAGGTACTTCCTTGTCCCAAAGAGGGACGGGGGCAGGCGCCCTATCCTGGATCTTAGGAAGCTAAACGAACACATAATTTACAAGAAATTCAGAATGATTTCTCTTCAGTCCATACTCCCTCTTATCCCCCAGAACTCCTGGATGGCTTCCCTAGATCTTCAGGACGCCTACTTTCACATAACGATCCGCCCCCACCACCGCAGGTACCTCCGTTTTGCAATAGGTCATCAACACTTCCAATACCGATCCCTACCCTTCGGACTTTCCACTGCACCCAGAGTGTTTACCAAGTGCATGGCGGTAGTGGCAGCTGCCCTGCGCCTTCAGAACATTTCAGTATTCCCGTACATAGACGACTGGCTCCTGATTGCACCGACTCAGCACCAGCTGGAGAGGAACCTCGACACAACCCTCTCTCTCCTGGCCTCCCTGGGCCTCTGTGTGAATACCACCAAATCACACCTTACGCCGACCCAGGACCTGCAGTTTATAGGTGCTCGTCTATGTACGTCCCCTCACTTTGCGTTCCTTCCGCAGGACCGGGCCCAGTCCATCATATCACTGGCCAATCTATTCCTTCTCAACCCACGCCAGTCTGCTTACAACATTCAGAGACTCTTGGGCCTTATGGCTGCGACCACTTCGGTGCTTCGCTTTGCTCGTCTGAGAATGCGACATCTTCAGCTCTGGTTCGTTCGGGCTTACCACCCGCATGTAAAGCCACAGAGCACTCTCCTCACCGTTTCCCAAAGGGCTCTGCACTCCCTTCGTTGGTGGACAATACCAGAGAATCTCTTCTCCGGAATGCCCTTCCTTCTTCCTCCACCATCAGTCGTTCTAACCACAGACGCCTCTATGTGGGGATGGGGAGCCCACTTAGACGGCAAGACTGTCAGAGGCCTTTGGACAGGGGCCAAGCGGGCCATTCACATCAACTGCTTGGAATTGATCACAGTTCACCGGGCCCTTCATTCGTTCCTGCCACTAGTCGCAGGTCGTCATGTTCAGGTCTCCACCGACAATATCGCGACTGTATTTTATATCAACAAACAGGGGGGCACAAGATCTCTTCGGCTGTGCCGCATTGCCATACTACTCTGGGAATGGTGTGTGAAACACAACATCTACTTGACTGCCATTCACCTCCCGGGTGTGGAGAATGTCCTGGCCGACTCCCTCAGCAGAATTCGGATAGACGACCACGAGTGGTCCCTCAATCAAGTCTATCTCCGCCGCATCTTTCGCTGCTTCGGAGTGCCCAGGATAGATGTTTTCGCCTCAAGGAACAATGCGAAATGTCCTCGTTTTTACACCAGGAGGGGCAACGATGCGTTCCTGCACACCTGGAGAGGGCCACTACATTACCTGTTTCCACCGACCCCCCTCTTAACACGGGTGTTAATCAAGATTGCTCGAGACAGCATGGACTGTATCCTCATTGCTCCGTGGTGGCCACGGCAGCCATGGTTCACGAGACTACTTCAAATGTCCAGTCACACCTACCGCCGGCTTCCCTTAGCGGGCGATCTCTTGACTCAAGCAGACGGCAGGGTGCTGCATCACAATCCACGCACTCCGGCCCTAACGGCATGGAGGATGCATCCTCCTTCCTCTCTACAGAGGTAGCGAATGTTATCCTTAATGCAAGAAAGCCTTCCACCAGACTCTCGTATAAACATAAATGGAAGCGTTTCTGTTCTTTCGCGGCCTCCAATCATCTCCGAGCAGAATCTGTGCCTCTCAATCTGATCCTAGACTATCTATTTTCACTGCAGACATCAGGCCTCTGCTATTCCTCCTTAAAAGTTCATCTTTCGGCTATTTCTGCATTCCATGACCCTGTGGAGGGTAAAACAGTTTTTTCCCACAAGTTGTCTAAAGCCTTTCTTAAGGGTATGCTGCACTTGCATCCACCCACTAAACCTTTTGCCCCATCTTGGAGTTTATCCCTAGTTCTCTCTTGCCTAATGAGAACCCCATTCGAACCCATGGCTACCACGCAGCTCAACCTCTTGTCCTGGAAGACTGCATTGCTGGTAGCCCTTACCTCAGGCAAACGGGCAAGTGACTTATGCGCCTTCCGCCACGATCCTCCCTACACCATTTTCCACAAGGACAAGGTGGTTCTGAGACCGGACCCTGCATTCCTTCCTAAGGTTGTCTCCCAGTTCCACCTATTGACTTCAACTTCTCTGCCAACGTTTTTCTCCAACCCAACTGACCAGGGACAACGAGCCCTGCATTCTCTGGACGTTAGAAGGGCTTTATCTTTCTACCTTGATCGTACACAACCTTTCCGTAAGGACCCTAATCTGTTTGTGGCCTACGGAAATCCTCACAGAGGCCACAAAATCTCTACCCAGAGACTATCTAAATGGGTAGTTAGTGCCATCAGGTTGTGCTACGAACTGGCTAAACAGCCTCTGCCCGAAGGTCTTAAGGCCCACTCTACTAGAGCGGTCTCAACGTCTTCGGCTTTCCTGCAAGGCGTCTCCCTAGAGGACATTTGTGCGGCTGCATCGTGGTCCTCACCATCCACGTTCGTCTCCCATTATGCTTTAGACGTTCGTGCGAGACGTGACGCCTCCTTCGGTCAAGCGGTCCTCAGATCCATCTTCCACTGAAGTCAGGGGTGAGTGCATCCGCTTCCATCTCTATGTTGCATAATATGATCTGATTTGCTTATGTGACTAACTTCTTCTTTTACCAGCACCCTCCTCCAGGGCATTTAGCTGGCTAGTCACCCATGTGTGGGACTGCACAGAGACCACGAAGAAGATAAACAGGTTGCTTACCTGTAACTGGTGATCTTCGAGTGGTCATCTGTGCAGTCACACACGCCCACCCAGCCTTCCCCGCTGCTGGCCTCTTCTTATCGTTCCTTACCTTATACCGTTAGTGTCAGTGGCAGCTGGAAGAAACTGAGTGGGATGGCCGCTCCCCCCCCCCCGCTCCAGGCATGCGCGGTCGGTGCCTGCTCCCCGGGGCGGGAGGGAAGCGCGCCAAAAAACGCTATAGGCGAGCTATTGGAGCTCCGAGGTATGGATCCGTTGCCTGCGGCAAGACCCATGTGTGTGACTGCACAGATGACCACTCGAAGATCACCAGTTACAGGTAAGCAACCTGTTTATACTTTGTGTGAAGCTCTCCCCTCAAGTTGGTTTCTCCAGCTCATTCCAGATTATCATGTTGACGTGCCCACAGTTTCAGTCAACATGAGGCAAGCACATTGATAAGTAGGTCAAAAGGTTTGAGAATCTCGTCTTCAGAGATTAAACAAAGGCCCTCACTCACAGAACAGCAGAGTGGTGATAGAACAACCTTCGACAATATTCAGTACTTTCTTGATCATCTCTTAAGGTCTCAGCGATGTATTTGCTTCAATTTTTCATGGCTCTGGTGGTGGGAACATCTCTGGGGCGTGCAGCAGCTTCTGAAGCAAGCAGACCTGAAGCTAACACCTGTACAGTGATGGCCTGTGGCAATCCTGGACTCAATGGTTTACCTGGCAGAGATGGAAGGGACGGTGCCAAAGGAGAGAAAGGAGACCAAGGTATCATGTTTGGAAGTTGCTGCCACATAATTATACAGTGTCATGTGTATAAATAGAAATGCTTGGCAGCTTTTGAGAGTATTACTACCTGAGAGCCCTCCAGGGTTTCTTATTTGTTTTTGGTGATCCGTATTGTTTTAGTTGTAGCATCCTGAACAGGCCTCAGCAGTCTGAGGTTTTCAGATCTCAGAATTATAAGCAGGGTCAGCCCTGGTTAGTACTTCAAGGAGAGATCACCAAGGAAGACTGGGGTTGCTGTACCAAGGAAGGCCACCACAACCCATCTCTGCTCATCTCTTGCCTTGAAAATGTATTTATTTATTTATTTCTGTTAATTTGTATTCCGCACTTTCCCGCAAGGGCGCTCAGGGCAGATAACAACGAAAATTAAAACAATTAAAACGACAAGCTAAGACATAAAATGCAATAAAACAAATAGCACATACGTTACAGGTGGTGGTTTCCATTGGGCGCATTCTATATATCATAAGAACATAAGAGAAGCCATGTTAGATCAGGCCAATGGCCCATCCAGTCCAACATTCTGTGTCACACAGCGGCCAAATACACACACACACACACACACACACACTGTGGCTAATAGCCACTGATGGACCTCTGCTCCATATTTTTATCTAACCCCCTCTTGAAGGTGGCCATGCTTGTGGCTGCCACCACCTCCTGTGGCAGTGAATTCCACATGTTAATCACCCTTTGGGTGAAGAAGTACAGAAGTTGGCCCAGAGTTGGCCCAGAGATGGAATAATAAATTAAGGCAAGATAATATAGCATCATAACAGGCAAGGGAGGCCAAGAAGATGGAAATAAGGATGTCTGCTGCCTCAACCGAAGGCCCGGTGGAACAGCTCCGCCTTGCAGGCCCTACTAAATGGCATCAAATCAGGTAGGGCCCGGATCTCCACAGGGAGCTGATTCCACCAGGCTGGGGCTAAGGTTGAAAAGGCCCTGGCCCTGGTTGAGGCGAGTTGAACACCCTTTGGGCCAGGGACGGTCAGAAGATGCTGTGAAGCGGAACGCGGCAATCTCTGGGGCACATATGGGGAGAGGCGGTCCCGCAGGAATGTCGGTCCCAGGCCACATAAAGCTTTAAATGTTAAAACCAAAACCTTGAAAATCCCATGGTCTTGGGGTTGCCATGAGTCAGAGGCAACTTGACAGCACACAAAGCAGGAGGAGGAGGAGGATTGTGAGGATGAGGAGAAGGATGATGAGGTGGAGGGCGAGGAGGTTGTTTTGATTATATCTGATGCTGGGGCCTTGGGGCAAATTGGGAATTTTGCTCATGCATCAATTTACAAAATGAAGAAATGTTGTGGCGCAGGAATTGTTACTTGAAGGTGGCCATCATGGGTGGTGGTTTGAAGGAGCTTTCCCTTGGTTGCTCTTTGTCTGAAGGATGTTAAAAGTCAAAGATATACGGCTTTTCTTTTTGTCAAATCCTAGGGGTAGGACAGAAGGGCCAACAAGGCTACCCTGGAAAGGCGGGCCCTCCCGGTGAAATGGGCCCAATGGGAATCAAAGGACTTCCTGGTGAAAAAGGACAAAAAGGAGAAACAGTGGGTAAGATCTCAGCTTTTTTTTTTTTAGGGTTTCCGGTCACGTGATGGAGTGAGTAAGCAGTCCCCGGCACTCGCTCCGGCAAACTTTCAAGAGAAACCCGTTAATTAGGAAAATATAGCTCCCCACCGCGTGCTTGCAATTGAGATTATATATAAGATGAATTACACTAAGTAGCTGGAAAGCGAGAAGACGCGGGGGTTAACGAGCTATTTATCAATCTTCTGACAAGCTGTTTCACAAACAGAAACCTGTTGCTGCGGTGTGGGAAAGCGCTTATGTCAGCTTCCCACAGGAAAAGAAAGAAGCAAACCACGGATAAAAATGCTGTAATGGAAGAGGAGGAAGGAGAAGAATCACAAGGAGCCGTGGCAGAAATCTTTGCAGCAACAGTAGGAGAAGGTACGAGCATGTCTCAAACAACCCAGGCATCCCCGCCAACACTGGAGACAATGGCGGCGACATTAAACGAGCTGGTCTTAAAAATGACGCAGGTGGTGGCGTGCCTGCAGACGCTCACCCCACTGCCAGAAATGGTGCAAAAATTGCAAGACTCTGCAACAAATACCCAAGCCCTACTACAGCAACATGAAACAAAAATAGCTGATACGGAAAAAAGCCTAACAGAACAACAAAAAACTATGGAAGAAACAGGTACTCGGGTGGAGGCACTTGAAGCATGGCAACGCAGATACAATCTACGCGTCGTTGGAATGGAAGTACTTAACATTGGGGGGAAGGAACTAATTACTCATGTTGAGAACGTATTCAGGAAAGAGTTAAAGATGCCGGGGGATTACCAATTCGACATACGGGAGATACACAAATGGAATCGCCCCCAACGTAATGGCCCCCCATTAACTATTCTAGTGGTTGTCTTTTTAAGAACAGCCAACAGAGATGAGGTCCTCCACGCCGCTAGAGCGATCGCCTCTGTTCCTGGAACTATTACCAAGATGTTTATCTCTTCAGATTACAGTCCGGCAATATTAAAAAAACGGCTGGCTTATAAAGAAACAAAGAGAATGGCACGTGAGAGAAGCTTACAGTGCTTTGTGCGCTATCCTGCAGTGTGTATTATAATTAAAGATAGCATTAGGCATTCCTTCCAAACGCCTCGCGCGGCGGAGGAATTCCTGCAGAAACTGCCTCTACCAGAGTAAGCTTCGTCTGCCCGGATGGACACTTAGCATTGCTGCAAGACTAGATGGCTGGGTAATAGTACGGAGCTTTTGGTAGACGGCGACGGTTAAGGAACAGCCTTGGTAGACTGGATCAAATTACAGCTGGTGTGTGGGTGAGGGGGGCGAGGGAGAAAGTGTATTCAGCATTATATTTCTTTGCTGTGGATATATTGTAGAAGTGTTACCCAATGAGGGAATAAGGGTAGTGGTTAGAATGTATTAAGAATTACTATGAGGAAATAAAAAGAAATAGAAATTAAAAAAATAAATAAAAAAAATTACCTACACATATATCAGCGAATAATACATTAGTATAGACAGGGTTTAGAGGGGAAGGGGTATTTTTCTTTGTGTCTCTTCTTTGTCTCTAATTTTTATTTTCACAGATTATAGAACTATGCATAATGAATCAAAGCGATAGAGATATAAATAGGAATAACAGGTTATAATTATCCATATACCCCTGAGAATTAGGATACGGAGCGAGGTTCGAATTAAGAGCACGTTTGACCTGTGGGAGCTTATAGTTGGGGTGAGGGTAAAGATGGGTGGTGGGTCACATGCGCAACATTTCGCTATATTGAGACAATGTTACAATTACAAGCTTTTGGGCCCAAATGCTTAAATTATTATCTTTAAATGTTAGGGGAATGCGCTCCCCTAAAAAACGTGTAATGATAGCAGCCTTATCACAAATGGAATCTATAGATATTCGGATGTTTCAGGAAACGCATCTGGTCACAGGGGAAGAAAAATGGCTTAAGAGAAAACAATCAGACCAGGTATTCATGACAAGCTATTGCACTAACGCCAGAGGGGTTGCTATTGTGATAGGTGAGAAAGTTGGGTTTGTAAAAGAATATGTGGAGATAGATAAAGATGGACGGTTTGTAATAGTAGAAGGGTATGCCCAAGGACAGAGGACCATCCTGATTAATGTATATGGGCCGAATGTGGAGGACCCAGACATTTTTCATAAAATATTTGGATATCTGTTAGGAAAATCATATATGTTTCTCTATATGGCTGGTGATTTTAATGTAACCTTGGATCTTGCATTATATCAAAGTAATAATATGAGTGCAGGCCTTAGGAGAAATAGAGGATCAATATTAAGTGCTATGAAGGAACTGAACTTAATAGATCCTTGGCGAGAAACCCATCAAAATATGAAGGCGTTTTCATATTACTCCCCAACTCATAACACGGCAAGTCGTATAGACTTTTTTCTGATTCCTAAAGTATTGAGAGGTATGGTAGAGAAGTGTGAGATTGTTCCTAGCTCCTTCTTAGATCATAATATGATTATTTTGGAAATGGAAACCAACAAACAATTTAAGAGCCAGCCAATATGGCGATTTAATAACCAACTATTGAATGATGAACAATTTTGTTTACAATTTATAAGGGAATTACAACATTTTTGGGAGTTGAATGAAGGTACAGTATCAAGCTACATCACACTGTGGGAAGCCCTAAAGGTAACCATGAGAGGTTGGATCATTGCTTACTCTGCTTTTAAAAAGAAAGAAACAGCAAACAGAGAGGTAACTCTGGAGGCACAATTGAATAACCTTTGGGAAGTTATGTACCAAGCCCCAACTATTAACCAATATAGGAAGATTCAACTGGTTAGTTTAGAGTTGAATACCCTCAGAACTTATAAGGCATCAAGTATTCTATTTAGCATGAAACAGACAAGGTGGGAGCTAGCAGAGAAACCTAGTCGTATATTGGTGGCACAGCTGAAAAAACAGATAGAAAGTAATTGGGTACCACAGATTATTGACGCACAAGGCCAGATCTATAAAACCCCATCAACAATAGCAGAGCAGTTTCAAAATTATTACACAGAGCTTTACAAAGCCCCAATACCACTAGGTGAGCAGAAACTGAATCAATTTTTACAACACCTAATAATCCCTAGACTTTCACAGGAACAACAACAAGTGCTGAACTCCCCAGTTTCGTTAGCAGAAATTAAGTTTGCGATTAGCACATTGGCCCCAGGGACCTCCCCGGGGCCCGACGGATTTACGACTAACCTGTACATAAAATTTAGTGATATATTAGCTCCAAAACTCCTTAAATTATATACATACTGGATTCATGCGAATCAACCTGGAAATCATTTGGGTGATGCATTAATAGCGCTTATTTTAAAACCAGGGAAAGAACCTTCAAAATGCACTAATTATAGACCAATCTCATTGTTGAATGTAGATTTAAAAATTGTTGCTACTATTGTGGCAACAAGGTTGCAAGGTGTCATCCCTACGCTGATTCATCGTGACCAGGCAGGTTTTATTAAAAATAGGCAAGGTACTAATAATATTAGGCTAGTTACGGATCTGATTAGTTTATATAATGATACTCAGGAGCAAATGGTAATCTTGTCCCTAGATGCTGAAAAAGCATTCGATCAAATCCCTAGGGATTACATGATAGCTATAATGGAAAAAATGGCTATTCCAAATTATTTTATTAACTGGGTTCGGGCATTATATTATAACCCTACCTCTCGAATAAAAGTTAATGGTGTGATATCTAAGGCGATCTCACTACAAAAGGAGTGCGACAGGGCTGCCCGCTCTCACCACTTCTATTTGATCTTGCCCTAGAACCACTAGCCTTAGCAATTAGACAAAAGGGGTTGATTCAGGGCTTTAAGTTTAGGGAATACCAATATAAAATTTTGTTATACGCAGATGACATTTTATTAATGCTTACTAATGCAGAGGTGTCACTGCGGATAATTATGGAAATTATAAACCAATTTGGTAAAGTGGCAGGGTACAAAATCAATTGGAATAAATCAGAGCTATTGCAAATTGGTAAGGGAACCCCACTATCACAAGAAATTAGAGCGCAATTTCAAATTAAATCGGAAAGTTTAAAATACCTTGGTATACAGATCCCGAAGGATGTTAAGAATTTTGTCCCAATTAACATGGAAAATATATTGTCTGCTGTGGAGATGGACTTGCAACGATGGGGGCAGCTACCACTGTCTTTATGGGGCAGGATTAATGCTCTAAAAATGAATGTGCTCCCTCGTCTGTTTTATATAATTAGGGGTTTACATGTTGTAATTAATGCTTATTGGTTTAGGAGAATTGACAAGTTAATTAGAATGTTTCTATGGGGTGTAGGAAGTGCGAGAATCTCTTTAAAGAGATTACAGATACCGATTACAGAGGGTGGTTTTGGGCTTCCAGATTTACAGTTATATCACTGGACATATATGATATCTATGATTAAGCATTGGCGAACGGGATTACCTGAAACAAGTTGGGGTGAATTGGAAACTGCGGCTATTAATCCAATATTGGGCTGGCAAGCTCTGGGGTCTCAGTTTGTAAATAGGGATAATGAAATACCAATTGCAATTGTTGCAACTAGGACGGCCTGGGAAAGATTAAGCGCTAGACTACAGTTTGAAAGATTTTCACATGAAAAAATGACATTGTGGGACAATCCCTTAGTAAAAATTGGGTGTCAAAAAATTAAATGGAAGCAATGGATGTATGCCAATATACTTACATTAGATCAAATTAAAAATTCTCAGGATGAGTTTCTAGCTAATCAGGAATTCTTGCAGAAATTTAATTTGAATAATAACCAGCTATGGTGTTACTATCAACTGAAACATTTATTAAGAGCGCAATATGGACCAGATGCACTGGCTGCTCCAGAGTGTCCAGAGATACTACAGGTAGTAATTGATAAAATACATGAACAGGATGGTCGAAAAAAGATTTATAATAAGCTGTTAATAAAAAATGTACATGAACTGGCTGAATTAAGACATAAATGGAATGTGGAGTTGAATAGCGCCTTATTGCCACAACAATGGAAAGCGATTTGTCAAAATGTAAAGAAAACGGCATTTGAATTAAGATTAATACTAATACATCAAAAGATTATTTTTAGAACTTACTGGACGCCGATGCGGCTATATAAACGTGGTATGAAACCGAATTCGAGATGTTGGCGCTGTAATAATTTAGAGGCAGACATAAAACATATGCTATATGAATGCCCAATATTATCAGAATTTTGGCATCAGATTACTCGATATGTTAAACGTGTACTGAACCTACAGGGTCGGTTTCCCTTGACATTATATATTTTAAATTATGTTCCGGCACTGTGGGGGTTAACAATGGAACAGAAAATGTTGTTATATCGGGCAATGATAACAGCTAAAAGAATCATTTTAAGACAATGGAAAGGCCCTTTTTCTGGCTCTCTTCTACAATGGAAAGATGAAATGTTACAACTGGCATGTCATGAAAAAGTATTTTGTGTTATATCGGGCAATGATAACAGCTAAAAGAATCATTTTAAGACAATGGAAAGGCCCTTTTTCTGGCTCTCTTCTACAATGGAAAGATGAAATGTTACAACTGGCATGTCATGAAAAAGTATTTTGTGTACGACAAGGACAGGGGGCGAAATTCGAACGAGTGTGGTTAGATTTTGTAAATAGCATTTAGGATATGAGAAGGTTAACTAAATGTTTACGAGTGGCGAAATGCACGGGGTGTGGAGAAAAGTGACACTGGGTGTTTTATGTTGTATGTCTCAATACAGTGATAAAAATAAAAAATTATTATAAGAAAATAAAAATGGGTTGGTCTTAAAAAAAAATTAAAAAAAAAAGATCTCAGCTTTTTTGGTGGTCAGCTCTTCTGGCATTAGCATTTCACTACGCCATCATCTAAGGTTGCTATCTAAGGTGGCTGGAGATCTCCTGGAATTAAAACTCATCTCCAGGTGACAGAGATCAGTTCATCTGGAGAAAGTGGCCATTTTGGAAAGTGAACTCTAGGGCATTATACTCTAGGAATGGCCTGGTCAGTAAGGCTGTTTTTAACAACCAACTGTGATGGATTATGGGCTGCTATTATAGTAGACAGCGTTACTGATGTAACTAACATGAATTTGAGCACATTTCAGAGGATGGTGGAAGACAGGAGGGCCTGGCGTGACTTTGTCCATGGGGTCGCAAAGAGTTGGACTCGACTGTGCGACTGAACAACAACATTATAGTAGACAGTTGAGAGGGTAAAATAGGCACCTGAGGTAATTTTCTACTACTCTCCCTCAGTGATTCACACCAACACCTTCCTTTGACAGCACAAAAAGATAAGTTTATTGTCTCTTCTTTAGCAGAGCTCAGTGCTTAATAGTTTGGTGGCTACAACAAGGAATGTAACAAGTTGCTGGCGTCCTTTTTCTTCACTGGACACAGCCTAACTACCTAACTAATCTCCTGGAAACTTCTCCTTTTTTCTCTGTCACTTCCTCTAAGCCCTATCTGAGGTGCTGACAGACTTTCCCGCCACTTTTCTCTCTTCCCCTCCCCCAGAGGTTCTACAGCTTCTCACTGGTTGACGCCACTTTGTATCTGCTCTCTGGGAGGCAGGGATTGGCTGGGAAGCCCAGAAGGCAGAACTAGAGGCCATCTGTCAAAAATGCCTGCTCCTGTTCTATCCAGTATACCCAGGGCTTTTATTTGAGCAGGAACACAGTTCCGTCTGGCTTGGCATGATACGCAAATGAGTTCCCACAGGGCTTTTTCTACAAAAAAGCTCTATGTGAAACAATGCTGACATCAGGGGGTGTGTCCTAATATACAAATGAGTTCCTGCTGGGCTTTTTTAAACAAAAAAATTCCTGAGTATATCAGTTAGGAAATCTATCTCAAGCCTTGGTCTCTGTGCCTCTGCCCAGAGGATTTATGCAGGTGGCAACTAGGGTCAGGGCTTTTTTAGTGGTGGCACCCTGTCACTGGAACAGCTTCTTCCTTCAGGATTGCTTGGCAAATACCCTGCAATCTTTCAGGGACCAGGCTAAAACATTGCTGTTTACCCAGGCTTTTAATCAACATTTTATTACATTTTTTTAGAAAGAGCTATATTCCGCATACCAATACTGATGTTATTATGATCCTCTTTTTAACATTTCCCTCATTTATAATCCACTGTCCTCTCCAATGGGGACTGAAAATGGTGTACCACATCCTCCCCCTCCCCATTTTATCTCTACAACAATTCTGCAAAGTAGGTTAGGCTTAGAGTGGGTGACTGACCCAGTGTCACCCAGTGTACCTATATTCAGGGCTTTGGATTCAGGGCTTCCCAAATCCTAGTCTGACACACATTGTTCTGGCATTTTGAGTGGCTTTATTAGTAATGTCAGTCTTATTCTTACTGATTGTCCTTTAAATGGATTTTTAATTGTGCCTTGTCGTTAGTTTGGAGACACATGAGGCTATATGGCCATTTGACAGCATTGTGGATCCTGTGAATTTAGGTATTTGTGAATTTCCTTCGTTGTGCTGGGGGATGGACAAGATGACCCTGGAGGTCCCTTCCTACTCCATGAGTGGCAACCCCCCCCCCCATTTTGGAACTACCTCCTGCCCCCTTCATTTCAATTTTCAGGAAGCAGTTGGACATTTTTATTCAGGACCATATTCGACTAATTTAGCATTTATTTATTGGCAGCTCTAAATGGAGATTTTAAATTGTGGTCTTTTATGTGCTTGTTATTATTATTTGTACTGAATCATTGTTATTATTTACTTATTATCTATTATTTTATTTTATGATTGTATTATTAGTTGTACTGAATCATTATTATTAATTTTATGTTCATTACTGTATTATTACTGGCATATATTATTTATTAATTCATATTATTTATTGCTTATTATTTTATTATTACTTGTATCAAATCATTATTTATTATTTATTTATTATTTACATTGTAAATTTATTTACATTTACATTTATTTATTGTTTACATCCGCAAGAGAGAAAGACAACTAACAAATGTCTTAAAATACATAAATAGTTACTCTGAGAAGGACTCTGGGAATGTGGCACAGAAATTCATTGAACATGATAGAGATGGGGGTGGTCACTACCAATCATGGTGACCAATCAACATTTTTCAATTAACTGAATTCCTGGTGCTGAATTGTGCTTTCCTATTTCTATTCCTTAGGTACTGACGCTTTCCAAAAACAAGTAGCTGCTCTGGAAAACAAAATCCAGGAACTTCAAGCCGAATATAACAATTATAAAAATGGTAAGCCATAACAAATATATTTGTATTGCATTGAGAATGTAAGAAGAGCCCTACCGGATCAGACCAGTGGTCCATCTGGTCCAGCATCCTGTCTCACACATTGGCCAACCAGTTTCCCTTGAAGGCCAATAAACAGGGTCCCTTGATGTGGCTCAGAAGTGGCTCAGCTGCAGTAGAAGGTGTTTGGATCTAGAACAGAGCTGCTGGTAAGGTGAGTGACTTGATTTGCTTTTCTAAAACTGATGGGGAGCATTACCTAGGGTTGCTGTGAGAGGTAACTGTGTGAGTGCTTGGTGCCTGCTGGAGAGGGGTTTCTGATTGCTTTTGTGTGTCTTTTATGTAGCTATTGCTGAGTGAGGAGAGCTTGTTTGCCTGGGAGTAATTGGTGGCCCCACCCTCTGCTTTTGCTCTGGCTGTTGAGTCAGAGGTGGGTGGGGGCTTGAGCCTTTAATTTGCAAGACTCATCCTTCCCAGAGGCGTGAGGTGAAGGGATCTTGGCCTGTAGCCCTTAGCCTGGGGGTTCTGTGGAAAAGTGGGTAGTTACCCACAATTAAGAACATAAGAGAAGCCATGGTGGATCAGGCCAATGGCCCATCCAGTCCAACGCTCTGTGTCACACAGTGGCCCAAAAAAAATTATATATATATATATATATATATATATATATATATATATATATATACACACACACACACACACACACACACTGTGGCTAATAGCCACTGATGGACCTCTGCTCCATATTTTTATCTAAACCCCTCTTGAAGGTGGCTATGCTTGTGGCCGCCACCACCTCCTGTGGCAGTGAATTCCACATGTTAATCACCCTTTGGGTGAAGAAGGACTTTCTTTTATCCGTTTTAACCTGTCTGCTCAGCAATTTCATCGAATGCCCACGAGTTCTTGTATTGTGAGAAAGGGAGAAAAGTACTTCTTTCTCTGCTTTCTCCATCCCATGCATTATCTTGTAAACCTCTAATGTCACCCCGCAGTCGACGTTTCTCCAAGCTAAAGAGTCCCAAGCGTTTCAACCTTTCTTCATAGGGAAAGTGTTCCAGCCCTTTAATCATTCTAGTTGCCCTTTTCTGGACTTTCTCCAATGCTATAATATCCTTTTTGAGGTGCGGCGACCAGAACTGCACACAGTACTCCAAATGAGACCGCACCATCGATTTATACAGGGGCATTATGATACTGGGTGATTTGTTTTCAATTCCCTTCCTAATAATTCCCAGCATGGCGTTGGCCTTTTTTATTGCAAACGCACACTGTCTTAACATTTTCAGTGAGTTATCTACCAAGACTCCAAGATCTCTCTCTTGGTCAGTCTCTGCCAGTTCAGATCCCATCAACTTGTATTTGTAGCTTGGATTCTTGGCCCCAATGTGCATTACTTTGCACTTGGCCACATTGAACCGCATCTGCCATGTTGACGCCCACTCACCCAGCCTCAATAGATCCCTTTGGAGTTCCTCACAATCCTCTCTGGTGCTCACCACCCTGAACAATTTAGTGTCATCCGCAAACTTGGCCACTTCACTGCTCACTCCCAACTCTAAATCATTTATGAACAAGTTAAAGAGCATGGGACCCAGTACCGAGCCCTGCGGCACTCCACTGCTTACCGTCCTCCATTGCGAAGACTGCCCATTTATACTCACTCTCTGCTTCCTATTACTCAGCCAGTTTTTGATCCACCAGAGGACCTGTCCTTTTACTCCATGACTCTCAAGCTTTCTAAGGAGCCTTTGATGAGGAACTTTATCAAAAGCTTTCTGGAAGTCAAGGTAAACAACATCTATCGGGTCTCCTTTGTCCACATGTTTGTTCACCCCCTCAAAGAAATGTAACAGGTTAGTGAGGCAAGATCTTCCCTTACAGAACCCATGCTGAGTCTTCCTCAATAACCCGTGTTCATCAATGTGCCTACTCATTCTGTCCTTGATAATGCTTTCTACCAACTTTCCCGGTATTGAAGTCAGACTGACTGGCCTGTAATTTCCCGGATCTCCTCTGGAACCCTTTTTAAAGATGGAGGTGACATTTGCTACCTTCCAGTCCTCAGGAACAGAGGAAGATTTCAATGAAAGATTACAGATTTTTGTTAAAAGATCCACAAGTTCTTTCAGAACTCTCGGATGTATGCCATCTGGACCCAGTGACTTATTAGTTTTTAATTTATCCATCAGTTGTAGGACCTCCTCTTTTGTCACCTCAATCTGACTCAGGTCTTTCAACACCCCTTCCAAAATTAGTGGTTCTGGGGCAGGCAAAAAGTTCTCATCTTCCACAATGAAGACGGAGGCAAAAATTCATTTAGCTTCTCAGCCATTTCCCTATCCTCCTTCAGTAATCCTTTTACCCCATGGTCATCCAAGGGCCCGACTGCCTCCCTGGCTGGTTTCCTACTTCTAATATATATGAAGAAATGTTTATTGTTGGTCTTTATGTTTTTTGCAATATGCTCCTCATAGTCCCTTTTTGCCTGCCTGATCAGTCTTGCATTTGATTTGCCACAGCCTGTGTTCCCTTTTACTAATCTCACTTGGTTTTCCACCGCTTAAAGGAGTCCTTCTTACCTTTTACAGCTTCCATTACTTTGTTTGTTAACCATGCAGGCCTTTTCTTATGCCTGTTTGTGCCTTTCCTAACTTGTAGTATGTATTTTATCTGAGCTTCTAGGATTATAGTTTTAAATAGTCTCCAAGCTTCCCCAAGGGTTTTGACCGTATTTACCTTTCCTTTCAGTTTCCTCCTCACATGCCTCCTCATCTCAGTGAATTTACCCCTTTTAAAGTTAAACGTGGTTGTGGCGGTCTTTTTGGGCAACTCCCTATTTATACAAACGGTGAAATCAATAACATTATGGTCACTGCTCCCAAGCGGCGCAATCACTTTTACATCTCTCACCAAGTCTTGGGCATTACTTAGGACCAAATCCAGGATCGCCCCACCCCTGGTAGGTTCTGAGACCATCTGCTCCATAGCACAGTCACTGAGAGCATCAAGAAACTCAATCTCTTTCTCTCAACCAGAACACATATTGACCCAATCAATCTGCGGGTAGTTAAAATCACCTATTATGACACAGTTTTTACGTTTAGCCGCTATCTTTAAGCCTTCCATCATATTATAATCGTCCTCTCTCTTTTGATTTGGTGGGCGATAACAAACTCCCATAGTTAAATTTCCTTTTGGGGCCTCTATTTCAACCTAAAGCATTTCTAAAAGGGAATCTAATTCTCTGACCTCAGTCTTACCGGACCGCATATCCTCTCTGACATACAGAGCCACCCCACCTCCAACCCTTCCCTCCCTATCCTTCCGATATAACTTATATCCAGGAATCACCGTGTCCCACTGATTCTCCTCATTCCACCAAGTTTCTGAAATTCCCACAATGTCTATGTTTTCTCCCAACACTAAACATTCCAATTCACCAATTTTACTTCGAACACTTCTAGTATTTGCATACAAACATCTATAATTTCCCAGGCAAGCTAGGCCCGCCACCTTCCTCCTGCCGCCTCGAGACTCTGGCAGAGAGTCCATACTGTTTGTCACCATCTCAGTGGACAACTCTGATCCGTTACCCAGTAGAAAAATAGCAACCAACCTTCATCTCTTTGAGACGAGTCCTCCTGAACCAGAGACATTTCATCTCCTGTTGGCTTTCCCCCAAGATTTAGTTTAAAAACTGCTCTGCCACCTTTTTGATTTTAAGCGCCAGCAGCCTGGTTCCATCCGGGGACAAGTGGAGACCGTCTCTTTTGTACAGCTCCCGCTTGTTCTAGAAAGCATCCCAGTGCCTAACAAACTTAAACCCTTCCTCCTTACACCATCGTCTCATCCACACATTGAGACTTCTAATTTGTGCCTGTCTCTCCTGCCCTGCATGTGGAACAGGTAACATTTCTGAGAAGGCTACCTTGGAGGTCCTGGCCTTAAGTCTCCCACCTAGCAGCCTAAATTTTTCCTCCAGGACCTCACGACTGCATTTCCCCACATCGTTGGTGCCAACATGCACCACGACCACAGGCTCCTCCCCAGCACTGTCTATCAGCCTATCTACTACACGCGTAATGTCCGCTACCTTCACACCAGGCAGGCAAGTCACCATACGGTCAGTACGTGGTTTCGCCACCCAGCTGTCTACTTGCCTAAGGATCAAATCACCAACTACCAACCCCCCCTCTCCCCCTGCCCAGGGATGGTTCCTTGGCGCGAAAGGATTCCTGCTCACCAACCGAAGAAGAGGTTTCTTCTGAGGGCGCATTCCCCTTATCCTCAGCATGGTGCCCTGTTCCCTCTTGACCCTCATGCTCTCTGGCAGCAACAGGGCTGCTACGTTCAGAGCGGGGCTCACCTAATACGCCCCCAAGAGTCTTCCCCAAGTGTAATGTAATGTAATGTACTGTAAAATTTTATTTATATCCCGCCCTCCCCCCCGCCAGAGCAGGCTCAGGGCGGCTTACATTTAAAATGAACAATAAAATAATAAAACATTAAGAACACATTAAAACCAATCAGTGATTAAAACATTCCTAGACTAAGAGTGGCGGTAAGCATTATTAATTTAGCAGTAAACATTGGTACCATCATTAGTGAACGCCTGTTTGAAGAGGGCGGTCTTGTTTGAAGTGCCTAACTGACCATCTCTGCTTCCCCAGGGCAGTCACCTCGGCCTCAAGGGTACGAACTCATTCCCTGAGGACCAGGAGCTCCTTGCATCGAGCACACACCCAAGACTTCTGTCCTTTGGGCAGATAGTCATACATGTGACACTCAGTGCAAAACACTGGAAATCCCCCACCCCCCTGTTGGCATATATATCCCCCACCCCCCTGTTTAATATATATATATATATATATATATATATATATATATATATATATATATATATATATATATATATATATATATATATATATATATATATATATATATATATAAATATAAATATATACAGTCCTCTTTAAATGCTGTTTGTTTAAGTGGCTCCCCTCTGGAGGGTCAACTTACCTTATTGGGAGAACAAGGAAATCAGGGATCTGGGTTCCTGGTCCTTAGGGAGCCCCTAGCCGAAGAGCCACAGGCCAACGCAGCTTAAAATGCAAAGAGGGTGGAGCAGAGGCACTCCTAAGCAATCAGCAGCAATCACTCTCAATATCTTTCACCTTTAGCCCACTCAACCAAACAAAGAGCAGTTCCCCAGCCATCACAACTCAGAATTTTAGGCAGCCCCACAAACCTCAGAATGAAGTCTTTCAAAACTCAGAAATTCTCAGCAACTTCTCCAGCTGTCTCAGCTATCAGAGCTGCTCTGCTCCTCTCAGACCTCTGTGAGATGTGCTCAGCCTTTGGCAAGGCGCAGCTTAAAATGCAAAGAGGGTGGAGCAGAGGCACTCCTAAGCAATCAGCAGCAATCACTCTCAATCTCTTTCACCTTTAACCCACTCAACCAAACAAAGAGCAGTTCCCCAGCTATCACAACTCAGAATTTTAGGAAGCCCCACAAACCTCAGAATGAAGTCTTTCAAAACTCAGAAATTCTCAGCAACTTCTCCAGCTGTCTCAGCTATCAGAGCTGCTCTGCTCTGTTCTGCTCCTCTCAGACCTCTGTGAGATTACTTACAAGTGGCAGTTGGTAGTGGGCTTTAAAGAGAAGTGAAGATAAAGAAAAATTTGAAATGGATTGCAGCAGTATGGTTGGTGAGGAAGCAGAGGCAGTGATGTGTAAAGACTGTGGGATGTTTGTATTTCTACCTGAGAGTAGCACGAATTACACTTGCAGCAAGTGTAAGTTAGTGGCCCTGCTGGAGGAGATACAGGGACTGGAGGCACGATTGTCCACACTGCAGTAAATAAAGGAAGGTGAGGATTTTCTTGACAAAACGCATGAGGGGCTCTTGAAAGGTCAAGAGGACAGAGAGGAAATGATAGCAATTAGAAGAGAACCCAACAAGGAGGAGGGTTCCTGGAAAAATGTAACCCGAAGCAGAAAGAAAATCAGATGTTCTGAGCCCCTGCTGCTCAGCAATAGGTTCCAGGATATCCCCACAGTAACTGATTCTGAACCATTGGAACAAGGGCTACTTCCCCAGCCTCCACGAAGCTTGAAGGAAGTTTCTCAGGATCCTGTGGATAAGAAGCTGGGAGCTTCTGCTCCCCAATACAGGAAGAGGAAGGTGGTGGTGATTGGAGACTCCTTGCTCAGAGGGGTGGAGCCCAAAGTGTGCCGACCGGACTTGTCATCCCGAGAGGTCTGCTGTCTGCCGGGTGCACGCATCCAGCACGTGACAGAAAGGATTGGAAGACTTATAAAGCCCATGGATTACTATCCTTTCTTGCTCATCCACGTGGGAACGAATGATACTGCCAGTCATAGCCCTAAAGGTATCAGAAAAGACTATGTGGCTCTGGAACAGAAGGCGAAGTAGCTGGGTGCACAGGTTGTGTTCTCGTCAGTGCTTCCTGTTGAAGGTCGTGGCTTAGGACGAGAAAGAATACTTCAAATAAATGACTGGCTACGTCGATGGTGTCGTCAGGAAAGATTCGGATTTCTGGACCATGGCTTATGCTTTTTGAGATGGTGGTCTTCTATAGGGAGATGGTTTGCACCTTACGGCGGTAGGAAAAAGGGTGTTTGGTAACACCCTTGCTAACCTAATAAGGAGAGCTTTAAACTAAATTGTATGGGGGGAGCGAGACAATAATTCAAAGCCTCGTATGATGCCAGAAGCTAGGGATAAGAACATTAAAGATTTGCAAAGAGTGGCACATACGCTAGGTAATGCTAACTTGCAGGCTTGTCTCCACACTAATGCACAGAGTATGGGAAACAAACAGGAGGAACTGAAGTCCTAATAAAGGAAGGAGACTATGACATAATAGGCCTTACTGAAACTTGGTGGGATGACACTCACAACTGGAATATTAGGATTCAGGGGTACAACTTATTTAAAAGGGACAGGCAAATGAGAAAGGGCGGAGGTGTAGCAGAATATGTGAGGGAGGTATATGCTTGTGAGGAAATATGTGAATCTGAGCATGGCAGCTCAGTTGAGAGTCTCTGGGTAAAAATAAAAGGAGTAAGAAATAACAGTGATATTATTGTGGGGGTCTCCTATAGACCACCAAGTCAGGCAGAGGACTTGGATGAGATACAGCAGATTGCGAAGTTCTCCAAGAGAAGGGATACAGTGATCATGGGAAATTTCAATTACCCAGACATCTGTTGGAAGTCCAACTCTGCTAAAAATGAAAAGTCAAATAGATTCCTGACATGTCTTGCTGACAACTTCCTTTTCCAGAAAGTGAAGAAGGAAAAAAGGGGATCTGCTATCTTGGATTTGATTCTCACCAACAAGGAAGAATTGATTGAAGAAGTGGAAATAGTGGGCACCTGGGCAGTACTGACCATGTGATTTTGGAATTTACAGTCATAGGGAAGAGAAAAGCTATACGTAGTCAGATTTATAGAAAGGCAAACTTTGACAAACTTAGAACTATGCTGGGTAAAATCCCATGATCAGAAATACTTAGGAGGAAGGGGGTTCAGGAGGGGTGGGAGTTTCTTAAAAGTGAAATACTGAAAGCGTAATCACAGACGATTCCTATGAGAAGAAAAAATGGAAAAAGCCTAAAAAAGCCGAAGTGGCTCCATAAACAGCTCTCTAAAGACTTGAGAAATAAAGACTGCTTTAGGAATTGGAAGGAGGGCTTTATAACCAAGGATGAATATAAACAAATCACCAGTGCTCGTAGAGAAAAAGTTAGGAAAGCTAAAGCTCAGTATGAGCTTAGGCTGGCCAAAGATGCTAAAAACAACAAAAAAGGGTTCTTTTCTTATGTTCAGAGTAAGAAAAAGAGCAAGGACATGGTAGGCCCATTGTGAGGGCAATAAAGTGAAATTATAACAGGTAATGAAGAGAGGGCGGAACTGCTCAATTCCTACTTTTCTTCAGTCTTCTCTTCTGAGGGAAACGGTGCTCAGCATGGCAAAAACAGAACATATAAGGAGGGTATGAAGTTCCAACCTAGGATCAGCATAGGGGTAGTACATAAACACCTAGTTTCTTTAAATGAAACTAAGTCCTCAGGGCCAGATGAAATGCATCCAAGGGTTCTAAAAGAGCTTGCGGATGTAATTTCTGAGCCTCTGGCTATTATTTTTTAGAATTTTTGGAGAACAGGAGAGGTGCTGGAAGAGTGGAGGTGGGCGAATGTTGTCCCCATCTTCAAGAAGGGGAAAAAAGATGATCCAGGTAACTATTGACCCATCAGCTTAATGTATATACCTGGAAAAGTTGTAGGACAAATAATCAAACAGCTGGTCCTGGAACATTTAGAAAGAATGGATGTGATTACTAAGAGCCAGCATGGGTTTCTCAAGAACAAGTCATGTCAGACTAACCTGATCTCTTTTTTTAAGTAAGTGACTACCTTGCTGGATCAGGGGAATGTTCTAGTCATCGTTTATCTTGATTTCAGTAAGGCTTTTGATAAGGTTCCACATACTATCCTTTTGACAAGTTGGTAAAATGTGGTTTGGATCCTGTTACCGTTAGGTGGATCTGTAATTGGTTAACAGATCGCACCCGAAGAGTGCTTGTGAATGGTTCCTCATCCTCTTGGAGAGGAGTGACAAGTGGAGTGCCTCAAGGATCTGTCCTGGGACCTGTTTTGTTCAACATCTTTATCAATGATTTGGATGAAGGAATAGAGGGAATGCTTATTAAATTTGCAGATTATACTAAATTGGGAGGGTTGCAAATACAGTAGAAGAGAGAAACAGGATACAGGATGACCTTGACAGGCTGGAAAACTGGGCTAAAACCAATAAAATGAATTTTAACAGAGATAAATGTAAAGTTCTGCATTTAGGTAGGAAAAATCCAATGCATGGTTATAGGATGGGGGAGACTTATCTTAGCAGTAGTATGTGCGAAAAGGATCTAGGGATCTTAGTGGATCATATGCTGAACTTGAGTCAACAGTGTGATGTGGTGGCTAAAAAGGCAAATGCAATTTTGGGCTGTATCAACAGAAGTATAGTGTCCAGATCACGTGATGTGATGGGATCGCTTTACTCTGCTCTGTTAAGACCTCACCTGGAGTACTGTGCTCAGTTTTGGGCACCACAATTTAAGAAGAATATAGACAAGCTGGAACGGGTCCGGAAGAGGGCAATGAAGATGGTGAGGGGTCTGGAGACCAAGTCCTAAGAGGAAAGGTTGAAGGAGCTGGGGATGTTTAGCTTGAAGAGGAGGTGGCTGAGAGGTGGTATGATCACCATTTTCAAGTACTTGAAGGGCTGTCATCTAGAGGATGATGTGGAATTGTTTTCTGTGGCTCCGGAAGGTAGGACCAGAACCAGCGGGTTGAAATGAAATCACAAGAGTTTCCGGCTCAACATTAGGAAGAACTTCCTGACCATTAGAGCAATTCCTCAGTGAAACAGGCTTCCTCTGGAGGTGGTGAGCTCTCCTTCCCTGGAGGTTTTTAAACAGAGGCTAGATGGCCATCTGACAGCAATGACGATCCTATGAATTTAGGGGGAGGCGTTTGTGAGTTTCCTGCATTGTGCAGGCGGTTGGACTAGATGACCCTAGAGGTCCCTTCCAACTCTATGATTCTATATGTTGCCGCCTAGCCCTGGGATTCGGAGGCTGACTGCCTTTGAACAGCAAGGGTCCCTTTAGTCACTGTTGCTAGTAACTGCTGATGGACCTCTCCTCTACGAATCTGCCTAATCCCCCTCTAAAGCCATGGCTCAGTGGTAGAGCATCTGCCTGGCATTCAGAAGGTCCCAGGTTCAACCCCCAGCATCTCCAGCTAAAAGGATCTAGCAGCAGGCAATGTGAAAGACCTTTGTCTGAGTCTCTGGAGAGCCACTTGCCAGTCTGAATAGACAACACTGACTATGATGGAGTGACGGTCTGATTCAGACTGAGGCAGCTTCAAGCGTGTTCATGTGTACTCCGTGATCTCTGCCAATGCTTGGGGAGGGCTTAACAGGATGCTGGGGGAAATTCATCAATGCAAGGACTGTGGCCAAATTTACCCCTTAAAAAACAAATGCTGACTTGGGTGTAAACAAAAACAGCAAGGTAAACATAAGGTAAGAGCCCCGTGGTGCAGTGGTAAAGCTGCAGTACTGCTGTCCAAACTCTCTGCTCACAACCTGAGTTCGATCCCGGTGGAAGCTGGGTTTTCAGGTAGCCAGCTCAAGACTGACTCAGCCTTCCATCCTTCTGAGGTCGGTAAAATGAGTCCCCAGCTTGCTGGGGGGAAAGTGTAGATGACTGGGAAAGGCAATGGCAAACCACCCCATTAAAAAAGTCTGCTGTGAAAACGTTGTGATGCGATGTCACCCCAGAGTCGGATACGACTGGTGCTTGCACAGGGGACTACCTTTACCTTTAACGATAAGGTAAGTGCTATGGAAGTCCCTGTGATACAATGCGACATCCTCAGCTTTAAACCCATCAAAGACAGAGGTTCTGTGGATGTGGGGAGCGGAGTTGGAGTTGGAGCACAGACTGCTGACTTTTGATGGGGCTCTACTAACGCCAGCGCCTACCTTCAAGAGCTTAGGAGTGACACTGGATACCTCACTTTCAATGGAGGCCTAGGTCACGCATATTGCCAAAGTGACATTTTTTCATCTCCGTCAAGCCTGGCAGTTGGCTTCCCTCCTATCTCACTTGGACCTGGCCACAGTAATCCATGCGACGGTCACCTCCAGACTAGACTACCATAACTCGCTCTATACTAGCCTACTCCTGAGCGTGTCCCGGAAGCTTCAATGTGTCCAGAATGCAGTGGCGTGAGTCCTGATGAGAATGCCATGGCCGGCACATCTTCTATCTGTGTTGCGCCAGCTCCACAGGCTGCCAATGGTGTACCAAGTCAGATTCAAGGTTTTGGTTATGACCTTTAAGGCTTTGAATGGTCTGGGACTGATGTACCTAAAGGACCACATCTTCCACTATGTCCCTGGAAGGGCACTCCACTCCACTGGTCAAAATCTGCTGGTGGTCCCTGGTCCTAAAGAGGTCCGGCTGTCCTCAACGAGGACCAGAACTTTTTCAGTCCTGGCCCTGACTTGATGGAACGCTTTGCCAAAAGGCATCAGGGCTTTGCGGGATCTTTTAGTTTCACAGGGCCTGTAAGGCAGAGATGTTTCATCAAGTGTTTGCATAAGGACAGCAACGGTTGCCAAGCTGGCACCTTTTTCTTGCTACTCCCGCAGGGGGGATCCCCCAACCAGGGCTAGCAGGAGCTCCTTTGCATATTAGGCCACACGCCCCTGATGTAGCCAATCCTCCAAGACAGGGGTGGCCAACGGTAGCTCTCCTGATGTTTTTTTTTTTGCCTACAACTCCCATCAGCCCCAGCCATTGGCCATGCTGGCTGGGGCTGATGGGAGTTGTAGGCAAAAAAAAAAACATCTGGAGAGCTACCGTTGGCCACCCCTGCTCCAAGAGCTTACAAAAAAGAGCCTACATCAGGGGGTGTGGCCTAATATGCAAAGGAGCTCCTGCTAGAATTCCACCCCTGCCCCCACCCCCGATGCAACAACTGGGAACTGAACAATAGCACTTTAAATTAGACGACAACAGGGTTTATAATTTCTTTTTAATGTAACTGGTTTTATTAATTTGAACGTATGCATTTTATTCTTATGGTGTACATTGCCCAAAGCTTGGCACTGGCCAGGATGCGGTGATTCATTATGCTAAATAAATAAGTAATCCTAGTCTACAACCCATTTCACACCATGTCTCTCCTAGCAAGGGTGTTTTTACACTGGCAGTTTGCGACTCTCTAGCACCGTATTGGAAACTCACCTTTTACACTACCTAACGTTCTCACAACTGTTTTGCATCGTTGCTGCCTGAAGCATCTACATTTGTTTCGGTGAGATGAGTTTCCGAGCTGCTGCTGCAACGTTTTTCTCCACACCGGTGTGGATCTGGTCTTTTCTCTACAGGCGTTTCAAACGTGTATTGTAGAAGTTTTCACGCATTTCAAAAGACTCCTCCAAAAGCCACAAGGTGCAGTAATTGGCATGAGAACTGACAGCACTTGAAATTTTTACATATTATTGCTTGCCTCATCTAGTAATTAAAAAATTGTATTGTTTTTGCAGTGCTGACACGATTTCCAAGCAATCGTATACATTTAACTAAGCACTGGTATTCTGGCTGCCCTGATCAGAGACACCCCCCCCCCCCAATTGAAACGCTTACATGTAAAAGGAAAACAATTAAAGCGGAACAGTGGCAGGGGATTTGAAGACTCTAAAACTCTGGATCAAACTGAATGTAAAAACACCCCAAGAAAGCTCTTCCTTGTGGTGCAGTTGTGCAACCTAGGGGGCCGAATGCAAAAGATGCAAGCCATGTGAAAGGGGTGAATTGCAGCAGTTTTCCTTTAGGACAGGGATTTTTTTTTTTTTAAAGTAAAGAAATTCTCACTGCTGATCCTTTTTCTTCCTGGTCCCAGCGGTGCTACTGCAGGGGTCGACAGTGGGACAGAAAACTTTCATTTCAACTCACCAGCACGACACTTTCGCTAACGGCAGAGCCCGGTGCACGAAAGCCGGAGGGGCCTTGGCCTGCCCCAAGAATGCGGCCGAGAACTCCGCCCTGCAAGAAGTAGCAAAGAAGAATTCCAAATTTGCTTTCATCGATATAAACGATATCCAAACGGAGGGCAGATTTGTGTATGCAAACGGGGCATCATCGCTAAGCTACACAAACTGGAAAAGCGGAGAGCCCAATAACTATAATGGGGCCGAGGATTGTGTGATTATCGTACCTGAAAACGGACTGTGGAATGACTTGAACTGTGAAACGAAATCTCTCATCGTTTGTGAATTCTGACCGGTTTACAAAGAGAGTTATGCTTCAGAGTGCCACATATTCTAGCATTGGGAATACCACTTTCCATTTCAGGCTGGATGATAGGAAAGAGAAAGTCAGGTTCCCTGACACGACAATGTCCCAAACTATTTTATTTGGGCTATTTTTTTTTAAATCACCAATTGCTAGTTTGTATACTATAGCATTATAATGATCTATTGGTGGGGTCTCCAACTTTTTCGAGCCTTTGGGCACTCTCGGAATTCTGGCAGTGTGGTGGGCACAGCCATGAAATGCCAGTCACAGTTAAACCTCCAGTGGCCAATCAGAAACATCGTTGTGCAAATGCTCTGCCCACTTTCTAAAACTATTCAGTGGGCACTAGGAAGAGAGTCAGTAGGTGCCATGGCACTCATTGTCCCCACGTTGGGGACCCCAATTTATTTTCACAATTGCTAAATCCCTCCAAATTCCCAGCTTATATGAAAGAATCTAGCCTTTTTACTTTGGAGATGTAAGGTGTGCACCTTCCTCTTTTATCTCCAGAAACCAAGCTTAGCTGGTGAGGGGGGGGGGGGGGGACTGAAGCAAAGCAGGAAACAACCTAGTAAGTGGGAGATTAGGGGAATGTGTGTGGTACAGAAGCACTGGTATTTCTTTTGTTCCATTGTCATCCCTAAACCAATGAACATGGGAATAACACAAAAAGTAGCTACATGCCAGAATGATTAGGATGAATGTGTACAGCAGGTTATTGCTAGTGAAAGCTGGAGATTCCAAAATACTTCAGCTGCCTTTTTGTAATAGTTTATGCGTCTCAGACAATGGTTTTTGTTTTTCGTCTTTCTTAGCCACCCTGAGCTTTTGGGAATAGTCAGATAATAAACACGGTTCTTGTACTGCCTTTTACTCTGGAAAAGGAATACTTTCTTTCCAAATGACAGACCTTGGGCTCCATTCCGAAGTCATGCTAAGCAGCCATTTACTGAAAATCACAATACCAGCACCGTGTCTTCGATTCCCAGGGGAAAATTTTTAAGATAATTTCTGCTTTATTCAATGATGTACTAAAATGTAATAAGATGGACTAAAATGTAATAAGCTACTGATGAAACCAACAGACCTCCATTTAAATATGGGATTGAGAAGCGGGTTCTTTTCAACTGAATATCACTTACTTCTCTGGTTCTATAAATGGCCCAAACCTCTGTCTGCATATTTTCCAACTATCTGTGATACCCTGGGACAGCTGCAGTCTCAGTAGTGGTTGTGACGCAATACATTCCGGCTCTTCAGCAGGATTGATGTAAGTGTTCTTTGGGTGTGGTTCTCACAGTTCCTAGTTCTAGCAAGGAAGTATCTGTCAGTTTAATGCAAAGCATGCCCCAGTCTCTAGTCCTAACACCAGGTACTACTTCTGGGAACACAGACAAATTTAAAGAGTTTGGCATGAATGATGCTTCCATATAAGGAGCAACTGATCATATACAGCAATGACCAAGGCTTGTTTCGGAACTAAGATTATACACACACACAAGACCAGAAGCTACACTGAAATTATAGGGGAATGTCTCTACATTATAGATGCCGTCACTGGACTAAAGAAGAGGGACACGGTTGAGTAGGCGTGGGATAGAGAAAGAACTACTTTCCTCCCTTTCTCACAATACAAGAACTCGTGGGCACTCCATGAAATTGCTGAGCAGTGAAGTTAGAACAATAAAAGGAAGTACTTCCTTCACCCAAAGAATGATTAACACAAGGAATTCACCGCCACAGGACGTGGTGGAAGCTACAAGCATAGATGACTTCAAGAGGGGATTGGATAAAACATGGAGCAGAGGTCCATCAGTGGATATCAGCCGCAAGGCATAGATGGAACTCTCTTTCTGGGGCGAGTTATGCTCTGTATTCTTTGGGGGGCAACTGTGGGAGGGTTTCTAGTGTCCTGGCCCCACTGGTGGACCCCCTGAGGGCACCTGGTTTTTTGGCCACTCTGTGACAGAGGCTGATTCCGCACTAGACCTTGCTCCGTGCCAGGCTTCTGTTTTTCTGCGGAGCAAGCTGACGATTTTGCACCAGTTGCTCCATGCCGCTATTTTGAAAAAAACCCAGGTTTATGCTGCAGCGCTGCAAATCAAAGGTTTTCCCCACGCAAAATGGCGGCATGGAGCAACTGGTGCCAAATAGCCAGCTTGTTCCGCAGAGAAACAGAAGCCTGGCACGGAGCAAAGTGTAGTGTGGAATCAGCAAGAGTGTTGGACAGGATGGGCCATTGGCCTTATCCAACATGGCTTCCCTTATGTAAGGCTTCCTGGTGGAGTGGGGCATCTAGCATGCCCTCATATCTGCCCTGTGAGGTAGACCAGGCTGAAGACGAGAGAGGAAAGAGTCTGAGTGACACATATGGAAAAGTGGGGGATTTGAATCCAGAACATGTCTTGACAACAGCACTGTATAAGAGCAGGCAGAAGACAATGCACCAGGAAGCTAAGATCCAACAGAAAGAGACATCATTGAACTTTCTATTGAGCAGCAATATGGGTCATGGTTAGACTATTGGGGAATTTAGAGTTTAAATCCCTGCTTGCCAGTTTTATAAAATAATCCATTAAAAAAAATCTCACCCGGTAAGGTAGGGATAACTCTCATTCCCCATTGGTGTCATGCCAACCCTAGTTTAATATTAACATAAAGGGAAATAAAGAAAGAAACACAATTCAGGATTGACTTGAATGGATTGTAGATGTTCTAGGCCCTTCAGTTTGAAGCTCATGGTTGTCATGGTTCCCACTGAGATATGTCCTGCCACTAGTTTCTTCCCCAAAGCAAAGAGCCAGTTGTGACATTCCTCCACCTCAAGTGAAGCCACGGTACTTCAAAAAAACCCAGGAGGTATCTCTTTTCTGTCAGCAGGGAGCACACACCCAAAAATGTCCCCTCAAAACATTACAGTTGCTTTGGAACTGCCAAATCCTTTGCCACTCTCTCAATGGCAGCCGTTTTGTGGTTGGTTGCACCTTGTATGGCAGCCATTTTGTGATGGTATCCGCTACCACCTTTTCTCAAAAATTCCAACAGTGCCTATAGGCCGAGGACCTCAGTTCTTCAGCATCCTTTATTTGTGTGTACAGACAGGATCTAGTTAGGTTTGACAAAGTTATTCTTTTGTGTCTCTCCCCCACTCTGTCTTCAAACAGGGACGTGGGTTTTTTTAATTTATTTTATGAGATTTTTATTTCGCCCTCCCCCCAAGCGGGCTCAGGGCAGATCATAACAGCAGAAAACACAAGACAATAGTAAAAAATCCTATAATTTAGGAGTTAAAATGGTAGAAACCATCTAATAGAAAAGCTGATGACAAAATGTTCCAGATTTCCATATATACATGGTTTCCCATTCCTGCTTCGTTGTACTCCTACAACTAAACCTGTAGTTGTATCTGAAGAAGTAAGCAGCAACGCAGGAAAGCTCATATCCTGCCACAAAGTTTGTTAGTCTATAAGGAAGTGTGCATGAACACAAAGGCTCACACTCTGATCCGACTTTGTTGGTCTTAAAGGTGCCACTAGACTCACACTTTGTTCTATTCCCAGGTAAGCGAGCATGCAAAGGGTATCTGCCTGCATCCAGCCCCTTAAAAAGGTAAAGGTAGTCCCCTGTGCAAGCACCAGTCGTTTTTGACTCTGGGGTGACATTGCTTTCACGTTTTCATGGCAGACTTTTTATGGGGTGGTTTCCCATTACCTTCCCCAGTCATCTACACTTCCCCGCCAGCAAGCTGGGTACTCATTTTACTGACCTCGGAAGGAAGGCTGAGTCAACCTGGAGCCAGCTACCTGAACCAGCTTCCGCTGGAATCAAACTCAGGTTGTGAGCAGAGGGCTCCGACTGGAGTACTGCAGCTTTACCACTCTGCGCCACTGGGCTCTTACATCCAGCCCCTTACATATATCAGTTGGCAGCAAATGCGATTGAAATTCACTGCGTTTACTCCTAAGTAAATGTGCACAGGATTTTAACTATACATCCCCATGTACGTTCACTTGCAGCTAGGGACCACTACGTCCAGCTAGGGTTGCTCCCAAGCAAGCATGCATTTCAAGGGCTTCCTTACAGCCTGGTTTTGTGAAGAGCTAAACTTCACTCTGACTGACTTTTCCCAGTTGCCTGTCTGCAAAAATCACAGGAGCAATGTAACGGCTCCACAAACGAAGACTTGTAGAACCTGTAATGTATTTTCCTGTCTCTGCAGCATTTTGTGCAAAAGCAAATTGGGATTCAGCTGGGCACCAGGTTTGAAGTGATAGAACAAGGTTTGGGTCTAGTGGCACTTTTAAGACCAGCCAAGTTTAATTCTGGGTATGAATTTTACTGTGCATTTACAGTTTTTGACACACACACAATCTAAAGAAAAGCGCATACACACCAAAGCTTATCCCCAGAATTAAACTTTGCCTTAAAACTGCCTCTAGACTCAAACTCTATTATCTGATAGAAGTACGCATCAGCTCACATACTTATGGCTAATCTTTAACATGGTGAACGACCTAATTCCTCGTGCAAACTCCTGCAATCTCTGCTCAGGGGTTTACTACAGAAAACGCCGTTTCACTTTGCAACGCCAGCTCGCACAGCTTTCACCCGCCGCTCTTCCAATAGATGGGGTTGTTCCAAATGGCGCTTACCGCGGGGGTGGACGAAGACTCTAAGTGAAAGCGCCGCGGGGGAATCAAAGACATTACAGATATGTAAAATACAACTATCGAGGTGCCGGGCTCAGGTGGCTAGCCAAGAGCTTGGGTTTGGTTCATTCTTAAAGCAAATTGAGGGTTCTCCTGTTCTCTTTCCCTCCCCCATTAACATTGCGAGTTGGTATGGCGCCTCGCGCTTTTGTTCCCCGAGGCGGAAGGTTTCCGGTCCGTTGTGCTTCGGCTGCTGCTGCTGGTGGGAGGTGGTGCTTTCGTTAGCAGCGTTGTGATGTGTTTCTGCGTTTTGGCCTTTAGATTATACCCCTTTCGTCTTTTCTCCATAGTTACTCTGAGTCAGGCGACAGCTAAATGAGGTTATTTATTTAGAAGACTGTCAGGGAGAGGCGTTTATTTCGAAAAAAGAGGATTCAGGCGGGAAACCGTTCTGCACCAGCCGAGAGCAAGAAGACCTTTGCACGTGTTCTTCGTCGCTTGTGCAAATGTATCTTCGCATTTTTACCGATTGCTTCAGGAAATTTCGATGTGCGAGAAACGCCAGGGCAGTGGAGCAGCAGGCTTCATTGGGGAGGGATGGATTGTAGTGTTCATTCTGCAAGATCGTTTTAAAAAATTCTTATCTTGAACTAAAAAATTCTATTCTAGTTCAAGATAGAAAGTTTTTCTAAGTTTCTTTTCATGGGGGCAATGGGATGTATGTGGCTAGGTAGGCACACAGTTTGCATCCAGCAGTCCATTGGCATACATAAATGGCTTTGTTTTGATTCATTTATTGGATTCATTTCTTTTGCCTTTCACCATTTTGCTGTTTTGTTCTGACAATGACCCTGTGGTTATAGGCTAGTCTGAGAGAGTCACCTGGCAAGCTTCCATGGCAAAATGGGAATTGAAGCCGTTGGTTTCCCAGTGCTTCAACCATTCTACACCCCACTGGCTCTCGATTAGAGAGTGGTTTTATTTTTTTTAGGGGGGGGGGATCTGGTGTAAGGTGAGACGGAATAAAAAGTCGGGACTGAGATATACACATAATAGTTTAAAAGTAGAACCTACATGTTCAGGAATTGTATATCTGAAAAATCACACTGCAGAAGAAGACATTAGGATTTCATTTTTTATTCGGGTTTTTTTTACCAGAATCTTTTTTTTCCCAAACAATTTTTATTAGTAACATATGGCAATATATTCAATTTCTTATATAATTAATAAATACTTTTTTCGCTATACCATATATTACTTTCTACCTCCCCCTCCCCCCATTACTTGACCCCTGCCGGTGTACTGTAATTAAAACATTATTATAAAAGGTACCCCTAATTAATAAGAACCAAAATTCATAACCTCCTCCCACTTATACTTAATCATTATCAAAGATTGTCCAATGTCCTTTTATCCTCCATTCTTTTTCTACCTATCTTCTGAACTTCTTCCACTCCATCTTAAATACTACTAAATCATAGTCTCTTAAACTTGTTAATTTATCCATTTCACTCCATGTCATAACTTTTACAATCCAGCCCCATTTCTCTAGTATTTTTTCTTGCTTCCACAACTGCGCATACAATGTCCTAGCAGCTGAGAGCAAGTACCAGATTAAAGTTCTATCTTCTTTTGGAAATTTTTCCATTTGTAATTCCAACAGAAAAGTCTCAGCAACTTTGTTAAACTCATATCCCAAAATCTTAGACATTTCTTGCTGAATCATCTGCCAAAACATTTTAGCTTTTTTACAAGTCCACCACATATGGTAGAAAGAACCTTCATGCTTTTTGCATTTCCAACACCTGTCCGGCATCTTATTATTCATCTTTGACAACTTTTTAGGAGTCATATACCATCTATACATCATCTTAAAACAATTTTCTTTAATACTCTGACATGTTGAAAGTTTCATAGAGTCCTTCCAGAAATATTTCTTTGTTTACATTGATTGCCCATTTAACCATTTGAGATTTCACTACTTCATCTTCTGTAGACCATTGTAGAAGTAATTTATATACTTTTGAAATTAATTTATCATTGTCTCCAAGCAGAACTTTTTCCATTTCTGTTTGCTCTTTTCTTATTCTTTCAGTTTTAATGTCATTCTCCACCAAGCTCTTTATTTGTTGCATTTGAAACCAATCATATTTATGATTCAGCTCTTCAGTTTTCATTTCTATTTTGCCACTTTGAATTTTTAATAGTTGATTGTATGACAACCACTTTTCTTCACCCATCTCAGCTGTTATTTTTATTACTTCAGCTGGCACTATCCATAACGGTCTTCGCTCATCTCCATATTTCATCCGTGTATTTAACAAATTATTTCTTATATAATAGTGAGAGAGAAAAAACTGTCCATCTTCTTTGTTCCATAATACAAATACGCGTGCCAGCCAAATTTATTTCCATGACCTTCCAGCACGAAGAGTTTTTTTATTTAACGTTATCCATTCTTTTATCCACACTAAACAAACTGCTTCCTGATATAATTTTAAATTTGGTAGTTGAAACCCACCTCTCTCCTTTGCATCTGTCAAATTTTTCATTTTAGTCCTTGGTTTCTTCCCAGCCCATACAAACTGAGATTTTTCTTCGCCACTTATCAAATTGCTTACTATCCTTCACAATAGGAATAGTTTGAAACAAATACGTTATTCTTGGTAAGTAGTAGTAGTACTTTATTCACGGTCATCCGACCAGCTTAATACAAACAAAAACAAAATCATAAAAACAAACCCATCACCTCTTACACAAAATTCCTAACACCAACTATTGCACATATTGTTAAAACTCATAAGCAAGATTTACACTCTCAATTTCCCTCCTTTCCAACTGAGCAACATAACAGAAACGGGCAATCTTAAATGAAACATCAGAATGAGCATCAGACAGGAGGAAGGCAATCTGCTCATCCTCCGGCCTGCCCGCCAAGGACCCAAGAATTGGAGAGATTAATCTTGCCCTCAAGTCGTTGTAATTAGGGCACCGCAAAACGATGTGGAGAGTTGTTTCGACCTCATTGCAATTACAGGGGCACAATCTTTCCAGATATGGGTACCCAGCGTAACGTCCCAAAAGCACCGAAGAGAAAAGTGCGTTGAGTCGTGCTTTTGAGAAAGCTATCCGATATTTTGGGATAGTGATGTTGAAAAGATACCTGGCTGGGGACAGTACTTCGGCTTGCTTCCCTAAGAAAATGTGCGCAGAAAGACTATTCATTTTAATTGCAGCTATTCTACCCAACAATGACAAATTAAACTTGTTCCATTTTAATATATCTTCATCTATTTTACGCCATAATTTCACATAATTGTTTTTAAATAGATCAATATTCTTCATTGTTATCTCCACCCCCAGATATTTTACCTTGGAGGTGACTTCACAGCCCGTTAGTCTCTGTAGTTCTTGTTGCTTGTTCTTGTGCATATTTTTACACAAAATTTTTTATTTCTCTCTATTAGTACAAAGTCCCACCAACTCCCCATATTCTTGTATTTTGGCTAACAACAAAGGTGTAACTGTTTTCATTTATAAACATATCAGCAAAAGCTCTGTATTTGTAAGTAAATCCTTTTATTCTTAATACTTCTATATCTTTTTCTTTTTGGATCTGCATCAATAATATTTCAAGAGTCATTATAAACAACAATGATGAAAGCAGACATTCTTGTCTAGTACCTTTGCTAATTTTCATCTCTTCTGTAAGATCTGAATTTATACATAAAAGAAAAATTTATCTACCCCGTATCTTACTTTCTCCCACCCCTCCCCCCGTTATTTGACCCGCACCAGTTTTATTTACTTAAAAAAACCCAAATATGAAAGGTACCTTAACTATTAAAAAAACCCAAAAGTTATATTCTTCTTTTAAAACTTAATCATTATCAAAAATTGTCCAATGTCCTTTTATTTTCCTCTCTTTTTCTACGTATCTTCTGAACTACTTCCACTCCATCTTAAAAACTTCCAAATCATAGTCTCTTAATATTCTTGTTAATTTGTCCATTTCACTCCATGTCATAACTTTTATAATCCAATCCCATTTCTCTGGTATTTTTTCTTGCTTCCACAACTGCGCATACAATGTCCTAGCAGCTGAGAGCAAGTACCAGATTAAAGTTCTATCTTCTTTTGGAAATGTTTCCATTTGTAGTCCCAACAGAAAAGTCTCTGCAACTTAGTTAAACTCATAACCCAAAATCTTAGAAATCTCTTGCTGAATCATCTGCCAAAACATTTTAGCTCTTTCACAAGTCCACCACATATGGTAGAAAGAACCTTCATGCTTTTTACATTTCCAACATCTGTCTGGCATCTTATTATTCATCTTTGCCAATTTTTTAGGAGTTATATACCATCTATACATCATCTTAAAACAATTTTCTTTAATACTTTGACATGTTGAGAGTTTCATAGAGTTCTTCCACAGATATTCCCAAGAGTCCATCTTTATTTCTTTATTTACATTAATTGCCCATTTAATCATTTGAGATTTCACTACTTCATCTTCTGTAGACCATTGTAAAAGTAATTTGTATACTTTTGAAATTAGTTTATCATTGTCTCCAAGCAGAACTTTTTCCATTTCTGTTTTCTCTTTCCTTATTCCTTCAGTTTTAATATTATTCTCTACCAAGCTCTTTATTTGTTGCATTTGAAACCAATCATATTTGTGACTCAATTCTTCAGCAGTTTTCAATTCTATTTTTCCACTTTGTATTTTTAACAATTGATTATATGACAACCACTTTTCTTCACCTATCTCAGCCGTTATCTTTTTTACTTCAGCTGGCACTATCCATAACGGTCTTCTCTCATCTCCATATTTCTTGTATTTTGTCCGTGTGTTTAATAAATTGCTTATGTAATGGTGAGAGAAAAGACCATCCATCCTCTTTTCCATAATACAAATATGCGTACCAGCCAAATTTATTTCCGTGACCTTCCAACACTAGAAGTTTTTTGTTTAATAGTGTTATCCATTCTTTCATCCACACTAAGCAAACTGCTTCATGATATAATTTTAAATCTGGTAGTTGAAAACCGCCTCTCTCTTTTGCATCTGACAGAATTTTCATTTTAATCCTTGGCTTCTTCCCAGCCCACATAAATTCTGAAATTTTCCTACGCTATTTATCAAATGGTTTAGCATCCTTCACAATAGGAATAGTTTGAAACAAATACATTATCCTTGGTAGAATATTCATTTTAATTGCAGCTATTCTGCCCAGCAATGACAAATTAAGCTTATTCCATTTTAGCATATCTTCATCAGTTTTATGCCATAACATCTCATAATTATTTTTAAACAGATCAATATTTTTCATTGTTATCTCCACCCCTAGATACTTTACCTTGGAGGTGACTTCACAACCCGTTAGTTTCTGTAATTCTTATTGTCTATTCATCTGCATATTTTTACACAGAATTTTAGATTTTTCTCTATTTATAGAAAGTCCCGCCAACTCCCCATATTCTTGTATTTTAGTTAACAGCAAAGGTGTAATTTGCATGGGATTTTCATTTATAAACATATCATCAGCAAATGCTCTGTATTTGTAAGTACATCCTTTTATTCGTAAACCTTGTATATCTTTTTCTTCTTGAATCTGCATCAATAAAATTTCAAAGAGTCATAAACAACAGTGGTGAAAGCGGACAACCTTGTCTAGTACCTTTGCTAATTTTCATTTCTCCTGTAAGATCTGCATTAATACACAACCTTGCCCTTTGTTTGGAGTATATTGCTTTTATCATTCTTATAAAACTTTCTCCCAGCTCCATTTTTTCCATTACTGCGAACATAAAGTCCCAGCTTAAATTGTCAAATGCTTTCTCTGCATCTGCAAAGAATAATGCTACTTCTTTTTCTGGATGTCTTTCATAATATTCTACAATATTTATAACAGTCCTAATATTGTCTCTTATTTGTCTTTTGGGAAGAAATCCTGCTTGATCTTCCTTTATAAAATTTATCAAATGTTTAAGCCGTTCTGCCAGAATTCTTGTAAATATTTTATAGTCATTATTTAATAATGAAACTGGTCTGTAATTTTTTACATTTGTGGCATCTCTATCTTTTTTAGGTATCAACGAAATGACAGCTTCTTTCCATGTATTTGGTACATACCCTTTTATTTATTATATTCATCAACTTCTGCAATTTTGGTATTAATTCGTCCTTAAAAGTTTTAAAATATTTAACTGTATATCTATCTGGCCCAGGAGCTTTTCCATTTTTCATCGCGTTGATTGCTGCTTCACTTTCTATCTTTTCAATTGGATCATTCAAAACTTTTCTCATATTTTCACTTAGGGGTTCTATTTTTAACTTTTGTAAATATTCATCCATCTTCTCTTTCTTTATTTTAACACCTTTAAACAGTTTGGCATAGTACTTGAAAAATTCTCTTTTTATTCCCTCCTGAGTAACCACTTCCCTTCCATCTACCACAATTCTGCTAATAATTCTATTTTCTCTATTTTTCTTCAATTGCCAAGCCAAATACTTTGCCGGTTTATTTGCTCCCTCAAATGATTTTTGCTGAAGTCTTTTCAAACTCCATTCCACTTCTTTATTCAGTCAGTCAGTCAGTTTATTGCGGCTCTAGGCCAATCAACAACAACAACACAACACATTAACAACAGTACAACACAACACCGAGCTAAAATAAAACATAACTATATAATGACTGTGTGCAACCATCAAAATAATATTAAAATTATCTGGTATAAACAACACAAAATGAAGGGCAGCATTATGCAATCAGATCGCAACTTCTTTCAAATACAAGCAGCATTAAATTTCTTCCTGTCAAGGTCAGTAACATATAGAAATTTAGCAAGATCCAGGGAAAGTTGATCACTCCCGTCCCCTAGGAGGAAGTAAATGACTTGGGCCTGATTTAAAGATTTAGCTTGCATTAGATGGTTCCGCAGAAGTCTGTACCTTGCCTCTGTATGGAAGAGACAATTCAGAATGAGATGGGAAACCGTATCGATCTCCTCGAGGCCACACGGGCAGGTCCTGTCTTCTAGCGGAATCTTATGGAAACGGCCCCTTAGTACTGCCGTGTCCATAATGTTCAAGCGTGCCAAGGACAGCATCCGCCTGAACTTAATTGGCTGTATCATTTCTAGATATCTGGCACTTTTAAGTTCACTTGTAAAAAAGGTTGGGATATACGTCCCCCCAACTTTGGCCAGAGATTGTTTTAATTCCCATTCCAGTAATCGGTTTCTGATAATTGCTTTTGCCCCGTTCTTAAACATGAGGGCTAGAGAATCAATATTCAAATCACTTTCCTCGAGTTTGGATTTTAATTTCATTAACCAGTTACTAACAAATGAGTCATAGAAGATTTGGTATGCAATATCATCCGGATTCGCCAGCACCCTTAGAAGAAGACTCAGACCTCTATTCCACATTAATGTGGAGAGGCTTGAAAGCCCCGTTTCCAGCCTAATTGCAATAGATGAGGCATATTTTGGCACCTGTAGGATACATCGTATAAACTTCGATTGAACCATCTCCAATTTAGTTAATTTGTTGTATAAGAAAATCTCTGCTCCATACATTAACTGGGGTATAACCTTAGCGTTGTAAACCTTAATAGCCGCTAAGGCATTATAAGCACCCTTGGAGGTGTAAAACTCCTGCAAAGCAAGCGCTGTGCGTTGAGCGTTACAGTGTACATTGTCTATATGCCCTTGGTAAGATCCTGTATGATGAAAAACAACCCCCAGATATTCAACAAATGTCTCAGTTGAGTTTGTAGTATTGTAATTTCCTTTAAAATTTTCTTTTTCCCTGGTCTTTTTCTCAGCTCCCCTTCCTTTTTCTTTATTTCATTTTGAATGTTCAACAACTGTTTTTCTTTTGCTCTCTTATCTTTATTATTCAAAGTAATCAATATTCCTCTCATTACTGCTTTGTAGGCATCCCAGACTGTCTGAAATTCTATATCCTCTTTGTCATTCATTTGGAAAAAAGCTTTTGTTTCATTTTCTAGGTATGTCTGTTTCTTTATTCTGTAGCAAATCTTCATTCAATCTCCATCTTCTCAACTTCTTGGACTATTTTGTAATCCACATTGTTGGGTTGTGATCAGCACCAATTTTAGGTAGAATCTCTATTTTCTTTGTTATAAGACCTAAATCTTCAGTCCCTCACAACATGTCAATTCTAGAAAAAGTTTTGTGTCTTGTTGAAAAAAAAGTATAGTCCCGAACCTCGGTTAAATATTCTCCATATATCTTCCAAATTTTCTTGTTTAACAAGTTCAAAAAAAAGCCTTGGCAATTTTCCTTCCTTGCTATTATTTTTTTTCCCTCCAGACCTATCCAATAAGTTCTTAACTGTTCCATTAAAGTCACCCATTATCAAAACTTGGTCATAAGTCAGTTCATCAAGCTGTTGCATAATGCCTTTTAAAAAAGCATCTTTTGCAGCATTGTGCGTATACAGTCCCAATAACGTTTTCTTTCCATTTAATGTTGTTTCTACTGCTACAAATCTTCCATCTTTATCTGTAAACACTAATTTTGGCTCCAATTCTTGTTTAATATAAAAAAACCACTCCCCTTTTCTTTTGTTCAGCTAATGAAAAAAATTCCACTCCCAATTGTTTATTCCATAAAAAATTGTAATCCTTTTGTTTAATGTGCACTTCTTGCAGACAAATTATATTACAATTTTGTTTCTTAATCCAATGAAATGTTGCCCTTCTTTTTTGTGGTGAATTTAGTCCATTTACATTCCAAGACAATAATTTGTAATCCATCATGGTGCAAATTCTTTATTTTCTTCAAAAAATCTACGCATTCCCTGCGCATTTGTAATTGTGATTCTTTTCCCTTGAAGTTCAAAACTCAAACCTTCAGGTATTATCCATCCAAACCTCATTCCATTGTCTCAATTTTTATATGTTTTTCTGTCATTTATGACTTACCTTGGCAACTCCTTCATGATTCTCACTCTACTGCCCCCACTATCAATGTCTTTTCAAAGTTTTTGTTCATGATCCTTCCCATCATTTCCTTTGTCATATATCTTATAACAACATTGCTGCGTAAATTATTTTTCTTGGCATAAAGTGAGTTCACTCTGTACATAGAGTCGTACATATTTTTAGACTGTTCAGGATCTTCCTCTAAACATTCTGCAAATATTTTTATTATATATTCTTTTAAATCCCCATCCTCCTTTTCAGGTAGTCCTCTCAGACGTATCCGAGTTTCCATCAATTTGCAATCACGGATTGCCACTTTTTTTTTGCACTTTCAACAAGGTGGAATCATATGCTTTCATTCTCCTTTCTACCTCCTGCACTTTCTTAGAAGTTTCCTGTTTCCTTTCTGAGATTTGCATGTCTTTTTTAATCTCTGCAATAATTTCTTTTTTCAATTCATTTATCATCTCTCTCACACCTTTCATCATTCTGGTCTCTATTGCCTCTAATTGGTCCTGCATTTTTCCCAATGAAGTAGCCCTTGTACGGGGCTGCTTGTGTTCAGACATTTAAAAAAACAGCGAAAATTTGGACCTCACCAATTTCAAATTCGACTATCAGATTCAAAAGAATAGGACTTTACTTTTATAACAAGCCCAATTTCGCCGTCCTCGGAGCCCCCAAAGTCAAGATATTTATTTTTAAAGTTTTTAAATCTTTCAAAATGGCGGTCGCAACTTTTGACTGCTCCTTACAATTTTTCCCCCTTTTAAAAACATCTGAGGTCCACACAAATAAGGCCAATAACATTTATCTTCTTACTCTCTTCTCAGTTTTCCAGACAGAGAAGGTGGCCTTTGGATACCTCATGACTCAGGATTTTCTCGCCAACTTTCCACCACTTGCCCAACCCAATCAACAATTTGGACGGATTATCTGGAAGAGTGTCAGTGAATAGCCAGCAGCAAAAACAATAGACTTGTTTAGAGACCTTCGAATAGACCAACCAGGTCCTCAGAACCTTGTCATTACCTGGCAGCATCTGGTAAAACCAGTGTTGTAAAAGCTGGCGCTTTGCTCCCTTTACTTTTGTGCCTCCCCTTGACACAACCTCGAATGGACCATCTTTGTTTTGGAAATGAGCAGACCCTCGTTTGACAATTTGAACCCGAAGATTATTGGGAACAGGTATTTCCCAGGCAGAAACATCAGCGAGCATCTGCATCTCTTGTACTGTGACAGCCTGCATTCCAGGGGCAGACTCTGGGCTGGATTCACTGTCATCGGTGCACTCCATCTCCTCCACACTAATGCCTTGTTTTCCTTCTACATTCTCTTCCTCTTCCATGGGGGAGAAAACAGTACCCCCAGAACTCCCAGGTGCATGAGACGTGGACGGATGAGGTATGTCTTCCGTAGGTGGCAAAACAGTACCCCCAGAACTTCTAGGTGCATGAGACGTGGACAGATGAGGTGTGTCTTCCAGAGGGGGCAAAACAGGACTCTCAGATTCCCAGGTGCATGAATTTTGGACAGACGAGGCATGTCCTCTGTTGGGGGCCTGACCATTGGGAAATACTGATGGATAGCTCCTCTCTGCTGTTGCTCCTCCTCTTCTCTTTTCCTTTTTTTTTTTCCTCTTCTGGGCACCACTGAGCTGCTTATGTCCCTCCTGTGACATAATGAAATAGCCTACACACAGAAAACAAGAACTAGGCATCACTTTTTTGTGTCGCTGCTTTGTTTTGCAAATATAAAAGAAGAATTGGTTTTGAAACTCTTACAATTGACAACCGAAAGCTTTGATTTGCGCCAGAGCCTCAGTAGGGTTGAGCTGCCAAATGCAGTAAGTATTCAGGCACTGTCACTCTGAGTAAAAGTGATGTCTGCCCAAGAGTTGAACATTTCATGTGTCTCATGAAGTGAGTTCTGAGTTGCTGAATCCAATGTGGAAATAAATTATATTAAGTCTATAAGGTGCTACTAGGCATTTGATTTATCTCACTGCCAAGTCTAACCTTGTTGTTCATCTAAGCATGTGCAAATTGCCCTCTCTCCAGGCTCCATTCCTAAAGCTTTAGGAATCTCCCAGCCCAACGCTGTGGTCTAATGCTAGAAGCAAAGGGAGGCTGGCTTCCCCTTCTAAAAAAAGAACAACTGGACTGGGTGATTGGGTACAGGTACTGGAAAGCAATTAAACCTGTTGGTTCTTTGTTCCCCCCACATTGCCTGGGCTTCATTACAAAAAAAAAAAAAAGATATGCTAAGTGGAACAAAATGAGATAGGCAAAGACAAAAAAAAATTCCACTGTACAATTAACACTTCCAATACAGGAAATGGTAGCAAACAGGAGGAAGACTGGGAATGGAGAAGAAAAAAGAAGGGGAAAAAGAGTGGTGGAAAAGAATCACAACTAGCACCCCCCCCCCCCCCCCCCGTAATTTCACACAAAACATTGCTGCAGCAGAAGCTGCTTTTCAGGGTGCAGATGCAGAGCAAGAGAATGTAGGGCAAGAGTGTCCTTTGGGAAAGACGGAAGCCACTAATGTCACAGTGTCTGGTTGGTAAACTGAAGCCATGAAAAGAAGAAACTAGTGTTGCTAGAAATTTAGTAGAAAATTAAAAAATATGCAACACTATTAACAACTCTAAAAATCATACACACATCAGGTTGGAGTCAGTCCTTCCATGTGGTTGGGGGGGGGGGTTGCAGCTCGAAGGAGGAATTAGCATTAACCCCTTCCCACTCAGATTGAGGTAACATAAGGGGTTTTTGCCACTTTCCCCTTCTCAGAGCAACCCAAGTCCCTTAAACGCCCCCCAGTTCCAGCCACGTGGAAGCCATTATAGGGACCCAAAAAATGCCCCCCCCCCCACAACAAAAGCTTTCCCAACCATGTGAAAGCCATTATAGGGACCCGAAAACTTACTGGCCTCGCCGGTAGTTTCACTTTCTCTCTCTAGCTCTCCAAGCAGTCAAGCTCCACAGCACAGAGAACGCAAACTGAAACTGGCGCCCTCTGACGTTGCAGACTGCTCCTGCACACCACAGTGGCAAGCGAGCCAATGATCAGCAGGGGGCGGAGCCAGGGAGGCAGAAAAATGACGCAGTGCAAAATGACGCAGTGCAGCAACATGGCCATTGTTCGGGACCCCCCTTGGCAATGCGGGGACCCCCCAGACCTGGGGCGACCCGCCCCCCATGCCCCCCCCTCCCTACACCACTGCTTCCACATAACAAGTGCATTGCCTAAGTACACCACAAAACCTGAAGTGGACTTAGCCTCTGGGCGGTCTCCCCAGCTGGCATCACAATACGCACTCATTTGAGATAGTTCTCCCACCTTGAGTGACAATTTCAACTCTGCTGTACCGTCAAGATAGCGTAAGATTCTCTTGGCTGATATCCAATCCTTTTGTAAGGTTTTGCACCTTTCTTACATAAGATATGCACTGCATATCAAATATCAGGTTGAGACCAACAGGCCAAATGTAACAAGGAACCTGCCAGAGATTGATACAATTGTACATCTTGGAACTCCTCTTCCTCTGGCTCCTTGGCATATCCTATGGTCATGAGAGTAGAAACACTTTTAGCATTTTCCAAACAGAACTAATAAAGCAGTTTGTATATTTTGCCTTTTTGGCACAGCTCATAAAACCCCTCAGAATCCCTTGTTATCTCTACACCAAGATAATAGCTTACAGGACCCAAGTGTTTTATCGTGAACAACTCCTGAGCTGTACTCAGAAACCAACTGAGCTGTTTGTTTGTGTCAAATAATATTAGCAAGTCATCTACAAAGATGAAGATGTTTGCCCCCCAAGGACGGAAGAACGAGTCAGACACCAAGTGTTGGAATAAAATTGGGCCACTTTATTAATTAACCTCATAAACAGCAAGGGTACCCCACCAGCAGCCTGGCCAGGGCTAGGGGTCACCGCGACCGTTCCCCTGCCATAACGGGTTTAGAGACCCAGCCCCCCGGCCAGAGCTGAGCAACTCAGCTCCCTCCGGGCAGGCCAAGCAGGGAGGCCCGCACCAGAGGGCCCAAACCCAGACGCATGTCTCGCCAGAAAGCACCCTCTAGCTGAGTCTCCTGGCAGTCTGCATTCTCCACCCGGGTCTTCAAACCCCAAGGTTGATCATGCCAGACCCCAAATTCCCCCAAAAGGGGATGCTTCACAGTCCTCCCCTGGCCGCATAGTGCACTAAACCCCCCAAAATCTGCCACTACTAAGGCCAAGTCTCTACTTAGGGCTTAGCGCCCATTGGGAGGCCCAAAGCCACCCGCAACCCTTGCTGCAAATCTCTCAGGAAAAGCATATTACCCTTTTCCGAGAGATGGACCCCATCCCCCGTGTATAGGTCTGGACATTTTGCCAAAATGTCCGGATGGGGCAAATAGGGGCCCAACCCTGCTTCAAGCATCTTTTTAAGTTCCTTGTTGGCCTTGTATCTAGTCCTTTCTATAGCTGCGGGGTCCAAAGCACAATGCCACACCAGGCGGGGAAGCATGGCTGACCACACTATGATGGTCCCCGGCCATCGCTCCCGAATGTGCTTAAAATCATCAGGGGTCTGCCAAACTAATGCCTTGCCCTTCAGTAACCCCAGATCATTACCTCCCAGGTGAACTATTAAGACCTGAGGAGGAGGACCCACTCTATCCCGAAACAATAAAGGAAGCAAGCCCGACCACTGAAGGCCCCGGCGCCCCTGCCATTCAATAACAACATGCTGGCCGAGTCCCAGCTGAGAGCCAACCGCAGTTCTCCGTGCTTGCAGAGTGGCCCAAAACACATGGCTATGGCCACAGATGAGAACTCGGCTCCGGCTCCTCTGGTAAGGAACAACAGCATCTAAAAAGAAAAAACAGTTAAACACCAACCAACCAAAACATGCCCCAAACCCAACTCATTCACGGCCTAAGGAAAGGTCGCATATAGGCCGATGAACACCAACGCCCCAACCTCTGGATAGAGGTGGAAGGATACCCCATTGCAGCAGCGGTTGAGGCTGCCCCAATTCTAAAGGAGTGGGTCCCAAACCGCACCCCGGACAGCCTCAACTCACCCAAAGCCTGAGACGTCACAGCCCAAAACGGGTGTTTCGTCAAAGGGTTACCCTCTGAGTGAATAAACAAAAACCCGTCCTGACTACCCCGGACTGTCAAATAAGCAGCCAAAGCTGTAACGGGACACAAATGAAGCTTCGAGCAACTACCCAGCTCCAGCACCATACCCCGCTGCAACTGATCCGTCTTAGAACGACGGATGGTAATGATTGCCTTACCCCCAGACAGCTGCAAATCCACCAACCGCAAAGCCCTACTGGAAACATCGTTTCTAGATTGAGCCACCAACTCACTCACCCTAAGCACTCCAAAGAAGGCCAATAAGGACACGGCATGAAACAAACATGTCTCAAACAATTAGGCACACCCTGTCCCATACTCTTTTCAAACCATGCAGAATTGACGGAGACACTGGATTCCGCGTATCAAGCCTAGTATCGGCCTCTCTAGACTACCCCACCAGCATCTTTCGAATACAAAAGTCTGCTGTATCCTCCCTATAACCTAGCGCCTTGCTGGCAAAAGCCAGAGTAGACAGGCACCCCCTAATAGATCGCACTGCCAACCCCTTACCTTGCAACGACACACAGTAATGGAGCAATTCCTCCACTGGGAGGGGCCAAACCCTGCGATACCCTACCTCAGCCCGAAAGTCTTCAAACTGCCACAAAGTCCGTTCGTAAGACTTCCGAGTGCTAGGCGCAATGGATAGACCTATCGCTCTGCACGCCTCGGCTCTCCAATCAGCCATAGCTCCTGGGGCATTGCAACCGGCTCTCTGTCGGCCTCCGGGGCCAGCTGACAAAACCTCTCCATCTGTTTATGAGATAGAGCATCAACCACCTTGTTACTCACACCAGAAACATACTTGGCCAAAAACAAAACGTTAAGCCGCAAGCAGCGCAGAGTGAAGGCCCTCACCAGCCGCATAACCCGCCCAGATTTGGATGAAGGGGAATTAATGACGTGGACCACTGCCATATTATCACACCAAAAATGTACCGTGTGATTGGCCATATCCTTCCCCCACAGCCAAACCGCGACTAAAATGGGAAAGAACTCAAGCATAAGATCTTGGTTCACACCCACCCGTACCCAGGAGTCGTGCCAACTATCCACGCACCAATGTCCACGAAAATAGACCCCAAAACCTAACACTCCAGCAGCATCAGACATGACTTGTAGCTCAGCTTCAAGCCTCATATCGTCCCTCCAAAAAGAGACTCCGTTAAAGGACTCCAAAATTCCTGCCAAACCCCCAAATCATCCCTCATGCTGCAGGTGACCCTAGTTCTATGCTGAGGCAAGCGTAACCCTGCCATAGCATCGCACAGCCTTCTAAGAAAAGCCCTACCGGGGCAACCACTTTGCAAGCAAAGTTGAGGTGCCCTACTAGCTGCTGCAACTCCAACAACGTAACTTTCTTCTTAAGAAGAAAGGTAAAATCCTAGCCCTCAGTTCCACTATTTTCTGAAGGGGCACCCTAGACAACTGTGCAACAGTGTCGATCTCAAACCCCCAAAAGGTTAACTTCTGGGTTGGACCCTCTGTCTTTTCAGGCGCTAAAGGAAGCCCAAGCTCCTCTGCTAGCTCAGCAAGGCCAGACAGCAGCTGACCACAACGCCCCGAACCTGTAGGACCCACGAAGAGGTAGTCATCCAGATAATGAACAACTTCCTGCAAACCCACTTTCTCCCACACAGCCCATTCCAAAAATGTGCTGAAACGCTCAAAAGCCGAACATGATACAGAGCAGCCCGTCGGCAATGCTGTCCATGTAAAATTGCCCCTCAAAACTAAATCCCAAAAGCTCAAAATCATCAGGGTGAACAGGTAAAATGCGAAAGGCCGACTTAATATCGCATTTCGCCAATTCAGCCCCAACCCCACAATGCCGCACAACGGCAATGGCCTGGTCAAAGCTGGTATATCTGACCAAGCATAAATACTCCGGGATCCCATCATTCAGACTTACCCTTAGGAAAAGACAGGTGGTGAATCAAACGAAATTCACCAGGCGTCTTTTTAGGTACCACCCCCAAAGGAGAGACTCTAAGAGTACTCACTGGAGGACGTGAAAAGGAACCTAATAACCTTCCATCAACCAGCTCCTTAGCAATTTTATCCCTAACTACTTGCTCCAAACCCAAAACCGACTTAAAGTTACCTGAAATGAATGGAACTCTAGGCCCATGAAACGGAATCCTAAAACCAAACTTAAAACTTTCCAACAAATACAAGCTATCGGCCCTTCTAGGATACCTTTCCAGCCACCACTCACGAGGCCCCACCCTTATCGGACTGGGACCCTTTTTTAGCTGGAAAGGCTCCTCCGCTTCCCCCAGGCCTCTTTGGGTTCTTACGTCCCCTGGCTCTGGAGCAGCTGTCAAATGAATGTGAGCCCCCACACTAGGGGCATTCGTGCTTAAACTGGCATGCTTTTCTGTTGCACACCCCAAGAGATCCAAACTCCCAGCAGAGCATGCGGGGTTGAACCGCCTGCCCCGCAGCGCCGCGGGGAGAGCCTGACGAAGCCGAAACAGCAGAGGAAGACCTGTTGACCAAATGGCCACTATTGGAGTGATCACCCAAGTTAGGCCTAGCAGGGGACATAACCTGCAGCCAAAGCTGCTGGTGGATCCTGTCCCACGGAAGAGACGGATAAAGGGCAGCCCTTATTCGAAACTCTTCGTCATACTGTAGCCACGCAGGGCCACTAAAAGCCGTGTAACTCTTATATATAATGTCCAAATACTGAAAAAGGGCAGCAGCCCTCCAAGGCTGGGCCCGGGCAATCACCCCCGCATAGATACAAAAACCTGGAAGCCAATTGGCCCAGGTTCTGTCCACCTTCCGCTTCTTCAATTTTTTTCTCCTTTTCATCTAAATCCTCATTTTTTTTCCCAACTCCCTAAAGAGTAAGGAAAAAATATCAACGTACTCCCCTTTTAATATTTTCTCACGCGTTGCAGGTGGTCACCTAACGGTAGGGTGACATCCTCAAAGGGCAAGGAACCAAAGGCACCATCCCATAAAGGGAAGGTGCACCCATGATGGGACTAACCATACCCATATGACCAACACCCGTAGAAGCCCCGCAAGGACCCCCTTGCCCACTAAGCCCAGGCCAAGTATTAGGGGACCCGGAAGCAGTAAGCATGCCTGAACTGGACGAGGGGTAACCCTGTCCAGCCATCAATGCATGACCACAAGGACCCCAAGGCCATGCCTGCCCACCTCCAACCTGCAAATTGCCCCCCAACTTATCCGACCATCCAGAGGGAACAACCGCCGTCCCCAGTCCAAACGCTCCAGCGACCGATGACGCCCCCACGTCTGCCCCAGTGGAACCTGCGCCCCTGTCCACAGCAATATCATCAGACCTGCCCTCCAAAATAGAAAGTCTGGTTAAAACGCTAGCCTGGCGACCCTTTTTAGACACGCTATTACCATCCCAACCACCAGGACAAGGCAAACCAGACGCTTACTCAAGCGCCCTTAACCTGCTCACAATGTCACCTCCACTACCCCATCACCTTCCTCGTCAGATGAGGATAAAGGAGGTGGGGGTCTTTTGGGTGGCGCCCTAGGTGCCTTGGGCACCGGCTTTTTTCCCTTGGACTACCCTGTCCCTTTTCCCCCAGCCATAGTGATAACACCAAGCTCCTGACGAACCACCACTCACGCCCCAAGGAGATAAAATGGCCACCACCACGGTTTGACATCTGAAACTTAAAATGGCTGATAGCCAAGCCAAGAAGAACCCCAAAATGGCCGCCCTCCCAGCCTCAGCAGGGCCACTGAGCTAAAAAACCCTGAGGGCCTATCCTGAGAGCCACAATCCAGCCCAACAACCACCCCTTCCGCAAGCAGAAATACCTGCAGGCCTTAAAATGGCCAATCTCCCCTTCCTAGCAGGGGCACCCAGCAAAACCCTTAAGGGCCTATCCCGAGGGCCAAGATCTAGACTAACTACCTCCTCCGTAAATAAGGAGACCAGCTAGCCGGGATCACGCCCAAACACTCCCAAAACTGACAAATACACCGCTGCCGCTCCAATAACTCCCCTCCCCAGGGACCACCAAAAAACCGCCCTATAGAGCACTGTCTGGACACAGCCACCCCGGCCTCCAACCACCCCAAGCCCCAGGATCCCCAGCCAAAGCAGGCCGTTCCCCCCAAGTGCCCCAATGGACTCAGCCGCCTCCCAAGAACGTTGCAAGAGTAAAAGCTCTCTCGACGCCTTCGCAACTGAAACCAACACTGCGCCGCCGACCAATCCAGCAAGGAAGAAGACGTCCCGATCATCCGGAGCGAAGAAGAAGCCGAGCCAATCGTCTCACACCCGACGCAGAGGAGAGCGCAGGTCTGGCCGTAAAACCCTGCAAGATGTGCTCTCTCACACAGCCACCCGAAGACATCAAAGTACGGTACATTCGGCGTGTTAATGCCATAAGGAACCTCGCAGTGGTGCGCACATAAATACCTTTAAGCGCATCCCATGCCTCCTTCACAGTGGACTTCCCTCGCACAGAAATCAGTTGGTCGTCCCCAACACAGAATGATATTAGTGAGAGCTTTCTGCTCCTGAATAGCATCATTCACTGTCGGAGCAGCGGGGGGGGGGGGGCAGATACAAAAGTCCAAAGCCCTTCTCTCTTCAAAAAGAACTCCATGCGTAAAACCCATACTGCATAGTTCATTGAAGTGAGCTTCTCCACCAGTTAGTGGCTGAGCCATCTCCCCAGTGTCCACAGAAAACTGGAATTCGTCCTCCCCCTCTTCACTCACCGATAAGGACAGCAATAATTCGTCAGCACTCTCCTCCGACTTGCTCATTCACCTCCTGCTCTAACACAGCTCTTTACATTCACCAAAGAACCTCCACAGCCAGGAATAGACTTCTGGTCCTACCTGCACAGCACGAGGTCTGGGCCCATAACCCTGTCGGCTGGAGCATGTGCAGAGTACAGTGTGAAGTCTACTTTGGCAGGAATGTCAGTAAGAAGAGCCACACACCAGTTTCTTTAGTGCAAACAGTGTATTATACAGAAATATATACAGAGGTGAAATATTTACAGAAACAGTCCTGAGAGTCAAAGTGCTTCTCAAGTCCCTCGAGATAACACAAAACAAGAGCACACTGAACACTCAGCCACAGATATAGTCCGGTCAGCCAATCGGGTCATACTGCTGACTCATTGTGAGTATTCAGATTTGCCTTGTCCTGATTGCATAGATTATATTAGTCATGTGATCAGACCTGTCATTCTAGATGCTCCCAATCTAAGCATGCTTTACAGCAGACTTACACCAACAGGATGCCCATTTTCACCTATTTTATTTGCCCTTTCATTAGAAACTCTAGCTCATGTGGTACGTTCGGATCTGGAGATCGAAGGAATAATAGTGAATGGCAAGTTTTATAAGATCTGCCTAGTTGCGGATGACATGCTTGGCTTTCTCTGGGTCCCCCTCCCAGAATGCAATGGGAAATTGCCCCAGACATCACCTCTGGTCCTTCTGCAGCATTCTCCTGTTCCCGGTGGGAGGGGAAGGCCCAAGCAACTCTATGTGTATTTTATGCATTTTAGCTCCAGTTTCATTTATTTTGATTGGGGGGGGGTGTTGTTGGTTTTCATGGTTTTTACCATATGATTTTATTATGCATGCTTTAATTTTGTGGTTCTTCTAAGGGCAGAAAAGCAGGGTATAAGTTTTGCAAGATACAATTTAAAATAGCTTGCTGCTAGTCAGTCGGTCTTGGTAAATGCCTGATCCTGCCGACCGTTGGCTCCGGCTCCAATTTGAACGTGTAGCTGAGCCATCCCTGTATCAAAATCCCCTGAGAAGTAATCTCTTTCATAGGAGAAACTTAAACATTTGAGTACGTCTTCAGTCCTGTGCAAGGGGTGTCTCTTTGCCTTAATGACAGACAGAGAAGGTGATAATGGTTGGACTAGAACAAAATTGGAGTCCGGGGGCACCTTTAAGACCAGCAAAGTTTAATTCTGGGTATAAGCTTTTGTCCATGCACAATTCTTGAGATACCTCAAAAAAAAATCCTTACATATAGGTAAGAAAGAGGATGGGGGGCAGGCTAGTTGCCAGGCAGGGCTAATTGAAGTCAAGATGCATAAGTAACTGAGCAATGAGTAAAGCTAAGATTGAAGTAGTTAAGATCTGTGAATAGCAAATATACAGTGACTAGTAGCAACTGAATTTCAGCACTACTTACTGCATTTATTATTTGAGAAGATGGGCTAGTTGATCCGCAGTGATTTTGGACCGGTTCGCCGGTCATTGAGTTTTCATTAAATATTAATTACATTTATTTATTTATTTATATTTAGACTTATATCCCGCCCTTCTCACCGAAGTGTCTCAGGGCGGCTCACAACATTATAATTTACATAGATTCAGTTTTAAAACATTTACAAATAAAGTTAAAACCATAATTAATAAAACAAAATAAAAATAAAACCAAAATAGAAATAAAACCAGCGGTCTGTAAATGCATTTTTAGTTCCATCCAGAAGATATTCTCATTGTCAGTTAGATGTTATAGGCCTGCCAGAAGAGGGCTGTCTTACAGGCCCTGCAGAACTGCCCTAGGTCCCGCAGGGCCCGCACCTCCTCCGGCAGCTGGTTCCACCAGTAAGGTGCCGTTATTGAGAAGGCCTGATCCCTGGTGGATTTTAGGTGGGCCTCCTTTGGCCCGGGGATTACCAGCAGGTTTTGTGAACCCAATCGTAGTACTCTCTGGGGAACGTGTGGGGAGAGACGGTCCCTAAGGTAGGCAGGTCCTAGGCCATATAGGGCTTTAAAGGTAATGACCAACACCTTGTACCGGACTCGGAATGTTACTGGCAGCCAGTGCAGGTCCCGGAGCCCCGAATGAATGTGCTCCCATCTTGGGAGCCCTAATAGCAGCCGGGCAGCGGCGTTCTGCACTAACTGCAGTTTCCGGGTCCGGCACAAGGGTAGCCCCATGTAGAGGGCATTACAGTAGTCCAACCTCGAGGTGGCCGTAGCATGAATCACTGTTGCTAGGTCGTCGCGTTCCAGGAAGGGGGCCAATTGCCTCGCCCGCCTAAGATGAAAAAATGCGGACTAGGCAGTGGCTGCTATCTGAGCCTCCATCGTCAGTGAAGGCTCCAATAGTACCCCCAAGCTCTTGACCCTGCTCGCCGCTGTCAGCGGCACGCCGTCAAAAACTGGCAGGGGGATTTCCCTTCCCGGGCCGCAACGACCCAAGCAAAGGACCTCTGTCTTCGCCGGATTCAGCTTCAGTCCGCTCAGCCTAAGCCACCTAGCCACTGCCTGTAACGCCCGGTCCAAATTTTCTGGGGCGCAGGCGGGCCGGCCGTCCATAAGCAGATAGAGCTGGGTGTCATCAGCATATTGATGACAACCCAGCCCATACCTTCGGGCAATCTGGGCAAGGGGGAGCATATAGATGTTGAATAACATCGGGGAAAACACCGCCCCTTGAGGCACTCCGCAATCAAGCGTGTGTCTCCGGGACAGTTCTTCCCCGATCGCCACCCTTTGTCCCCGACCGTCAAGGAAAGAGGAAAGCCATTGCAAGGCCAGCCCCTGAATCCCTGCGTCGGCAAGGCGGCACGCCAGAAGCCGATGGTTGACCGTATCGAACGCTGCCGATAGATCTAACAACATCAGCACCGCCAAGCCGCCTTGATCCAGATGCCGCTGAAGATCATCCACCAGGGCGACCAGCACCGTCTCCGTCCCGTGGCCCGGGCGAAAACCAGACTGGCAGGGGTCAAGGACAGAAGCATCCTCCAGGAAACTCTGTAGCTGCAACGCCACTGCCCTCTCAATAAGTGCCCAAAAAGGGCAAATTCGAGACCGGCCGATAGTGTGCCAATTCGGCCGGATCTAATCTTTTTTTCAAGAGGGGGTGGACCACCGCCTCTTTAAGCGCTGATGGAAAATGCCCCTCCGATAAGGATCTATTTATGATATCCCGTATAGGATATCTTAGCTCCCTCCGGCAGGTCTTAATAAGCCAGGAGGGGCACGGGTCCAATTTACAAGTTGTTGGGCATGCAGATAGGAGGATCCTGTCAACTTCTTCCAGGCTGAGCGCACCGAAGCCGTCCAGAACACAATCCGAAGACAGGCACAGAGCCTCAGGTTCGCTAACTGTATCTAATATGGCAGGGAAGTCGGAACGGAGCGATGCGATTTTATCCGCAAAGAAGTTCGCAAAAGCCTCACAGCCAATTTCCAATTCATTAGAATTTGGTCTGCCCTGTGGCAGTGTTGTAAGGGTCCGAATTGTATTGAACAGTTGTGCCGGGCGCGAAGTTGCGGACGCAATCTCCGCCGCAAAGTATGTTTTCTTTGCGGCCTTGACTGCCATCTCATAGGACTTCATAAACTCTCTATTAGATGTTCGAGTCGCTTCGTCTCGAGTACGCCGCCATTGCCTCTCTAGTCGTCTGAGTCCCCGTTTCAAATGCCGCAACTCCTGGTTGTACCAGGGTGTCGGCCTTGAACGAGGGCGCAGAGGACGTCTAGGTGCGATCTCATCGATGGCCCCGGCGAGCCTATCATTCCAAGACTCTACCAGGTCATCGAGGGAATCGCCAGGGGGCCAGGGATCCCGCAGGGCCGTCAGGAACCGTTCCGGGTCCATCAGGCTCCGCGGGCGAGCTAAAATAAGCTCGCCGCCCAAACGGGCTTGGGGTGGGACGTCCACATGAGCCTTGAGGGCATAGTGATCCGACCAGAAGCAAGATCGTTCACTAAAACTCCCGACGCGAAGATCAAGTCTAACATGTGACCCGCCTGTTCTGGACATTGGTCACAGAAAGAAAAGTAGGAGTGGTAGTGTGTGTGCGTTGTGGATGAATTTTTTCCTGTATGATTTCTTTAGCATTGCATATCATGCATATTACTGGAATTTATTAATGTTTGGATTGGTTCGTAAACACAAATAATTGTTAAATTCTGAATTTTGTGTTTGCACGGAGGAGGTTTGAAGATTATCCTTGCGGTCGATCCTCTGTGGTCCCAGCAGCTTGTGACACCAGCGCTGCCATGCTGTCTGCTCCTCCCTTGGGTGTAGTAGTGCTGGCGTGGGCTTTCGTGTCATTGATGGTGTTGTCTTGGTTGTGGGTGATCCCTTTGCTCCTCATGTGGCTGGCCACAGCCAAACCCCTTTGAGTTCTTGTGGATGAATGTCCATGTTGACTATCAAGAGACACCTGGGTCAAACATCAATGACGCAGCACTTGTCCCAGTAGGGGTTATCCCACCAGAGAAGAATGACAATACCTTGACTACTTGTTGTGGTTGTGTTTCTGTTGCCCATTTTTCTGCTGCATTGTGATTTGAATTTCCAAAGATGCTGTTGATTTGACTGTGTGTGCATCGTCTACTGATAAATGCGTTGCATTGCCCTTGTGCAGTTTCATTTGCTGCAAGGGATTCTTCCAATCAGAAAATTCATCTTTAAATTGAGTTTGGCCTTTATGTGTTTCACTAAATAGGATGCATGGGAAACAAGTACACATTTCCTGTGGACGGAGAGTATATATGAGCTATATGCACAGGGGGAGAGTGAAAGTCACAGATTCTACTGCACAGTGCTTCTTGGCTGCCCCTGAACTCAAAGAAAGCTTCATTTCTCTGGAGGGCTTTTTGTGTGCGCGCACTCTAGTGGGAAGTAGTGTGCGTGTCGGCCGCTAATGGAGAGATAACCATTACTACTATACACATTGCACCAAGATGTGTTACAAACTGACAACTGACAGAAGCTTTTTAGAGACAAACTGTAATATTATTTGTGATCACAGGGCCCCTAAAATCCTGAGGGCCCGTAGGCTGGTGTGCTAACTCTGCCTATTTGGTAATCCTGCATTGATTATGAAGCTGTCATAGAAAATCAGTAGACGAGTTTGAGATCACTAGATTAGATTTATTAGATTTATATGCTGCCCTCTCCACCGAAGCAGGCTCAGGGCAGCTCACAGCTAAAAATCACAATAAAACAATTCAACCACTTTAGTTACATATAAACAATTTATCAAGTCAACAGTTCATAATTAAAATTAAACAATTAAAACAATTTGGTGCTAATATCGTTTGATGTCATGTCATTTCCCATGGTGTTCAGTACTTATTAGTATTGGAAAGTAAATCTTACTATTTTTTATTGAAACTGAAATGTTACATTAAGAAATGTGAATCAAAATAAAAGCAGTATATCCCTTCGCCACTTGACCAACCAGGATTGAGTCAAATAAATAGGAGTAAATGGTATACAGAATACATTTCATGTCAAGACTTTGGTTTTAACAACATTGATTTGGTCCAAGAGCATTAGACGATGTTTTGACCAATGAATTAACTGAGAATGTATGTCCTGTTTTAGTTGAACATAATTTAGCCTCACAAGGTTTTTGAGAACCAAAGAGACATGTACTCCCAAATATTTCCATGACATAGCATCCCCCTGTGATAATTAAAATTATGCTTGATATATGGAGCCGTATCACTACATAGGCTAATTGGGTGCTGTATAGTTTTATTCAGATCAATTTTCAAACTTGTGACACTTCCAAAGGCTGTTAAAAGAGGCCAGAGTGCCAGCAGTTAAGTTCGCGGGCAAGTGAGAAATACAACTATGTTGTCTGCAAACGAATAAATTCTGGTGAGCTTGAATCCCAACAATTGCCAGATCATCCCTGATATCATTCACCAAAGGCTCAACAGCTAAGACAAACAAAATCGGTGACAATGGGCAGTCCTGATACGTACCTCTAGATTGCACTATCTTTGATAAGTTAAGCCCATTTATTCTCAAAAAGGCTCTCGGAGAGGAATAAAGTTGCCTGTATAGCACACAAAAATGTAGTCCAAGATCCAATATAATTTAAAAGCCGGTGCAAATAACGTGGCTCTACAATGTTGTTGACCTTCTTAACATCTAAAGCCATGAGGCATGCATTAGATGTCTTTGGCCTGACAACAATGACGTACATCAAGTAACTTCCGCACATTATCAGTCATATCCTAGTTGGGCATAAACCCAGTTTGGTCACACTATTCTATTAAGCCTAAGAGCCAAGATATTTGTGAACATCTTATAATCACAGTTCATAAGCAATATATGTCTATACAGCGGTCATTTTGTAGAAAAATAGGTGGTGGAGCTCACCCAGGGATTGTTATGCAGCTGCAATACTATTCAATGGACAAGGAGGTGGAACTCTCAGGAGGAGGAACTCTCAGAAAGGTGCAGGAACTGTGCTCCTGTGAGCTCCCACTGAATCTGAGGCCTGTGTCTATAGGATCTCTGTCATTTTTAGGTACTTCAGTGATCTTTACTATTGACCAAGTAAGCGGAAGACTGCCTGATTCTCGTGTGTGTGTGATTGAATACATCCAGTAAACATGAAGAAAAGCAAGCGTGGAAAGTTTTATTTCACCTGTAAAACCATCAGTGCCCAGCAATTGGTTATGTTTCATTGACAAGATAGCCACATCGAGCTCTGCTTCATGATGGGTTGTTCAGTTGTGATGAACCTCAGATAACGTTTGCAGTGATGCATTGGAAGCTAAGAAACGTTTGATTTACTCAAGAGATGGACGTGTGGAGCAGATGTAGGGTCCCTGGAAAGCTGGAAAAATAGGAGAGGGGTGGGAGGAAGCCTTGCCACAGGAATTTTGCATTTAATTAAGTAAAAAGATTCAAACACACAGGATGCATCTGGTAGAAACATCCCATATCAATTAACGGCAAAAAACATTTAAGGTACCAAAACAGGCTTGTGAATCTCAAAATGAAGCCACAGCTCTCATTACCGAAAGGTTCTTGAAGCGAGCCCGCGGAAAAATCAGCCTCGAGCAGGAGTTACTTCCACCTTCTTGCAGGAGTTGCCACGTCACCAGCCCCAGGTACTGTCGTCCAGTCGCAAGGTTGGTAAAGAATGCTAACTCCCTTCAGATAAAAAGACCTGGCGGCTGCCAGCAATTATCACATCTGAGCTGCATCTCCTCCACAAGGATGGAGCCTGCCAAACTCACAACTCTTGCCAAACTCACAAATCAAGACTTGCAAGTAATAAACTTACCCAGTGCTTATCTGTTACACTATGATTTTCCTCTAGAGCAGCGCAATACTCGCTTTGGGATACACAAGACTGGATCTACATTGGGGGGGGGGGGGGGGGCGCAAAAACAAAAAATGGCATCCCCTTACATTTTTCATATTTATTTCATCAATGTTTGTAATATAGATATATAATAAATAACTTGTTTAAACAACAGAATAAATTGTGTTGATTTCTATGAATAGTTAATAACACTTTTACATTATCTTATCCATCATTAGCTAAGCATTACTTCGAGGATTCCTTTTGTTGTAGGGAGCTAAGGGAGTTCATATCCAGACATGCATGTTAGATATTAGGAAGACAGACTTTAAAGAACTCAGAGAGGCATAATGAGAGTCATTCCCTGCCAGAAAACACTGAAGGGAGAGAAGCAAGTGAAGGGTGGGCTTTCCTAAAACAAGAGCTATTGAAAGCTCAAGCTATCAATATTCCAGTAAGACAAATGTGGTAGGAAACTCGCTATGATGGGGGAAATTTAAACTCCAACAAAGATAGCCCGGTATCCAAATAAAGAAAATAGATTCAAATTATTTATTCTAGAAAAAAACATTTATTGGTTAGCCAAGGCAAGTTTCTGACAACCAAACGAATCCACAGCTGTTGAAAAGCAGAGATATAAGAAAAGTAAATTGTCTTGCCTAGGGCATCATGTCCGTAGGAGAAAATACAGATAAAATAGCACAGCATGTAAGGGCATTTATTTCTTTAATAAAATTAAGTATTAGTAATAATGTATATATTGAATATAAACTAATAATCTCTGCCTTTCAACTAAAAGTGAGCGCTTATTGCTTTTTTTCTTGCAAAGCTTCTCAATGTGTCATCATACATTAATTTTGCCACATCACTTTCAATAGACAATATAGCCAAGCTTGATAAATGCTCCTGGTACATTGCTGACCTAAGATAGGGTTTTATAAGCTTCATTTTGCTAAAACTTCTCTCATGGGATGCTGATGTTAGTAGACTGGCATACATTCTTAATGCTATACACACATTAGGAAGTTAATCCTGTACATCGTTTCTGTAAACCACAGTAATAGATCTAGGCAGCTCTTTAGTTCTGCGTTTTTAGAAGAAACATGATATTGATCTCTAAATGTTTCAAGTTCACATCTAAACTCATCCATATTTTAGTCCTCTGAATACTTTTTTACCAGATGTTCTGCAGCCTCCAATAAGTCTGTGCCTACTCATTCATTTTTCACCAGCAAGGGAAAAAAAAATCTGTATTTAGTCTTTTCACTTCTTGTATGCAATTCTGATAGTATTCGGTCAAAAACTACGTTCATCTCATGCTTGAATTGTTTTTCTGTTGAAAATGTACAGGACTCATCACTTGCAAATTCATCTGCCAACCTCTTTTTCTTGGAACTTCTTTTTTCTGGTTCTACTGCCTCCACAGACATTGCATTGGCAATATTTGTTGCCTCTTCAAGCCAGCCTTCAAAGCTGGAATCTCGCAATCGCTGTAAAGTAGTGATCAAACCCACCACCATCAAGGAAATCAATCCGTTCAGTATGATGTCTGGATTTCAGTTATTTACACAATCTCAAAAAGTTCTAACAATGGTAGTGCAAACAATGGTAGTGTGTGTTGTTCTTACGTAAAAGTGCCATAAATGTTGTTGTTTAAGGTGATTGTGCATGGAAATATAATTAAACCGGTGTGACCCTCTGCAGTCCCAAAGTCTTTCCAAAGCTCGCTAAGTGGCATTTGTGACAACCAATGAGAGCAATTAAGTGCAGGTTATCAAATACTGAAAAGTGGCAGATGCGCTAATGCTGCAATGCTGTGTTCTCTTGTTGGCCTTATGGTGCATGTCCCATTCCTTCCACGGCTTCCGTTATTCTTTTCACTGCGGATGAAAAAGAAAGGTGGGAGAAAGTCATCACAATTATCCCCCCCCCCCAAAAAAAATCACACAGTACAGAAGCAGCATCATGTTTCCAAGATAAAAAAAAGCACCACATTAATTCAATTACTGATTCAAAGTATCCATTGACATTACTTGTCATTTCTCTACATCAACTGTCATGCACCGACTGACACATCGGTAGACGTTTTCTCTCAAGGTCCTCCAACACACTGAGAACTCTTTTCCTCACTACCAGTTGTTGATATCGAAGTGCTTGCCCTACAACTCCATCGCAAGACCTGTGTCCTTATCTCTCTGATTGAAGACATCGTAATCTGTGAATGTGTGGTGTTTTTCTCAATGCCCACATACAATAACGGGTCATGGCAATGATGAGGCAATTAAATATGTACACATTTCTAAGGAGATGGATTTGATGGGCAGCTGTATGACTCCATTGGAACCTGTAAGATCAACAAAACTTATTGCCACTCAACTTCATCGCAAGTCAGAAAGAAGAGTCGGACACAAGGTATTGGTATAACTAAGGGGCACTTAAGTATAATAAAAAAAACAGCAAAGGAAACTAGAACTATGGCCTAGTCAAGGCCAGGGGTCTCAACAGACCGCTTCCCTGCCATTAGCGGGTGAGAGACCCAGCCCCCAGCTGGAGCTGTGTGGCACAGGTTCCACCAGGCCGGCCCAGCAAGGAGGCACGCCCCAGAGGGCCCAACCACCAGACGCACATCTCAATGGAAGGCACCCTCTTGTCGAGCCTCCAGGACGGTCTGCATTCACCCACCCCGGGTCATGGGAACCCAAAGGTTGATCCTGCCAGACCCCTAACTCCCCCAAAGGGCGATGCTTTCTGGTCCTCCCGTAGCCGCATAGTACCACAAACCCAGTATAAACCTGCCACTACTAAGGTCAAGTCTCTACTTAGCCCTTAGCATCCACCGGGAGGCCCAAGACTACTCGCAGCCCTTGCCGGAGATCTCTCAAGAAAAGCATGTTACCTTTTTTCTGAGAGATGCATTCCATCTCCTCTGTAGAGGTCAGCAAATTTCGTAGAAATATCCGGGTGGGGCAAAAAGTGACGGAAGTTTTATAGCAGGGTAGATGATGTAGCTCCAAAACAGTGTACACACACACCAGCGGAGGTTGGTTCTATTTACAATTTTATTTACAATATATATACATAGTCCTTATAGTCAGTCGTAGTTCTTACTGACAAACTGCTTCGCCAGACACCTGATACCACAATGGCATATGCTGGCAAGTACAGCACAGACTTATATACAGAGTTATATGTCCTTTTGCCCAATCAGTGCGGACATGCTGAGTCACTGAAGCACCACTTGCAGGCTGATGCAAAATGTCCAGTCATGTGATCTTTACCTGTCAGATAGATCAGCATGACCTGTCTACGAGTTGCTGTCTTGTTAAGGCATTTCTACTTCATACGCCAACAAAAAGTGGCCCAACCCCCCCCCCCCATCCAAGGCCTTCCTAATTTCTTTGTTAGCTTTATAATGGGCCCTCTCTATACCTGCAAGGTCCCATGCACTACGCCAAACTAGGCGGGGAATCATGGCTGACCAAATGATAATAAAGATGAAAAAGATATTGGATTTATATCCCGCCCTCCACTTCGAAGAGTCTCAGAACGGCTCACAATCTCCTTTACCTTCCTCCACAACAGACACCCTGTGAGGTAGATGAAGATATTGGATTTCTATCCCGCCCTCCACTCCGAAGAGTCTCAGAGTGGCTCACAATCTCCTTTATCTTCCTCCCCCACAACAGACACCCTGTGAGGTGGGTGGGACTGGAGAGGGCTCTCACAGCAGCTGCCCTTTCAAGGACAACCCCTGCCAGAGCTATGGCTAGGGTGGCCATAATATCTGCAGGCCAGCCAGGGACACCTTGAGGGGGGAATGAATGTGTGTGCGCGTGCGCCGCTGCAAACAGGAAGTGGGCAATATGTCCTCCTGTACTCAGAGGAGAATGACCCCTCATGGTAAGTACCAATGGTCGTTCTCCCTCTGAGTCAGAGGCCATCTTGGGTTCTCCTATAGCAGTAGATTAATGACTGGGTGGGGCATCGCTCTCTTCTCGAAAAACATGTTGTTTTCTGCCAAATGCTGCTTCTTATGAACTGTAAGTGTTTAATTCGTAGTGTCGAACAAATGTTGAAATGGAAGACCATGTCGCAGCCCTGCATACTTCGTCCACTGAAGCATATTTGTTAAAGGCCACATTAGTTGCCACGCTTCTGGCTGAATGTGCTGTAATCCCTCTGGGTACTTCTAATTTCATTGCTTTATATGCTTCTGTGATGCATTGTTTAATAGCATAGCTGATGGCTGAAGTTGACACCTTCTGGCCCAACCTTGGTTGTGTAATGTTGATAAACATGGCATCCGTCTTCCAAATTGATTCAGTCCTGACTAAGTATGCCTTCAGACAACGTCTAACATCTAAATTGTGCCACATTCGCTCCCTAGGATGTTTAGGGTCTGGACAGAATGATGGCAAATGCAGTTCCTGGGATTTGTGAAATTTAGATACAATCTTGGGTTGAAAGGTAGGATCTGTACGAAGGACCACTTTGTCTTTGTGAAAAATTCAGGGTTCTCTCTTTACGGACAATGCATTAATCTCCGAAACCCTTCTTGCTGATGTGATCGCTATCAGGAAAATGGTCTTCAAATGTAGCCATCTTAGGGAGATGTCCTGAATGGGCTCGAAGGGCGATTTTGTGAGTGTGGACAAGACAGTGTGTAAACACCACATTGGAAATCTGTGAGTCTGCGGAGGACACTTGAGTGTGGCCCCCCCGTAAGAATCTCTGTACGTGTGCATGCCTGGAAACATCTTTTCCCTGTATTATTTATTTATATTTAGACTTATATCCCGCCCTTCTCACCGAAGTGTCTCAGGGCGGCTTACAACATTATAATTTACATAAATTTGGTTTAAAAACATTTACAAATAAGTTAAAACCATAATTAATAAAACAAAATAAGAATAAAAGCAGCGGTCTATAGATGCATTTTTGTTCCATCCAGAAGATGGAACAAAATTAGTCCCAGTACAGAAGTCAGAGCTGCTACTTGTCTACGTAAAGTGGCTGGTTTCAGACCAGATTGTAGTCCATCTTGTAAGAATTCTAAAATGTATTGAATTGATGGGTTTAGTGGATCCCTTGCTTTTCTGTGGCACCACCTATGAAACCCCTTCCAAGCAGTATTGTAAATTCTGGTGGTGAACTCCTTTCTGGAGGCTAATAATGTGTTAGTGATCTCTAGGGTGGCCATAATATCTGCAGGCCAGCCAGGGACACCTTGAGGGGGGAATGAATGTGTGTGTGCGCACGCGCGCCCCCCGCAAACAGGAAGTGACGTCACTTCCGGTGACGTCATGCCACCGCCAGAAACAGGAAGTGACATCACTTCCTGTGACATCGTTTCCCCGCGCCACCTGCCGGAAGCAGGAAGTGACATCACTTCCTGTGACATCATTTCCCCCAAATGCCACTGCCGGAAACAGGAAGTGACGGCACTTCCTGTGATGTCATTTCCCCCAAATATCACCGCTGGAAACATGAAGTGACATCATTTCCCCAAATTGGCACTGCTGGAAACAGAGACTTCTGGTGACATTACCACCCCCAAAATATACAACTTGAAAAAAGAAGAGAAACTTCAAGATGTTCCGTGCTGAAGAAAAAAAGGCTCCAACAGCAACCCCTCTTGAGTCAGATTCACAGGATAACAATCCACTATCCTTGATACCTGCTTGTGCTGACAAACATTTCAACAAAACCGTCCATAGTATCAAAGGGTCTTGAGCAACCCAGTAAAAGCAACAAAGCAACCCTTATCTACAATTAAACTGAGATCAGCAGCTAAAACCACCACTGCCAGTCTGTGTCCCATAGCCCAGCCTGAAGCCAGGCGGATGCAGGTCTAGAAAAGCAGGTCCTCCCCAAGCAGCACACAAAAAAGAAAAAGGTGTTCAGGTGCCACTAAAATACTAAAAACTGCAAAAAGGAAAGGAAACCAAGTTCTCTTCATATTATTAAAGTGGTGGAACGAGCCGTCAAGTCACAGCCAATTTGTTCCTTACCTTCTGTTGTGTGATGGAAGCGATCTACTGTTGTCTGTGGTTGCTAGTTTCCTGAATGGAGCTTATCTGGAAAAAAAAGAAACATACTGTCAGCAGTTTACTTTGCATCTTGGCAGTTCTTCCAGGCTTAATGGTTATACTCACCCTCTGTACAGCAACATCTCTGCTGAGATGATTCAAGAACATATCCAAATGATTGTGCTGGGGATTCTGGCATTCCAATGATACCTTGCTCTTGCTCCTGATTATTTGAAGTTCTATTTATTTTCTTTGAGTATCTGCATATACAGAAAAGCAATAATTAGTATGCTGTCACTGAAAACAGGAAGCAGAAAGAATCACTTATATCACTACGCCTCCATGGTGTGTTTGTTCCTCTGTGCATGGACTTCCATTCTGTGGCACTGCCTGGACCTCTGCTTCTCTCTGGACTGGGACACAGCGGGTAGGGTGGGACTTGCATGCTGCAGGCCCAGGCAGCAGGTCCACAGGTGTGGGCCATCCCGATTCCCACAGTGGCGGTTCTTGGACCACGGCTTCTCCCAGGACTGGGACACAGCTGGTAGGATGGGACTTGCGTGCTGCGGGTCCAGGTGGCGGGCCGGCAGGTGTGGGTCATCCTGACTCCCACGCTGGACAAAGGACATGGCTAGTAGAGAGGGACTTGCATGCTGCGGGCCCAGACAGTGGGCCCGTAGGTGTGGGTCATCCCGACTCCACACAGTGGAGCTTCCTGGACCTCGACTTCTCCCTGGACAAAGAACATGGATTCTAGGGTGGGACTTGCGTCCTGCGGCAAGTGTGGGCCATCCCGCCTCCCACGCTGGAGAAAGGGCTGTGGTCTGGAAGGAGCGACACAGTTTTCAGTCTTTCTTTTTTTTTTACTGAATTTATACTTCTCTGATTTCCCTGCAGCCTTGAGGATATCTTTCTTTTCCTTAATATAGTGATAAAATTGTTCACAATCCATATCAAAATTCACTTTGACTTGCAGCTCTGCTTTCACCAGGTCTACGTTACACCGATTCCTGGTCTCCGTCCAGTGAGCTGACATGAGGCTGAATACCCTCTCCACAAAAGCGTTGGAGCATGGGATACTCAGGATCTTGCTTACAAGAAGTAAGAGGTTTTCGCACTTGTGAGACCGAGTTCCCATCTCAGAGAATATGGCCACCCACTTTTTATCCACTGTGATTTTTGGGTCAACACAGGCCACTTGCTCATCCAGCAGGCTCTTGGCATCGGTGTATTCACTGTATAGATTATCCAGGTTTATTATTTTCTCCATTTTCAGCTGCTCAGCAGCACACCGCAGGTGGTCATAAGTCACACTTTTTAAAAGAGAAAATGGTGTCAAAGCACACAGGTGATTTTTCTCAGAGAAATCAAATTTTGCTTCCAGATATGCGATGGTTTTTTCAAAGAACTTGAGGAAGTCCTGCTTCACTTTCCTTGCCTTTGAAGGTGGCATTTTGCGCAGCGCCTTATCTGTATCCGTTCCAAAAAAGGAGTCAGCTTTGCGTTGCTTAAGGCTGTTTAGCAACCTGAACATGGCCTCAAACAATTCAGGTGCTGTCAGTGCATCCTGCTCCAGAATCAGTACAGTCTCCTCAATAGGCATCAAAGTGGTCTGGAGAAACATAATGTAAGTTTGTGATGTACTGTAGTCCTTTTCTCCAGCCTCATCGTCAATGTGGCGCCATATCAGAGAAGGACAGTCGTCCTCTCCCAGCTTTTGAAAGTACGCTTTAACGGCTGGCCAACACTTCAACATCTTGTTTATGCAGGCAAGAAAAATAGCCATCTTGTGGGTACATGTCGAAGCAGGCGATCACCCTGCATCTCCAAAAACTCAAACATCTCCTTAAGTTCCTCTGAATGTTTGGCAGAAACAGAAAAATGACCAAAAGCCTTCAGTATGAGAGACTCGATGTCGCAGGTGAGCATATCACATCATTTTTTGGCAGCATTGTGCACAGTGTGTGCAGGGCACCTGGCGGGCACGATATCTTCACGGCCTCTACTCAGAAGTGTGTACACAGAATGGTATTTTCCAAAGTTTACATTCGCGCTGTCTGCTGAGTATGCAGACAGACGAGCTAAGTCCAGCTGGTATTTTGTCAAGACATCCAAAATCCTTTGTGTGACATTCTCAGCTGTTTCATTGGCATCTTCATAGAAATCAAGAAGACGATTTGAAATGCCATCCTTCAAAGTGAAGTATTTAAGGCATAGGGGGAACATTTTCTTGTTGCCATGATTTGATGCGTCGCTGGAAATGCTGTAGAAACAATGTGCTGTGTCAAGATCTGACATAATCAGTTCTACAGAGTAAGGTGCCAAGACATCGCTTATCAAAGCTGCACCCTTTGTTTTCCCACAGGTCATCTTGGTCACAATCTCTGAATCGGGAAATGTGACTCTGCACAATTAGACACCGCAATCAAGAGACCGGTATGATAACGCATGGCTGTTCGTGTGGTATGTGGTAGTTCAGCAGCCGCAATTCTGGCCTGAGCAGCGATGTCTTTTTGGTAGACAAAAAAAGTTGGGATGGATTTTGAAGTTCCAGCTTGGCTTGCCGCACTCCTGTGAGAGTCAGTGTCCTTATGAGCTTTCACATCATTCACTCCACCGTGACCAATTCTTATATCCTTAGAACACGTCGTGCAGAATGCTTTGTTCTTGTCCTTTGTCTCTTTTAACCAGGGGTAGGTGTTTTTGCATTCAGGATTGAACACAACCAAACGTTTGGGCTTCTTTTTTGGTGGTTCCCAGGGCTGGTGACCTTTGCCACCTCCAGTGCCTGATGTTGAAGCCATGGTCTGCTGTAAGGGCCTAGATGAAGAGGGCAGAAGAATCATAATTAAGTCCTCGCCAGACGTGGTGATTTTGTTCCATTGTAGTTCTTGGGCAGCCAATTCATAGGCAGTGACAGCCAACCTACCTGATTTGGTGATCTGCCCATGGCGAGGACAGACGGAGGCCTTTCCAGATGGGCAGGCGGGCGGGGAGCAGAGGCACCGGCACCAGAGAGGGCAGGAAGCCGTCGCACGAGGCGCCGGTGGAAGGAGGGGACCTCACTCACCGGCAGGAAGGGAAGCTGCCGGGCCGGCCCTCCTCCATGCAGGGGGGGAGGGGAAGCGGCCGAGAGGAGGGGGGCTGGCGGAGACGAGATAGCGGCGGAGCAGAGCCCATAAAGCGGCAGGAGGGGAGGGGTGGAGAGGGGTAGAAGCGAGGGCGATCATCCCCGGTGAACCGGAAAGCGGCAGAAGTCAGGCTGCGCACATGGCGGCGGTGGAACAGCGGCGGAGCCGAGCCCATAAAGCGGCCGAAAAGGAGGGGGTGGGGGAACTGAGGCCACGGAAGAGGCCAGGCCAGCACTGCGCCTCGGCAAATGGCCGCTCACTGTGGCCGCCGGGGGGAAGGGGAAGGCCACTTACTGTAGGGGAATCCTTTTCTCTTCTTCTCCTCTCGAGTTCTCACTTGCTCTCCCTTTCTCTGTCTCACAGACCAATTAGGTGAGGGCCCCTAGCTGCCTGCCACGCCCCCACGCCCCTTCCAGACTGTTCCCCAATGGCTGGGCAGGCTGGCTGCTGAAGTGGAGCCTCACCATTGGATCCATTAAAAAAATTAAACATAAAAAAGCGGGATTTTGGCAAACCCGGGGTTTGATTGGTCCCGGGTTAGTCAACCCGTGAGGCGGGAATTTGGGGGCAGGGGCGGGGCTTTCCCGGGTGGGCGGGACCATCTGGCCACCCTAGCTATGGCTGACCCAAAGCCATGCTAGCAGTTGCAAGTGGAGGAGTGGGGAATCAAGCCCCGTTCTCCCAGATAAGAGTCCGCACACTTCACCACTACACCAAACTGGCTCTCCCTGGCCATCTCTCCCTGGTCATCTCTCCCTAATGTACCCCAAATCCTCTCGAGCCTGCAAGACCAAAGCCTTCCTTTTACCAGCCCAAGATCATTCCCTCCCAGGTGAATGATTAAAACCTGAGGAAGAGGGCCCACATTCCCATGAAATAACAATGGCAGCAGGCCAGGCCACTGAAGACCCCGGCGCCCCCGCCATTCGATAGTTACATATTGGCTGAGTCCCAGCTGAGACCCGACCAAAGTTCTCGGAGCCAGATGTGCGGCCCAAAACACATAGCTGTGTCCACAGACGAGAACTCGGCTCCTCTGGCCAGGAACAACAGCATCTAAAAAGAAAAAAACAGTCAAACTAGAAACAAGAACCATAACATTTCAACTATAAACGAAGCTAAGAACTGAGCAAAGGGCGAACATAAGATTTATAGGCTGATGACTGCCAATGGCCCAGGCGCTGAATAGAGGAAGAAAGATATCCCAGGGCAGCAGCCGTAGAGGCCACCCCAATTTTAAAGGAGTGGGTACCAAACCGCACCCCGGACAACCCCAGCTTAGTTAAAGCCTGAGAAGTCATGGCCCAAAACTGATGCTTTGTCAATGGGCTGCCATTAAGGTTACAAAACAAAACCCCTTCAATGTTCCTCCGCACTGCCAAATAGGCAGCCAAAGTGGAAACGGCACAACTCAGGCTCTAAGCACTTGCCCAGCTTCAACATGGTCCCTTTGCTGTGCTGGTCTGTCTTAAAATGTCAAACTGTAAGAACCGCCTTACCCTCAACTAATCTCAGGTCCCATAGCAACAAAGCGTCACCAGAAACATCATTTCTGGAACTTGCCACTAACTCTAAGGGGCCCAAAAAAGGCCACCAAGGAATCCGCATGAAACAGTGTGGATTCAAAATAAGATGCACACACTGTGCCCCAAACCCCTTTCAGGCCCCTAAGAAAAAAAGGGGAAATAGGTTTCCTCATGTCAGGACTAGGCCCGGCCTCTCTGGACCACCCCTCTAGCATCTTTCGAAGATGAAAGTCTGCTGTTTTCTCCTTATACACCAATGCCTTGCTAGCAAAAGCCAAAGCAGACAGGCGTTCCCTAATGGATCACACGGCCAACCCCTTACTTTTTAGAGAAACACAGTAGTGGAGCAACTGCTCCACCGGGAGGGGCCAAACAATGCAATACCCTACCTCAGCCCTAAAGTCCTCAAACTGCCGCACAGCACATTCATAAGACTTCCTAGTGGTAGGCGCAATCGCATGGCCTATCGCTCTGCAGGCCTCGGCTCTCCAATCAGCCATAGCTCCTGGGGCATTGGCACCGGCTCGCGATCGGCATCTGGGGTCTACTGACAAAACTTCTCCATCTGTTTACGAGAGAGAGCGTTAGCCACCCCATTATTTACCCCAGGAACATGCTTGGCCAAAAACAGTATGTTAAGCTGCAGACAGCCGCAGAGTAAAGGTCCTCACCAGTCTCATAACCCGTTGCGATTTGGAAGAAAGGGAATTAATGACATGGACCACTGCCATGTTATCGCACCTAAAATAAATCGTGCGATTGGCCATGTAACTCCCCCACAGCCGAACTGCAACAAGAATGGGAAAGAACTCGAGAAACGTCAGATCTCGGTTCACACCCGCTTGAACCCATGAATCTGGCCATGCGTCCGTGCACCAATGTCCGCGTAAATAAACCCCAAAACCTAAAGACTCAGCAGCATCAGACATGACCTGAAGCTCCGCCTCAAGCCGTATGTCGTATCTCCCAAAAGAAATCCCATTAAAGGACTCCAAAAATTCTTGCCATACCCTTAAATCTTTCTTCATGCTCTTGGTAACCCTCATCTTATGCTGAGGCAGGCACAGTCTGCCATAGCCTATGTAGAAAAGCTCGTCCAGAAGCAACCACTTTGCAAGCAAAGTTAAGATGCCCCACCAGCTGCTGGAGCTCACGCAACGTGACCTTTTGTTTAAGAAGGAAGGAATTAATCCTACTCCTCAAATCTGCCACTTTTTGGATAGGTATTCTGGACAATTACCCCAAGGTATCCAGCTCAATCCCCCAAAAGATATGTTTTTTGGGCCAGGCCTTCCGTTTTTCCTGAGCCAACGGAACCCCCAGCTCTGCAGCCAGCTCAATGAAGCCAGACAACAACTGTGCGCAACGCCCAGTCCATGCAGAATCCACAAAGAGGTAGTTATCCAAATAATGAACACCATCCTGCAGACCAACTTTTGGGTGAACAGCCCATTCCAAGAACGTGCTGAAACACTCAAAAGCTGCGCATGAGACGGGGCAGCCCATTGGCAACGCTCTATCCATGTAAAATTGCCCTGCAAAGGAAAATCCTAAAAGCTCAAAATCAGCCGGATGGACAGGTAGAAGGTGAAACGCAGATTTAATATCGCATTTGGCCAACTCTGCCCCCTTTTCCACAGCGTTGCACCAGGCCCACGGCCTGATCAAAGCTGGTATACCTAACAGAGCATAAATGCTCGGGAATCCCATCATTAACTGACCTCCCTTTGGGGAAGGAGAGATGGTCAATCAAACGAAATTCACCAGGCACCTTTTTCGGCACCACCCTCAAAGGGGAAACCCTAAGGTTAGGCGCAGGGGGATTAGAAAATGGGCCCAAAATCCTGCCCTCTGCCAACTCCTTGTCAATCTTATCCTTGACTACATGCTCCAAACCTTTAACAGAACTGAGATTCCCGGACTGAAATGCGACCTGAGGACCCTGAAAAGGAATTCGAAAACCGAACCTGACACCTTTTAACGAGTAAACACTGTCGACCCTTCGCGGATGCCTGGACAGCCAGAGCTCAAGAGGTCCCACCTTTATCGGGCGGCGCCCCTTTCCCAGCCTGGTAATTACTTCCACCTCCACCCTGCTTCTTTTGGATCTTATGGTCGGGCTTTGGGGCAGTTACTAAAGGAGTGAGAGCCGCCACATAGGGGGCATTCATGCCTGAACTGACAAGCTTTTCTACTGCACACTCCTTGAGAACCAAACTCCCAGCAAAGCAGGTGGGGTTGAACCGCCTGCCCCGCAGAACTTCAATAAGAGGATTACGAAGCTGACCTGGCTACTAAATGACTGCTATCCAAGCGGTCACCCAAATTCGGATGCGCAGGAGACTTGACTTGGAGCCACAGCTGCTGGTGAATGCAATCCCACTGAAGAGAAGGGTACAAAGCTGCCCTCATCCTGAATTCTTCATATTGAATCCAGGCGGGCCCACTAAACATCGTGTACCCCTTATAAATGATAGCCATATACTGAATAAGCGCAGCTGCCCGCCAAGGCTGGGCGCGCGCGATCACGCCAGCATACACAAAAAAACCCAGGCAGCCAGTTGGCCCAAGTCCGGTCTACCTTGTGCTTCTTCAATTTCTCTTTTTTCCTTGTCATCCAAATCCTCTTTATCTTTCTTCTCTAACTCACGGAACAGGAGAAAGAAGATATCAGCACACTCTCCCTTTAGGATCTTATCTTTCATTGCAGGTAACAAATCATCATCATCTTCATCATCATTTTATTTGTACCCGCCCTCCCCGCCGAAGCAGACTCAGGGCGGCTTACCACATTAAATCAGTACATTAAATACAATGATATTTGAAACAATAACAAATTTAACAATTTAATTAAAATTCTAAAATTAATAAAATTGAAATCCTGGTGGTATTAAAACAGATGGTAAATTTTTTCTTAGCAGTCTCTCTTTAATTGGTGTAGGCCATCCTAAAAAGGATGGTCTTGCAGGCCCTGTGGAACTGTTAAAAGTCCCGCAGGGCCCGCATTTCTTCCGGGAGCTGGTTCCATAGGTGTGGAGCCACTACAGAGAAAGCCCGGGTGCGGGTACTCTGTAGTTTTACCTCTTTCAGCCCGGGGATAGTCAGCAGGTTCATCCCTCTTGAGAATTAAGGCACCTCTTTTTCCAGGGGAAAAAAAACACACCTGGTTTTATTTATTTATTTATTTATTTAAATACTTGGATATTAATATTCTCCTTTTCTCCCTATTGGGGACCCCCAAATGATCACCTAAAGGTAATGCTATGTCCCCAAAAGGTAGGGCAGCAAAAGGGACCGCCCCATAGGGAAAAGGAAAGCCCCATCCTCCCGAAAAGGAACTTGCAAACCCCTGCTGCCCAACAGCTGGCCAATTTCCAAGGGGCCAAACTGACCATGCGGCCGAGCCCAATTTGTCTGAGGACCCATACCTGGAGAGGGAGATGCACCAGAACTCCCAGCAGCAATGCCAGGCGCAATAGCGGCGGCAGGACCCCATGAAGCCCAAAGTCAAACAAGCCCAGTATATGACAGTGGAATGTCACCAGCCGTACCCAGAGTTCCCATGGGAACCAGTGCCGATCCGGATCCGGCAGCCCCCGGAGATGGAACTGACCCCCCGTCGGAACGACCAAAACTCATGGCTCCTCCTGCGACATTTCCGGCAGACCTGCCCTCCAAAATAGACAACCTAGTTAAAATATCTGCCTGTTTGGCCACTTTGACCTGGGATCCTTTAAAAAAAAATCTTCTGCACTTGGAGCAGGGTTCCCTGCGTGGAGGAAGGAGGTATTTGTGAATTCCCTCCATTATACAGGGTGTTGATGACAACGGGCAAGACAGAGCCCCTATTTTTGTTCTTCACACTATGCAGACGTAAACAGGCATACCACATTAATTCATGAAACATATTTCAGAGTCCACTTACTCCTCCCCCCCTTATCATGCATCACTTATATTGAACATTTTCACATATGTCCTCCATGCTGACTGTTGACGTCTCGGGGCACAACACTTCTTCAGTGACCAAGGCAGTCCTGCCATGGCCTGGGGGCTGATCATCCAGAAAGGTGATGGCAGGCAGCCTCCTCGACTTAACGCTTCCTTCCCCCTTCAGTATTCCATGAAGCTCCTTAGAAAAGGGGCATGTGACTTTGTTATTTCCAGGATTGGAATTATGCGCAATTACCCGCCTGTATCCTGCTCTCAAGCTTTTGGTTTTACTCCTACATCCCTCTGCTGCCCTGTCATGGCCATGTCCGGCCATCTCTGCTGAGACTTTTTGATAGCAACCACAATTCCTATGGGATGTCCGCAGAGCTTCTTGGATTCCATCATCTCCCCATACTGCTAGGAGATCCAGAATCTCGTGCTCCTTCCAAGGTTCACCTTTTGGCCCATTCATCCTCCTGACAAACCACTCACCAACCTATTAAACCCGACAAACCGCTCACCAACTACAACCCACAGAAATCTGTGGCTCCCCCCCCCCCTCACATTTATACCTGATGCAGCTTGGCACAAGTCACTTTCCAGCCAATAGTCTGTGGGCGTGGATGGGTGCACATCAGGTTGGCTTAGCAACATCTGTCTCACCAATCACTTCTTGGTTTGTTCTCACGCCGAAACCTGCTGCCCTATGGGCAACCCCTCTCCAGGTGGCAACAACCCCCACCCCCCATACATGTGCATTAGAATCACCTACAAACCAATCACATTCCCCTGACTCAGGTGTGGGCATGAAAGTGTTAGCAACAGGTGACAGACCAATGTTGGTGCGCTGATCTCCTGCTTGAACTGTGTATTCAATGGGGCACTTGTTACCAAAGTGATGTATCACTATGCTGTGGTATCACCCCTGCTGTTTAATACAGCATTACAATAATTGGCTTGCAGGGTTCAAAACCACAAACTTTTAAAAACGTTCCGTATAACAATGATTAACCTAAAAGGGAAGGAGGGATACAACAGTTTAGGAAGTAGTGAAAAATCAGTGATGTGCAGGAAGTTTAAGCTGCAGGGGGGGGAATCACATTAAGGTGGAAGTCTGTCTCTAGGACACCGCCCATTTCTCCTCTTTTCTTTCTGTTTTACATGGCTTCTGGGTACGCAAGTGGCAGGGTGGCATTCCTGCTGACTAACATGAGGGTTCTGCAGCTCCTTCTCCAAGAGGTCAGTTAGCAGTGACAGGGCGTGGCCACATTTCTCCATGACTTGCATTATGTTGGCTTAGGTCTTGGAGCAACTCCCTGTCACGTCTGTTTTCATTCATCTCCTGTCTGCGCCACTCCATCTCCTCCCCTGTATAACTCCATCTCTTGCCTCTTTGCTGCCGTGTGGTCAGTATGCTGGGTTTCAGAGTGAGCCAGCTGATCTCCGTGGTGCCTCTCGGATTGGTCCGTGATCTTCTCAGCCACATTGTAGAAGCCATAAATACGTTTCCGCCTGGCTCTGGTGAGCTGCCCAGGATCCGGAACAATACCATGCTGTTCCTCCGGATCCTGATTGCACTGAAGAAGGTCCTGCCTCCTCATCTTCAGTAGCATTTGGTACTAATGGGAAATAAAAAAAATTAATAACATCGCTATTTGAAATCCTATACATAAACATCACAGAGTCATAGAGTTGCAAGGGACCTCCAGGGTCATCTAGTCCAACCGCTTGCACAGTGCAAGAACTTCACAAATACCTTCCACCCCACACACACATCCCCAGTGACCTCTGCTCCATGCCCAGAAGATGGCAATAACCTCCAGGATCCCTGCCAAAACTGGCCTGGAGAAACATTGCTGCCTGACCCTGAAGTGGTGAACAGCATTTTCCTGGGCGTGTAAGAGAGGGTCACAAGATCTGAGCACTGATGCATCCCTTGCTGCCCACCTTGTCAATAACTGTCTGGTTCAGTAGGAAACACCTCAGCATCCGGCAGCAAAATACCGAGGATGTGTTGGAGTAGATGACCCTATCTATCGGACAACAGGCAAGACATCCCCTATTTTTGTCCTTCACACTATGCAGACGTAAGCAGGCATACCACATTAATTCATGAAACATATTTCAAAGTGCACTTACTCCCTCCCCTCCTTATAATGCATCACTTACAATGAACATTTTCACATATGTCCTCCATGTTGACTGTTGGCGTCTCGGGCCACAACACTTCTTCAGCGACCAAGGCAGTCCTGCCATGGTTTGTTGGCTTATCATTCAGAAAGGTGATGGCAGACAGCCACTTTGACTTAATGGTTCCTTCACCTTTCAGTATTCCATGAAGCTTCTTAGAAAAGGGGCATGTGACTTTGTTATCTCTAGGGTTGGAATTATACGCAATTACCCACCTGTATTCTGCTCTCAAGCTTTTGGTTTTACTCCTACATTCCTCTGTTGTCCTGTCATGGCCATCTCTGCTGAGACTTTTTGATAGCAACCATAATTCCTATGGGATGTCCACAGAGCTTCTTGGATTCCATCATCTCCCCATACTGCTAGGAGATCCAGAATCTCATGCTCCTTCCAAGCTACACCTCTTGGCCCACTCATCCTCCTTACAGCTCCTGACAATCCACTCACCAACCTATTAAACCCGACAAACCGCTCACCAACTACAACCCACAGAAATCTGTGGCTTCCCCCCCCCCTCACATTTATACCTGATACAGCTTGGCACAAGTCCCTTTCCAGCCAATAGTCTGTGGGCGTGGATGGGTGCACATCAGGCTGGGTTAGCAACATCTGTCTCACCAATCACTTCTTGATCTGTTCCCATGCTGAAACCTGCTGCCCTATGGGCAACCCCTCTCCAAATGGCAACAACCCCCTCCCCCATACATGTGCATCAGAGTCACCTACAAACCAATCACATTCCCCTGACTCAGGTGTGGGCATGAAAGTGTTAGCAACAGGTGACAGACCAATGCTTGGTGCGCTGATCTCCCGCTTGAACTGTGTATCCAATGAGGCACTTGTTACCAAAGTGATGTATTACTATGCTGTGGTATCACCCCTGGTGTTTACTACAGTATTACAATAATTGGCACGCAGGGTTCAAAACCACAAACTTTTAAAAACCTTACGTATAACAATGATTAAACTAAAAGGGAAGGAGGGATCAGCGATGTGCAGGAAGTTTAAGATGCGGGGGGGGGGGGATCACATTAAGGTAAAAGTCTGTCTCTAGGACACCCCCCATTTCTCCTCTTTTCTTTCTGTTTTACATGGCTTCTGGGTACGCAAGTGGCAGGGTGGCATTCCTGCTGATTAACATGAGGGTTCTGCAGCTCCTTCTCCAAGAGGTCAGTTAGCAGTGACAGGGCATGGCCAGATTTCTCCATGACTTGCATTATGTTGGCTTAGGTCTTCTTGGAGCATCTCCCTGTCACGTCTGTTTTCATTCATCTCCTGTCTGCGCCACTCCATCTCCTCCCCTGTATAACTCCATCTCTTGCCTCCTTGCTGCTGTGTGGTCAGCATGCTGCGTTTCAGAGTGAGCCAGATGATTTCCATGGTGCCTCTCAGATTGGTCCATTATCTTCTCAGCCACATTGTAAAAGCCATAAATACATTTCCACCTGGCTCTGGTGAGCTGTCCAGGATCCGGAACAATACCATGCTGTTCCGCCGGATCCTGATTGCATTGAAGAAGGTCCTGCCTCCTCATCTTCAGAGGTATTTGGTACTAATGGGAAATAAAAAACACACACATAAGTATTAGAAATCCTATAGATAAACATCACAGAGTCATAGAGTTGCAAGGAACTCTAGGGTCATTCAGTCCAACCGCTTGCACAGTGCAGGAACTTCACAAATACCTTCCACCGCACACATACATCCCCAATAATCTCTGCTCCATGCCCAGAAGATGGCAATAACCTCCAGGACCCCTGCCAAAACTGGGCTGGAGAAACATTGCTGCCTGACCCAGAAGTGGTGAACGACCATTGGTGCTTACTGTGAGGGGTCATTCTCCTCTGAGTACAGGAGGATGGACATCTTGGGTGCTTTCCACCATCTTGTCAGGGAGGCAGGAAATAGAATAATTCTTTTCCCTCTTCCATGACCCTGGAGCGCCCAGATCTCCTCAGTTGGGGTACTCCGAGAAGCAGTTTCTAAACTATCAACCTTACTCTGAAAAAAGAAACAGTAATAACAGTCAGTTAATATGCAAAAAGCATAACAAGGAACTGTAAAGCAGCAAGAAAAAATGAGATAGATATAGCTATGGCACAACAGACCCTAGTATGAGCGAGTCAACATGGTGGGCAAGATGTCCTCCTGTACTCAGGAGAATGACCCATCATGGTAAGTACCAATGGTCGTTCTCCCTCTGAGTCAGAGGCCATCTTGGGTTCTCCTATAGCAGTAGATTAATGACTGGGTGGGGCATCGCTTTCTTCTAGAAAAACATGTTGTTTTCTGCCAAATGCTGCTTCTGCTGAACTGTAAGTGTTTAATTTGTAGTGTCGAACAAATGTTGAAATGGAAGACCATGTCGCAGCCCTGCATACTTCGTCCACTGAAGCATATTTGTTAAAGGCCGCATTAGTTGCCGTGCTTCTGGCTGAATGTGCTGTAATCCCTCTGGGTACTTCTAATTTCATTGCTTTATATGCTTCCGTGATGCATTGTTTAATAGCATAGCTGATGGCTGAAGCTGACATCTTCTGGCCCAACCTTGGTTGTGTAATGTTGATAAACTTGGCATCCGTCTTCCGAATCGATTCAGTCCTGACTAAGTATGCCTTCAGACAACGTCTAACATCTAAATTGTGCCACATTTGCTCCTTAGGATGTTTAGGGTCTGGACAGAATGATGGCAAATGTAGTTCCTGGGATTTGTGAAATTTAGATACAATCTTGGGTTGAAAGGTAGGATCTGTACGAAGGACCACTTTGTGAAAAATTTAGGGTTCTCTCTTTACAGACAATGCATTAATCTTTGAAACCCTTCTTGCTGATGTGATCGCTATCAGGAAAATGGTCTTCAAACGTAGCCATCTTAGGGAGATGTCCTGAATGGGCTTGAAGGGTGATTTTGTGAGTGCGGACAAGACAGTGTGTAAACGCCACGTTGGAAATCTGTGAGTCTGTGGAGGACACTTGAGTGTGGCCCCCCGTAAGAATCTCTGTACTTGTGCGTGCCTTATCTTGAAATCTGAAAACCCGTTATTAGCTGATACCTATGTTGAAAAATGGGTTGCATTTCTTGCATATATCAATGAAAAACCTTCAGTCAATACATCTATTCCAACTAAATATCTTGATTTGGTTTTGTGTTAACATGGAATATATGATGTGAAGGGAAAAGATACAGTGTTTATAACATTTCACAATTCAATCTAAACAAATATATTTTTATGTGTATGTATGAGTTTAGAACTTATATATGTTTATTTAATAGTATTATTTGATTTTGGATTCCTTTTAAAGGATGTTGTAATATTTGTTATATTTGATTATATATTTTTAAATAAAATACAAGTTTGGGGGGGGGGGAAGGTTCAGAGTTTCACAGGCACTCCCTTCTGGGGTGGCCTGGCCAAATTCCCAGGGTTCCAAGAATACATTTACACTCGGTCACCACAACTCCTTGCCTAAGCAAGCAGCTGAAGACTAAGGCTTGGAGGAAAATCTCCTCTTTTCTAGCTCGCCGGCCTCTAATTGGCCAATCAAGGCCTGCTACCTTACAGCTGGTGGCTGCACCCTGGTGCTTACAACAGAAGGTGAGAAATCTTGTAGAACTTACATCAGCTTAAAACTTAGCCCTGGCACAACACCCCATGAGCAGGGTTTGCATGGCCCCCAAACGCCTGGCTCTCCAGCGATCCGGGTAACGCTGTTCTGCCAATGTCTTCCTGGCTCGCAGCCTGCTCAACCTGTCCACGCCCGCACCAATCATGACTTCCAGGAGGAGGGCTAGTAGCCCTGCTACCTCCGCCTCCATAGCTGTGGTCTGGCTTCTGAGGCACCTCCACGTCTGAACATGCATGTGGCTTGCACGTAGAGGCTCCCAGGTGTCTCTTTTTGAGCCGCCCCAATTCAGGACGCCTCCCAACCGTCCCGAACTTGCCCATCCGTTATCACGCTTAATATCCCCAATCCTCCATGTCTCCTGGTTAAGGGGAAACGCAGACTGAACAATTTACAAAGATTAGCTGACACCATGGTAACGGGAGAAAGAAATTTCAGTTTAGAGAATGAAGCATATCTTACGTGACATATTCATGGAGGTACCTTTAACTTATTGAAAATAGATTAATTTTAAAAAGGTTAAATTGCTACAGCTTCAAGCCCCCGTGTAAGAAGGACAGAGGTCTTGGTCTTGAAAGAAGGACAGAGGTCTTGGTCTTGTGTAGGCATGGGCACAAGCTGGGAAATTGGTGATTCATTTCGTATCTTCGTTTGCTTGAACTCACGAATCAGAGTTTTGTTTCAGTTCGTTTGATTTTGCTTTCAAAAGGAATCATGGTTCTTTTGGTTAGACATAGAATGGTTCTTGGTTAGGCATAGAATTCTTCTCTTGAGCTAGGCATAGAATGGCCCCTGAGTGGGCTAGAGACTCCAAACTGGTGTCAAACTGTTCAGCTGACTCTTCTCTACCTGCTCACCACATTTGGTGAAATTTAGTTTTCGGGGAGCCGAGCTTGTGGCAACACGACAGTGAATAAACTGGGTTTTGAAGCACTGATCCTCAGGGTTTTTGAGTTGGGTCCCCCCAACAGCAGCATCAATTCACATATTGTGTCCCTGGCCACAGCTAGCACCACAGAAATGAGTGATCCACAGCTTTATGTCATGCTGCAAAAATACGGTCTTGAAGCATGGGTCGTCAGGGTTTTTGTGTTGGGTCACCCCAGCATCACCTTCATATCACACATTATTTCTGTGGCCACAGTTTGCGGCATGGAAATCACAAATCCACAGCTTTGTGGCAATGCCACGCTTGAACAACCTGGTTCCGAAGCAAAGATCCTCATGGATCCTCAGGTTCTCTGTATTTGGTTCCCCCCTAACAGCACCATCAAATCACATATCGTGTCCATGGCCACAGCTTGCAGTGAAGAACTCATAGTTGTATGGCTTCATGGTAAATAAAGCCAAGCTGCAAAAACATGGTTCAGAAGCAGGGAAACCTCGAAGATCCTTGGGGTTTTTCAATTGGGTTCTCTGAACAGCAGCATCAAATCACATAATGTAGCCGTGCCTATACCTTGCATTGCTGAAATGAAGGACCCACGGCTTTTTGGCGATGCCATGCTGCAAAAATAGGGTTCCATGGTGGACTCCTATACGGCATAAAATCTAATCTATCAGTGATTAGATAATCTTGGAACTAAATACAAATCCTGGAACTAAATACAAATACAGTATACCATAACATGTGGATAACGTTCTGTTCAAAACATAATTAAGATATATTACCACGTACTATAAGTCACCCAGTGCTCAGTCAATGAAATTGCAGAAGTCATGTCAATTACTCATAAGGCGTTAATGGTTCTCCTATGCGGCTGCTGCCACGTCTCAGTATTAAAACGTTAACACCTGGGCTCCACCTTAGGAATTAGGAAAATAACACTGAAATTAACAAGCTTTGAAGCAAATGCATATAAACACTTAATATAGCCAATTCATTGGAACTAAACAAAGACAAACATCAAACAAAAATCAAAATGGCTCAACAGAGCTCAAAGTTAAGCTATTATTTCTCTAGTTCCAAAGAAATTATCTCAATGCTGTGTTTGATTGGTAATATATCCTGCTGTCTGTAAACTTGCTTCCTGAAAGACGTAGGAATACCATATATTCAAATAATGTAGAGGTAGCAGTCCTCCATCCAACAGGTGCGGCTACATGAGTCCAAGGTTCTGTTCGTGTTTCATCTGTCACTTCCACTGGCCCACCTATATCTTTATCAGGAACAGCTCACTTGTATAGCTTGCATTCTTGTTTGCACGAACGATTCTCAAACAATCGGGTCCTGCTGAAGCAGTAGAGCTGAGCTTCGTCAACCCCCCCCCCCCCCGCCCATGTGATCAGAAGGGCACTACAACGAGGCTTTGGCAGGGCCTGGGCTAATTCTAAGCTATTTCAATAGTGTGCTGAAGGAGGGGTGAAACTCCTCCTCCAGCCTCATCTTCAAGCGACTTACAATACTGACTATAAGGTAAATTCTTCTTGATTATGATAAGGGTGAAAGGAATGGAAATGTAGGAAAGAGTTCTGACAATATAGGTCGTCATGGGAGTTGACTCAAAGATTTATGGATTTTTGGTAAGGTGTACATCACTGGGCTCCTAGGATATTTATTAATAAGATATTTAGAAATTGAAGCGGTAATATAACCTAACATTTCCACCTCAGTGATCATAATTTGTATTATGCAAAATGCATTGAGTAGGGTCACCCGGAAGCCTTTTGTAGTGATCAGTAACATTTAATAAATCATAAACCATTCTGTAGTATTTCGCTACATTCATAATCACTGTAGCTCTCCACCCTGATTGGCAGGTTTTATTACAATGGCACTATCAGCCTTTTAAGTCTCTCAACACATTACTCTGAGCCAGAGTGTGATTATACCGAGGCTCACATCCCAGTTTTTCAAATTCCTTAACACTAACTTTTCAAAGCTCAAAATCAGTGGATCAGCTGATAAAATAAAGGGGAAACTCCTAATTCAATATTATAATCCAAGTTTTATCAATATTGAATCAAGAGTATTGGGTTATAATATCAATACTCCTAATTCAATATTATAACCCAAGTTTTGAGCCCATTTTATCATACAGTCTTTCACTTCCTCATGTTGAAGTTTCATTTGAAGGAGCATTGAGTAATTTTTTTTAAATTAAATGTTGATGTGGTTCTAAAATAATCTTATCAAATCTATACTGTTCAGCAGCGAACCCTATTTCTTTGTCGTTAACATGTCTCAATTCTAATTGAAGTCTTGTCCACCAATCAAAGGAAACATTATAGGCTGCTAAGTCTTATTGTATTTTCAATTCATCATGGTCTTTCAGTAACTCCTCAGTCTTCTTCCCATTAAAGAAATATTTAGGTCTTTCCATTTCTCCAGATCCTGTTTATCTTTATTTAGCTTTTCATAATTCTCTTTATATGGTAGTAGTTTTATAAGTGAGTTGAATGCCTAAATATTTGACCTTCTTGTAAGCAAATCCTGATTCTTGTTGGAAATTTTTAATTTGCTCAACAGATATATTTTTTGCTAGAAATTTTGTTTTCTGATAGTTGATCTTCATTCCAGCCACCTCTTCAAATTGTTTAAGATTCGAAACCAAATGTTTGACAGAGTTAGTAGGTTGTTCCAAGACCAAACCCAAATAATCTGCAAATGCTCTGAGTTTATAATGTTCACCTCTGGATGAAAATTCTTTGATATTAGTATCTTCTCTAATTTGATTGTTTAATGATTCCAAAGTGATAATAAAAAATAATGGAGATAATCGACAGCCTTGTCTTGTACCCTTTTTGATATCAATAGAATCCATTAGTTCTCCATTTATTACTACTTTAGCTGATTGATGAGAGTAAACAGCTTGGATTTTCTTTAAAAAGTTGGCTCCACAGTTCATAAATTCTAATTGTATCATAAACTGCCAGTTTAGATTGTCAAAAGCCTTCTCTGCATCCAAGAAAATTAATGCAATTTGTTTATCAGGACAGGTTTCATAATACTCTAGAATATTTCATAGTAGTCTGACATTGCCCCTTAAATGTATTTTCAGGAGAAAACCCACTTGATCCAGATGAATAATCTCTACAAGAACTCTTTTTAGGCATTGAGCTAATATGGATGCAAAAATCTTATTGTCCACATTTAAGAGAAAAATTGGTCAATAGTTTTTAATCTCTTTTAAGTCAGTTGCTTCCTTAGAGATCAAGGAGATGGTGGCTTCTTGCTGGGAGGGTGGCATAATACCTTCATTGCCTATTTTTTTTCTAGCAAAGGTATATATGGGAGAATCAAAGAACCTTCAGAAGTTTCTGCAGGTAAGTCATCTGGTCCTGGTGCTTTACTTTCTTTTTGCAATCCTATAGCTTCCACCAATTCCTTCATTGTTATAAAATCATTCAAAATTTTACATTCTTCTGTAAAAGGCTTAAGACTATATCGGGCCAAATAGTTTTCCAGAGTATCTTTATCTACTTTTAAGCCTTCTTACAGGTTTTTATAGTAGTTCTCAATTATTTTTCCCATTTCATTCTTTATAGATTTTTCTATATTGTCACCTCTAAGAGCTAGGATAATTCTTCTTGCACGTTCTTTTTTCAATCTAAGTTAACCGTCTGCCTGTTCTGTTAGAGTTCTCAAAATAATTCTGTTTAGCAAACTTCCCTCCCCCCTGCTTCTTCCATCAATAAAAGAATGGCGTTTTCACGCCAGCAGTTGCGTGATGGTTTTTTCTAGGAGTGGTAAGGGAGGGAATGTGTAAAGGAAATCCTGTGTCCAAGAGACCTGGAAGGCATCTCTGATGGACAAGGGATCCAAACCTGCTCTTGTACAGAACCGGGGATGTTTCACGTTTTCTCTGTTGGTGAAAAGGCTGATGGTTGGGTATCTGCACACAGAGCATATAGTGCAAAATACTGCTGGGCTGAGGGACCATGCATATTTGTACGTAGCCAGGCTGCTGAGGTGATCTGCTGTCATGTTGATGTGGCCTGCTAAGTTGATGGCTCATAGGGTACACCCTGCCAAATTGCCCAGTGCCAAATATGGGTGGCTTTGTGACACAATACCAGGGAAGTTGTGCCACCTTATTTGTTCAAGTACACCATCTCTGTAGTGTCCGTCTGGATCAGGACACAGTGGTGGCTGCAAAAGGTATCTGCAAAAGAGTTAGGACCATATTGGATAGCTCTCATTTCTAACAGGTTAATATACAAAGACCTTTCATAGTTTGATCAAACCCCATGAGTGGTTAGGCAATCTTTATGAACATCCCATCCCATTAGGGAGGCGTCTGTGGACAGTATGAAGTGTGGAACAAAAATTCTGAAAGGCATGCCCTGCTGTAGGTTTGTATTGTCAACCCACCATCTTAGCTCTCTTTGTACATATCTCAGAATAAAGAACCCTATGGAAGAACTCTGGGTATGGGGTTAGAATGCCCTGATAAACCAGACAGGCATATGGCACAACAAAGACTGATGCAGCCATAAGCCCTAACAAGACCTGGATTATGTGTGCCAAATGGTGACGGTTCTGAATTCAATGCCTGACGCAGAGGCGGAGGCTCTTCCTCCATTTGTCTGGAAGGAACAGCTTACTCTTGATAGATTCAATAGTGGCCCCAATGAAGGATGCCATCTGAATTGGAACTAGTTCTTCCAATTAATCTGCAAGCCCAACTGCACAATAGGAAATGGTGATCTGTGTATGTTGTGTGACTGCTTCCCTTGATCGGACTACAGAGAGCCAATCATCTAAATAGGAGATGATACATCCCAACGAGCGGAGGCGTGCCACCACCGCTGCTATACATTTGGTAAAGACTCTTGGCGCTGTAGCGAGTCCGAAAGGGTGGGAGGTAAATTGGAAAACATTGTGGCCATTTATAAAACGCAGGAAAGACAGATCCTCAGATGCAATGGGTATATGCAGTTAAGCATCTTTAATGTCTAGAACAGTGTACCAATCACACCTGTGTAAGTAGGAATATAATGACAGCATTTTAAACTTTTGAACATTTAAGAATGCACTCACCCGTCTAAAATCTAAGATAGGTCTTAAGCCCCCATCTGATTTAGAAACAACGAAAAAGGAGTAACATCCTCTGAGATCGGAAGAGAATGGTACTTGGTGAACTGCCCCCTTAATCAGCAAGGGGGCAAAACGCTCTGTGTCAGGCACTGGGGAAGTGTCAAAACTTGGAGAAAATAATTCAGGAACTGCACTAAACTCCAAAAGCTAAACCTCTGCAACTGTCTTGAGAACCCAAGCATCAGATGTGATGCAGATCCAGATGGGCGAGTAACGGGCTAAACCCTCCGTGAAAGAGGACACGGAGTATGTCGCTTGGATAGTCAAAAAAGGGGGGTTGGTGGCTGGGAAGGCTCTCTTTGCAATGGCTGGTGTTGATGGGAGGTTGGTTGCTTAGCTTGCTGACCCCCTCGGCACTGAGAGGTCTGAGGCTGGGGGGGACATAAGATCTTTGCATGGGATACTGGTGTTGGCACTGGGTGGTTGATCTGTTGTTCCAGTGCAGCCAGTATCTGTAGGAGGAGTAATAAGACCAGTACAGGAACCGTTGTTTGTATTGAGGCTGTTGGTTGTTAAGAGACCCCAGAAGGGCAGTTGATTGCATCCGGCATGCCTCCTGATGACTGGAAAATACCAAGCCATGCACAGAAGTTTCTGCTGCATGCTTACTAGCATTGAGTTGTTGCTTCAATAATTTTAGAGCTTCCGCGTGAATGATTTTAGTTAATGCCTCGTCCTGTTTGGGTAGGCTATCCAAAAACATTGAAGCTTTTCATGAAGGAAAAGAACATAAACTGCCATGATTGCCTGGTAATTGGCTATTTTTAAGTCCAGGTCAGCTGTGGCATAAGTGCCATGAGGTCTACCTTCTGTCCCTCCTTATCTGACAGTGTGGACTGTGATCTGGAGCGATACCTACCCTGCATTTCCTTGGCTATGAGGGAAGAGGGAATCAGATGCTGGAAAAGGAAGGAGCAGTTATTGAGGTGGGTGCAGTATCGATTCTCTACACGCCAGGAAGTTGCCAGGAGGGTCAACGGCTTCTTCCAGGGTGTCAAGCATGACTAATTCTGATCAATAAATGATGGGTCTCTGATCGGCCACAAACAGGCCTGGATAAGATCACACTGAACCAAATGCTGCTAGCTTATTTTCCTTTCTTAGCCTTTCCTTGGTTTATAACTGTTAATTACTGAGACCAAGGAATCAGCACCTTCCCATGAATCCTCCTGCGGGAGGAAGCGTCATCTGGGCGATGCAAGGCCGTGGGTCTGATAAGCCCTGGGAATGTATGTAGTTTTGATACTTATGTGTGAATGCTCCCCTGCCTCCCCTCCCCGTAGGAATCCCTTTGAAGTGTACCTTAAAACTTATGTATCAATGTGTTGGTTTCATTCTTCTCAAGCCAAGGCTTGAGCCAAAGTAGTGGTCTATCAATAAACGTAGTCTTTGTATCAACTTCAACTCGTCATTGAATCCATCTGCTTGACACAGGGGTCTTGTGACATGTCCAGGATTTCCTCAAGGGAAATCCGCTCATTGTGTGGACTCTGTGTAAAGGCGGCTCATGAGTTTTCCCCTTGGCTTTGGGTCTGATGGGACAATCGGCAAATCTAGGGCTTGTGCCATCCTTGTCATTTGGTCGTGGAATAGTCTCGGATCCTCTAATGGTGCTTCGAGCTCTTGGTTCTCCTACCATGAGGTCCAACGGCACATTGTGAGGGGAGTCCAATAAGGACTATGACTTAGCTGCTGATTCGGGCTGTATTTACAAGGGCACCCAGTCAAGTTGCAGATATGACTCTAAGGCTATAGGAGGATCGGACTCATCTCAGAAAGGAACCTTCACATCTTTGTCCCCATCCCAGGATCATGCCAGTGGTAACTTTCGGGCCGATTCCTGGCATTTCATGCATGGACATGGCCGTGGAGAAAAAGACTGTGGATGGGGTGCGGTAGGCAATGTGGGCCGTGAGAGTTCCTCACCCTTACGTGGGGGATGTGGGATGTCTCTACAGTCCTTCAACTTGTGACATGACTTGGGCAGTTTGGTTCTATGCTTAGACTTATCTTTGTGCTTTTTTGATGCTAAGGCAGAACTCACAGGATTGAGCTCAGATGGTGTGAGTGGAATCTGGCCAGCAGTTGGTAAGGACCGTTCGGAGCGGGTTGATGGTGGGCAGGAAGGCCTCGGTGCAATAACAAATATTGTGGAAGGTGCTTTGGCCGGAGCCGCATAAGTTGAGGGAATTTGCTCAGTGTTTTTTAGAACCTTTTCTCAGAGTGCTGCTCATAAGCAGACCTAGTGGTTGGAGCGTGTCTTATTTGTAAATTTTTGACAGATGTCACATTATGTGCCTCACCTAGGCATAAGACACACAACACATCAGCCTTTGTCATACTAGCCCCACATTCCAAACACTTTTTTTAAACCCTGAGGGTTTTGGGGTTGCCATTGTGTGGGGGAATGTATGAGTGCTAGTGAAGGTGAACTGTTTTCGGGGGTGGCGAAAACAACTGAGGGAGTGTGAGGAGCCCTAAGGTTTATAATGAGACATTTTGGTGGGAAATGAGCTGATTGGCTGTAAACTCTGGGGCTCCTCTCACCATCTAACACTAGTAGGAAAAATTCTCTGAAGGTTGGCCTGCGCAAAGGGCAACCTGAATGAAAGTCTACCTCACAATAGTCTACTGCCTACAATGAATTAGGTTAGGTCCAAGAATGGATTGCAGAGCTTCCCTGCAGCTTTCTGTCACACATCAGGGGCCTAGCAGCGTCTTCTACTGAGAGCCACCACTCCGGTAAGGGTCTGTATGGAGGGCCCAGAGCACCCAACCACCCCTCTCTTCCTTGTGAATAAATACCTCAACTGTGACCAAGGAGACAGGAGGACCCAAGGAGTATAATAACGGTCTATTTAAAGTGCTCAAATAATAAGTGGGTAAACCAGTGAAATATATGTACAGTAAAAGTTGGTGCAAATAAACAAAATCCCTGACGTGTTTAACTATACAGTCCCTACTCTGATAACCAACACTCACCCTCTTGGGTAAGGGATCTTTCCCCTGCTGCAAGCTCTCTAGTCTACAGCCTGCCTCCAGCTCAGCCTTCCTGGAAAAGAACACCCCCTACCTGGGCTTGGCCCTTTTATGTTCTCCCAAGCCCCACTCCTCTCTGGGCTAGTTTCCCTCCAAAACCTTGCCACCCAATCAGAGGGGACAGTAACTCCTAGGCAGGTTTCCCTGGGGTCTGCAGGCCTCACTAGGCCCAGGATCATGACTCACACAACTCAGAAATCTTTGTTGAGGCTTCTTTTTTCCCAAGCTGCCTTCTGTTCTCGAAGCCACGCTCTCTCTCTTCTCTTGAAGCTACTTCTCCCTTCAAAGCTTGCTTCTTCTCTACACCATCCTCTCATCCCAGGTGTTCTTTATGTACAGTGCTGTGTAGAATTCAACCCCCTGCTGCCCTGGGACTGCTATTCACATGGAGAAGGGCTGTATGGCTAACCGACTACCTGTAATTTCCACTACACATACGCTCCACCCACTCTCACAAAGGCAAACTTGAGGAGGCTGATGCTGAACCCTATGAGCACACGGAGGGGCGAAGTAGAGTGGCAAGACATTGAGGCTAGCAGGGTAGGAGGGGCTTCTCTGCAAAGGATGGAAGGAAGTGTTTTTCCTTCCTCCCGATGCCCTCTGCCTGTGATTTGCCAATCAGTACCGATCTCTGGCTTTTTTTGGGGGGGGGGGGGGACGATCAAAAAAATGTTCTTGATCTTATGTTCAGCAACTGGGTGCTGGTTATTGATCAATATTATTTTTCCTAGGTGTCCAATCCACAAACATCATGAACACTTACATACCTTCTTGCTCCTCTGGGGCATCCGTATCATCTCGCGGCTGCTCTTCCTCCTCCTCAGTAGTCTGCTGCTGAGCTCTTGCCGGCTGTCTTCCTCGAAGGGTGGCTACAGGGAATTAAAAAACTGATGACGTCAGTGGTATATTGACAGCCATAACTAGTAGTAATAGCCGGCTGCGGTCAGTTCTGAACACAACAATGAGGGGAGTCAGAGGTATGTAGGGGCAGGGAAGAAATGCTGAAAATGCAGACATCTCCTGCCCACCCACACCCACAGTGAGAGGGATAGTGTTACTAGTCTCCAGGTGATGGCTGGAGATCTCCATACAAACAAGGTAAAGTAACGGTGCAACGTGACATTTCTATAACACCGATTTGCATGGCATAAAATGGAATACTTTAGGAAGGCACTTTAATACAGGGAACAAGACTCTGTAGTATTGTAGCAGGGAAATAAACGAGGCGCACACTTACCAATTGAAAACGAGGTATTTTACTATTTGGCACCAATAGCAAGGTTCATTTGAGCATCAAGGCTCCCAAAAATAATGAACCCCGTACACTTCTCAAACCATCAGCTTTAAGCAAAAGCAAGCCTGCAGCCTGCCCCCTCACATGTTATCTGATTCACTTCCCCCCTCCCCTTTCTCCCTGGTAGCATTCCAATGTCTGCTTATCTTTATTCAACAAGGAGTTTTCTTATAGGAGTGTCTGCCACCAGTACACATCTGTGACTCACACCCACTGCCTGCGTTCTTATCACATTGCAACTTCTTCAGTATTACATCAGACGCCCTTTTTGCTTTTTAAACACAAGAGTATATTTTCATTTATTATTTTATAGAGTTATTCATTAATTATTCAGGGGTCTCCCCTTCATTATGTGATTCTTTGTGTGGTGTGAACAGGAGTCACGATGCAGAAAAATAGATGCCAGAGTTCATTACCATAAGGAGTCCATTCTGTCCTACTGGCACATAAGATGCAATTTTTTATTTATTTATGATTTGTATCCCGCCCTTCCCATCAAGGTGGCTCAGGGCGGCTCACAACACATGGAATCCAACATAACAAAATTAAGTTTAGGTATTTACACAATTAAGACATTAAAAATATAAAAACATTAAAACAAGGCAAAGCAAAGCATTAAAACAAAGCAGAAATCTAATAGAGCTACACTTAGTTTCCTATGCCAGATTAGTTGTAGGCCAGCCGGAAGAGGGTTGTCTTACAGGCCCTGTGGAACTGAGCAAGGTCCCGCAGGGCCCTCACCTCTTCCGGCAGCTGGTTCCACCAGGAAGGGGCCATTACAGAGAAAGCCCTATCCCTGGTAGATTGCAGGCGGGCTTCCTTTGGCGCGGGGATAACGAGAAGGTTTTGGGTTCCCGATCTCAGCACTCTCTGGGGAACATGTGGGGAGAGACGGTCCTTCAGGTAGGCAGGTCCTAGGCCATATAGGGCTTTAAAGGTGATGACCAGCACCTTGTACTGGACTTGGTATGTTATTGGCAGCCAGTGCAGAACCCGGAGTCCCGGCTGAATGTGCTCCCATCTTGGGAGTCCCAATAACAGCCGGGCCGCGGCATTCTTCACTAACTGCAACTTCCGGGTTCGGCACAGGGGCAGCCCCATGTAGAGGGCATTGCAGTAGTCCAGCCTCGTGGTGACCGTAGCATGGATCACTGATGCTAGATCGTCACACTCCAGGAAGGGGGCCAACTGCCTTGCCTGCCTAAGATGAAAAAAAGCGGACTTGGCAGTGGCTGCTATTTGAGCCTCGATCTTTAAGGAAGGCTCCATAGTACCCCCAAGCTCTTGACCCTGTCCGCCGTTATCAACGGCGCACCATCAAAAACTGGCAGGGAGATTCCCCCCCCCCTCCCGGGACCCCGACGACCCAAGCAGAGGACCTCTGTCTTCACCGGATTTAGCCTCAGCCCGCTCAGTCTGAGCCACTCAGCCATGGCCTGTAATGCCCGGTCCAGATTTTCTGGGGCGCAGGCCGGTCGGCCATCCATAAGCAGATAGAGCTGGGTGTCATCAGCATACTGGTGACAGTCCAGCCCGTACCTTCGGACAATCTGGGCAAGGGGATGCATATAGATGTTAAATAACATCGAGGAAAGAACCGCCCCATGGGGCACTCCACAATCAAGCGTTCGCCTCCGGGATAGTTCCCCCCCAATCGTGACCCTTTGTCCCTGACCTTCAAGAAAAGAGGAAAGCCATTGTAGGGCCAACCCCTGAATCCCCACGGCAGCGAGGCGGCAGGTCAGCAGCCGATGGTCGACCGTATCGAATGCGGCCGATAAGTCCAACAACATCAGTACCGCCGAGCCGCCCCGATCTAGATGCCGTTGAATGTCATCTACCAGGGCAACCAACACAGTCTCCATCCCATGGCCCGGGTGAAAGCCGGACTGCAGGGGGTTGAAGATGGAAGCATCCTCCAGGAAGGTCTGTAACTGCACCACCACTGCCCTCTCGATAAGTTTGCCCAAAAAGTGCAAATTTGATACCGGCCGATAATGTGCCAATTGGGTCGGATCTAAGGTTGTTTTTTTCAAGAGGGGACGGACCACTGCCTCTTTAAGCGGTGTTGGAAAATGCCCTTCCATCAGGGATCTTTTTATGATATCCCGTACAGGATATCTAAGCTCCCTCTGGCAGGATTTAATAAGCCAGGAGGGGCATGGGTCCAATTTACAAGTTGTTGGGCGTGCAGATAAGAGGATCCTGTCAACTTTCTCCAGGCTGAGAGGACTGAAACCATCCAGGATATAATCCGAAGACAGGCCCGGAGCCTCGGTTTCGCTAACTGCCTCAAATATGGCAGGGAGGTCGAGGCGGAGCGACGCGATTTTGTCCGCAAAAAATTTCGCAAAAGCCTCACAGCCAATCTCCAATTCAATAGAATTTGGTCTGCCTTGTGGCAGCGTTGTAAGACTCCGAATTATATCGAACAATTGTGCCAGGCGCAAAGTTGCGGATGCAGTCTTAGCCGCAAAGTATGCTTTCTTTGCGGTTTTGATTGCCATCTCATAGGACTTCAAACTCTCTCTATAAGATGTTCGGATCGCTTTGTCTTGAGTACGCCGCCATTGCCTCTCTAGTCGTCTGAGTCCCTGTTTTAGTTGTCGCAGCTCCTGGTTAAACCAAGGCGTCGACTTTAAATGGGGACGCAGAGGGCGCCTAGGTGCGATCTCCTCGATAGCTCTGGAGAGTCTATCATTCCAGGACTCCACCAGAGCATCCAGGGAGTCGCCAGGGGGCCAGGGATCCTGGAGAGCCGTTAGGAACCGTTCCGGGTCCATCAGGCTCCGCAAGCGAGCTAAAATGCTCTCTCTGCCTAAACAGGGTTGGGGCGGCACATCCACACGAGCCTTGAGGACATAGTGATCCGACCATGGCACTGCTTTAGTAGTAATATCGTTCACTAAAACTCCCGCCACGAAGACCAGGTCTAACACCTGTCCAGCCTGATGAGTGGGCGTTGTGACAATTTGGGAGAGTCCCAGTGTCGCCATGGATGACACCAGGTCCATCGCCTGACTGGAGGCCGCGTTGTCGGCATGAACATTGAAGTCACCCAAGACCAGTAGCCTTGGGTACTCCAATGCCCAGCCCACTGGGGCCTCCACCAGGGATGGTAAGGTGCCAGCTGGTGCATTAGGCGATCAGTACACCAGCCAGATCGCCAACCCCTCCCCAGCGTTCCACATCAGGCCAGCACATTCAATGCCCTGTATCTCCGGGGCCGGGAGAGCCCTGAAGGAGTAAGCCTCTCATATGAATAGTGCCACTCCTCCCCCGCCCCCGCCCGCTAGTCCGGGACTGGTGAAAGACCGAGTATCCCGGGGGAGCCATTTGGGAGAGAGTCACAGTCTCCCCATCACGCACCCAGGTCTCGGTCACACATGCCAGGTCCACATCCTGCTCTAGCAGGAAATCTCGGAGGATAGCGGTCTTATTATTAATGGACCTGGCATTACATAACACCAGTGTCGGAGGCACCTTCCCCTCCCCAGGAGTACCGGAATCCCCAGGCCAGTCATCTTCTACTGGTGTACACCAGCTCATCAACTGGCAGTATCTAAAAACCTATACCCTCTTTAGCCCTCTTGTTCCAACCAGTAAAAATGCCTGCTACCAATACCCACTAGTTATTTAAGTCCCTCCCCAATCCACATCTATCTCCTTAGCAAACACTAGTTGAATTAATACGTCCCTTGGCTCCTTAATTAAAACCTTCCCCAGCTAACGCTCATTTACAATTAATTTGCCATCAATACATCTGCTTAGCTAATCAATGAGAACTATTTTAAATAACCTATATATTTAACTATCTGGTTGTATAGATTGGCAGTTAAAACATTAGGGTTAGAGGGTAAAGTGCTGCTGCTTACAAAGTGATGGTGGCAATAAAGTGCAGAGTCCTTCTCCTTGTGTTGTCAAATTGCATCAATGTCCAAGGGGTGCAAAGAAAGTGAAGAAAAAGTTTAGTTTTGTTCTTAGATGGTATAAGAGCATAGTTCTTGTTGTTGAGGGGGGGTCGTGCAGTCCAGGAACCCGAGGAAGCCTTCCACACAGCACCAGGGGCCCAGGGAGGTCCTAGCCCCCCCCCCGTGTCCCCTCAGCCACGCGATCACAACCCCAGGAACTCAGAACTGCCAGGCAGAGTGTTGTTCTCACCATCCCCCACTAGGCGTCCTCCGGTCTCACCTCACCCCGTCAATAACCGCAGCCTGTTCCCAGCTCTTGTTCTTTAGTCCACGCCCTCGATATCACTGGGGGGGAGGGAGGGGCTGTCATCCCGCTGGTAGCCCAGCTACCCCGGTACTTCGCCCCATCCTTTCCACAGCTTCCCCAATGCAATGAGGGGATAAGCCAGCTGCTGCTGCACAACACTAAAGAGGGAGTCAGAATAGGAGGATTTAAAGTTTAGACCCCATCTCTATGGTCCAGAGAAGGGATTGCCATTAAAGACTGTGCCTCTGGGAGAGTCCGGGGGGATTCTTTCTCTGCTTTTGAAAGGTGCAAAAGTGGAATGATAGCAGGGTTGCCAAGTCGACTCAAGAAATATCTGGGAACTTTGGGGTTGGAACCAGGTGACTTTCAGGGTGGAGCCAGGAGTCTCTGCCTCCCATCTTCTTAGTGTTTGAAAAATTATTTGTTGCTTATCTGAGATCATTTTCTTGTATATCACACCTGCTAAACCTTTCCTGTTTTTTTTCATTCTTATATATATCTCCTCTGTTGGTTCCTCTACAGCCATTTTCCCATCCTTAGCTTCTTTATTTTCTTATACAAACCAGCTATTTTTAACCAATATTGTTTCCCTATGTCCCTTTCCAATACTTGGATTGAATTTAAATTTCCCCCGTTATACATATATTTTATTCTTCTATATCCTTTCTGTCTAAGCAGTTCCCTCCATCTATTGTCTATACTATCCTTATCTAAAGTTTCTAGTGGTGCCCATGCGGATGTACCTTTTAACCATTTGGATTGCCAATTCTTCCAATTTTTTAATGTTGTTCTTCTAGGGCCCGTCTCCAGTCTGTCTTCTCTTTCCATCTTAGTTGTAAATATACCACATTTCCCTGCTCCCTTATTTGCTTCTTTCTTAAATTTAACCCACTTCCTATTCCCATCTTCTATTTCCAGCAAAGCTTTCAACTGGAATACTTCATAATACTTTGCTATGTCTGGAACCCGCCCTAGTTCTGTGTTGTGACTGTAATTTTTTTTTTTTTAAATTCTGGTCTTTATACTTCCAAATATCCATTCCCGTATTATTACATTCCACTTTTCCAATTTTTGTTTAGTAATCTCTAATGGTAATACTTGAAATAGATATATCAGTTTTGGTATCCAGAACATTTTTACACTCCTAATTTGGGATGTTATACTTAAGACTTCTCTTTTCCATCTTTTTCTGTCTCTTTATTATTTTTCTGACTACATCATTGTAGTTTTTCTCCACTATCTTGTTAATTTTCTGGTATATTTCTATTCCTAAATACTTAAATCTCTTTACTCCCAATCCAATTTTGGTTAACTCATTAATTTCTTTCCTTTCCTCTCAGGCTACATTTTGGTATAATACCTCTGATTTCATCATATTAATTTTTAAGCCTGACCTTATTTCAAAATCTTCCAATATTACTTTAGTCTCTTTAATTCCTGAGTTCTGATCATTATTATAATTATATCATCTGCAAATAAATTTATCTTCATCTCTTCCCTACCTATTTTACATCCCTCTTTCCTTCCTGAATTCCTAATCCTTTACGCTGTTCTATTGCCATTATAAATAAATAGGGTGAGAGCAGACATCCTTGTAGAACTCCCCTTGTAATTGGGAATTGTGCAGTGTGTTCAGCATTTATTCTAACTACCACTGAGCTTCCACTATATATTTCCTGTATGGTTTGTATGATTCCCTCCCCAAAATCATATTTCTTCATTGTGTTCCACATGAATTCATGAGCTAATGTATCGAAAGCTTTATATATGTCTAATTTAAGCAGAGCTGTTTTCCAGGTTTTGCCGTAATATAGTACATTTAGTATGTTTCTAATTGGGTGTGCAATGCTCCTATTTTTAACAAATCCGTACTGGTCTTCTTTTATTATCTTAGGCATGATATTTTTAAGTCTATCTGCTATAATTTTCGCGAAGATGTTATAATCCTGGTTTAGTAAACTTATAGGCCTATAAGAGCCTACTTCCTGCAGATCCTTCTGTGGTTTTAATAATATTGTTATTTCCGCATTCTTCCATGTATTAGGTACCTTCCCTCCTTCTAGTATACTATTGAAAACTATACATAATTCCAGCACTAAGCTTTCTCTCATTTCTTTAAAAAATTCAGCTGTGAACCCAACTGGACCTGGTGATTTACCTATCTTCAAATCTTTTATTACCTGTTCTATTTCCTGTACTGTTATTTCCCTTTCCAACTCCTTCCTTTCCTCTTCTGTAAGTTTATTTACTAATGTTTCTTCAAATTCAACCGTATCTCTTTTCTTATATAGGGTTTTATAAAACTCTTCAAAAGCTTTTTAAATCTCTTCTGGGTTCTGTGTAATACCGTTATTTACTCTGATGGATCTTACTCTTTGCTTTTCTCTTTTAATCTTTAAATAGTTTGCTTGTCTTTTTGCCGAATTTATTGAATTTTTTTGAAATTAATCTCTTACCATAACCTGTTTTTTCCATAATGCCCTAGAGTCTAGCATTTCTAATTGTTTCTTCAACCCTACGATTAACTTTTTTCTATCTTGGCTAAATTTCTGTACTTGTTGCTTTTGTAAATTCTCAAGCTCTTGTATCTTATCCTTCCTTTCCAAATACCATTTTCTTTTTACTTCTTTTTCCTTCATTATACACTGTCCACTAATCACAGCCTTTGCTGCATCCCAAAGTACATCTGTAGTTACTGATCCTCTATTTTCTTGGAAGTATAACTTTATCTGGTTTTCCATATACTGTTTGTCCTCTTTTCTGGACATAATCGTGTTGTTATATCACCATACCTTTTTTTTCCTTTTCCCAATTTACCTCTGTTTCCATACTAATGGGGGCGTGATCAGATATGCACATTGGGAATGTGGTAATGTTTTTTGGCACCCATTTGCCATACTCTTTAAGCAGTATAAAGTCTAGACGTGAAGCTGTTTTATACCTGTTTGAATAATATGTCGGTTGTGGTGTCAATCCCAAAGCCTCATAAGCTTCTATTAGGCCCCATTTTTTCCATCTTATCGTTTTATTTTTGGTAATGTCCATATTATAATCCCCTGCCATTAAGACTTCTCCTTCCTCAAATTTCTGTATTTTTTTAAGAGTTTTAAGTAAAAATCTTTTTAGTCCTTTGTTTGGAGCATATATATTTACCAATGTTATTAAACTACCTTCAAATAAACATTTAACCATCAGAGCCCTTCCATCTGCGCTAGCTGCTATTTCTCTTATCTTGATATCATATTTCTTCTTTACTAATATCGCCACTCCTCTTGCTTTAGAGTCCCCTCATGCTTCAGCTAATGTCACCCAGGCTTGGTCATTAAGCAGAGATTTGTTATCTCCTTTTGCTTTATGCGTTTCTTGCAGGTACAAAATGTCTATATTTTGTTTTGTGAACCTGGACAATCTATATCTCTTTAAATCTGAAGTCAGACCATTTACGTTCAGTGTCAGCACCTTTAACCTTTTAGTCATGTTCTTTTATCCGGATCCCTCCCTCCACCCCCCATGCTGAGAGTTAATTTTTGTAGTGTTTTCCTTGCTCCCTCTTCCCCCCCCTCCCCTTTAACCCTCCCCCCTCCCCTTCGTGTAGAGCTTTGGTTGGAGGAAGAATAAATCATCCTCTCTACACCCTTCAGGTGTGCCCACCTCCTCCCCCCGATGCGTTCTTTAACGTTAATAATAACCCTTAATTGCATTAATACTTCCCTTAATTTTCTGCCTCTATGAATATGTTTTCTGTCTCTTTTCCTGATGCGCAGAGGTGCCTTCCTCTGCGTCAGTCTAAACACAACAACCTCTCTAAAAGCCACTTTAGCCATTAAGACAGAAAAGTGAACAAGATCTCATTCCCTGCTACTCTGATAAGACTCATGTAGGAAATAGGAATCACAGTATCAACACTCACCCCACAATGACTACATAAGGGTCTTCTTTTATAAGCACACTTAAAATTGAGCAGTACAATGTTACTGTGGAAACACTATTCAAATCACTGTACCTCTGACACCGCTCCCCAAATAAATATTCACAGTTATACCTGAGAAAAAAACAAATACAAGGAATGTGAACTAGCAAATTTTGGTCAGAGATCATTAATGAAGATAAAGATTTATGCAACATAGAACTCTAGAGGGGCTTCCTGACGAGATTATGAAGAAAATTAAAAGGGAAGCAAATACTTTTATTTAACCCACAAAATCCAGTTCTATATGCAGACACTTTTCCAAACATTTATGTGAATTATCTTGAAAGGTTTACCATCAATTCAAGACTATACATCATATTTAAAAAATCCTATCCTTTATCCCACAATATAGGAAGATGTCAAAACTCATTCCCTACTCCAACTGCTTTAGCAGGGATGGGGGGGAGGGATAATGTTCTAAGCCAATAGATATTCCACAGAGTAAACACCAGGAACACACATGACATAATGGGCTCAAGGTATTTCCCTAAATATTCTTGACATTCATCTCAGAACCTAATCAATTTCCAAAAAGGCAGCTCTAGTAGGATTGAAGGTTTTTAAAAACTAAAACCTACTTAACTACCAGTTTTATGAAGGCAAAAAAGGGGGAAAACATTTTAAAGTACTTATGTAATAATGGTGCAGTTTTTTAACTCAGCCCAAGCTGCCTCAATCCCTTTTTAAAAAAATCCTATAAGAAGCATTAACTTTAAGTACAATGAAAAAGACGTGCTGTTTCAAACAGTAGCAGGATGCTATTGGCCAAAAATGTGACTGCATGCATTTTTAATTCAAACTACAGGATCAAGTGGTTACTGTACATCTTTCAAAGTTTGGCTGGGTTTTTTTAATATCAAAATAAAACATCAGGATGAAGACAACTCCAATTTTAACAGAAGCAAAATAATTTACAGAACATTTATGAAGACACTGAAATATATGTCTGAAGGAGGAACCAATAACATGGAACATGCAGAGATGTTAGCAAGTGCTGAGCATGTCCACTCATGCTGTTCACCCTTTAGGAAACCACAAAGACCACTAAGTTCAGTTAGGCTGAATATCTTGGTCCACAACTGTCATTTTGACGCACAATTTATATCCATACAGAATTCAGAAAGAGGTCACAAATTGCATGTGTCCCACTTCCCAAATTATTTTTAATATTAATGTGAAATTTCCCTTCTGGTGTTAACGTTTCACTCTTCCATAAGTTTAACCTCCTCCCATGAAACAGAACACAGGCTGCAAGACGGGAAGCACAAACATACCAGTTGGAGGTTGGCCCAAAACACCTGCATATGCCAGCTGTCCAAAAGTTGTCTGAGTATGGGCATCAACAGGCTGTCCATAGGCCTGCCATAGACAAAAAAGATTTCTCTTGGTATTGCACACACAAGATTTTCAATGGCAAAAGTCAGATCAAAAAGCCTGTAATTCATGCATAACAGGGAAGAAAAATCCCCATGTCTAGTTTGAATATCTTCCTGTTCTGGCAAATAGTTCAACAAAGAACCACAAAACAGATGTGTGGCGGGCCTATCCAATTCACTCTATTTTGTCATTCACCAGCTGTAGTGACCAACACCAAGCAATGTCACACAGGCACTGAAAAGAAATATAATAAAAAGACAACCTAATTAGAGATAAGAATATTAGATTTTATTTTAAATTAAAATATACCACCCCAGCAGTAAAAAGACTGCTGTGGAAACATCGTGATGCGATATCTGTGTTTATATCTTCACTATCTCACCTTACATTTTATGACACACACAGCTGGGCCCCACAAAGTCCCATTTCCTACACCTGTACACTTATAGAATGGCTACAAAAATGTATTTTAAGCAGTTTTAATAATCCATCCAATAAGGTATTTTAGACTGCAGGGACATTTAAAAAAAATTAGGTAAGTTGTTTCTGTTCCTTTCACAAAGAAAACTATTTACTGTTATATTTTACCTGGGTGCTGTGTAGGTGCAGTTGAATTGGCTGTCCTGAATTGGCAGGATCGCTATAAAGAGAAACAATTTTATAAAGATCGCTATAAAGAGAAACTATTTTATTTCTCAAAAAAGCCAACTTACCCCTGCTGAGCCACTTCTTGGCTGTTTGTACTACCGTCTGTGGGTAATAAGACAGAAAAACCAGGTATAAGAGATGGAGAAAAATAACATTCATTATACCAAACAAGAGCTCATCTGTTACAAGCACCTTTTCACTATGCTCTAATCCACTGTACAGGTGAGTCATAGGACACCTTTCTGAAGTACAACTGAATACAGTGAAATTACTTTGAAGTAAACAAGCTTAGGACATTTGCAAGGTGCATAGACATGAAAGCTCATACTGTGAATAAAACTTTGTTGACCTTAAAGTTGCCACTGGACTCAAATTTTGCTTAACTTTCACCAGGCTTTTGCTTCAACATGAAACTTAGTTCCACTATAATGTCTGCCTTCAGTTGCCAGAAAATTAACAGAAGTAAATTGATTCATCCAAAACACACACTGCACCCCAGATAAAAATCAGTATTTCCCAACCAGCCATGTTTAGTAATGTTGTTAGCCGCCCTGAGCCGCCTCGGCGGGGAGGGCGGGATATAAATAAAATTTATTATTATTATTATTATTATTATTAATGTTAGCATCCATTCCCTACAGGCCTAATCCATGTTTCCACAGAAATGATCCATTTGACACGACATACATGGAATGAGTTGTCCCCCCCCCCCGCCTCCCACATTCATGTACTACCACTCTGACCAGCGCGGGGGAAGGGGGGGGAGGACCGATTTCATCTTCATGTTGAAAGATCCCATCGGCGTTAGATAGGAAGACCATATGCGAACGCGTCATTTCAAAAACAGCCACGGCTCAGATTCCCTCACCTCTGGACTCCATTTTCTCAACGTTCTCGTTCTTCCTCCCGCGCTTTGTGCTGCCCAGCCCGCGCATGCGCAAAGCTTTTCATAGAATTAACAGGCAGTCTCGCGTTCTGACACGTTCCTGTTTGATGGTTTCCCACGTTGATGCAAGCCAGAGCAAAGGTTTTCTTTTTTTTTTTTTAAAGCATTTTACTTTTATTAAAGAAAAGAAAACATTACATACACAATAGAAAATGAAACGTAACATTACATAGACAATAGAAAAAGAAAAATAGACATAAAATACATTTATCATCCTCCCGTTACCACACACTCATCACAAATACACAGCCAAGCACCCTGGGAGGCGGAGAGGTTTCCATAAAATGAAAAACATTTAGTTGTGAGTTCATTGGTTATTTCATTCATATAATAATATGTAGCACAATGATAATATTAATATCAAAGCCTTTACTTCTTAAACTAAAAGAAAATATTCTCATTAATCGATTAATATATTATATTTCAATATAGTTACTCCAAATCAAATCCTTTACTCTTAACCCATTTATAAACGGGGTTCCATTCCTCCTGACACTTTTGCACATTTCCATTTCTTAGTCTTGTAGACATTAGATCGGCCTCTGCGGTTTCTAATAATCTATTTATGAATTCATCTCTATTCGGGGTTTTGTCACTTTTCCAGTACTTAGCATACAATATTCTGGCTATTGTAATAATATACATAAGCAATTTCAACTTTGTTGCGGGTATTTTCTGTCTACAAATATTTAAGAGGTACAATTCTGGCAGATGGGAAACTTGTAGCTCCAAAATTTTTTGAGTCCAGATGTTAATTTGTGTCCAATACTTTCTAGCAGTCTTACATTGCCACCATATGTGGTATAAGGATCCTTTAACTTCTCGACATTTCCAACACTTATTGGAGTACGTAGGGTAGATTTTGGCCAATCTATCAGGTGTAAGATACCACCTATAAACCATTTTGTATAAATTTTCTTTAAGCTCTGCTGGTTTTATCAGCTTTAAGTTCTGTTTCCATAATTTCTCCCATTCCTCCAGGTCAATGTTATAGCCAAAATCTTTAAGCCAACGAATCCATACTTCCTTCACTGTTTCATCGGACATCTTAATTTGAAGCAGCCAGTCGTAGACTTTAGAGATTATCTTCTGCTTGGATTCTAAGATGAGGTCTAGTTCAATTTGTGTGTTCGCAAAACCTTTTTCTTTATCTGCTCGAAATCTTGATCTCAGTTGACATTGGAGCCACCAGTTTAACTTAACCACCTCTTCTTCAATCAATTCATTTTTATCATTCAACAGATATGCATAATCCTGTGGTCTGTCCCAATTATATAGATTAGGATGGGTCAAGGCTTCTACCGGAGATATCCACTTAGGTGTATACGAGTACTGTAACTTAATTTCACTCCAAATCTTGTACAAAGATCTTCTTATTTCATGTCTGAGAAAATGGCCTGTTTTTATGGGGGCATGATACCACATATAGTTATGCCAACCTTCTCCCAATCCTGCACCTTCAATGATCAAAAGTCTCTTATTATCCAGTTTGCACCAATCTCTCAGCCATGCCATACCACTAGCTTTATAATATAAGTTCCAATCTGGGAGGGCTAGGCCACCTCTTAGTTTTGTATCCTGTAAAACTTTCAGTTTGATTCTAGCCTTCTTGCCCTGCCAGATGAAAGTTTTGGTCATAGTATTAAGTTGTTGAAAGAATGTTTTGGATATCGAAATTGGTATTGTCTGAAATAGAAACAAGATTCTCGGAAGAATATTCATCTTAATTGTGGCAATCCTGCCCAAAAGTGAAATCTGAAGATCTTTCCAATTAATTAAGTCATGGCGAACTTGTTTTAATATTTTTTCGTAATTGTCTCTGTATAAGGTCTTTAAATCATTTGTGAGATAAATTCCCAGATACTTGATTTTCTTTTCATGTTTAAATCCCGACAGTTCTTCTAATAATTGGATCTGGTCTTTCGACATGTTTTTTGATAAAATTTTGGTCTTGGCCACATTCAGTTTGAAACCTGAAACTTCGCCAAATTCTCTTATTTTTTGCTTCAAGAGAGCTATCGAGGAAACAGGTTGTTCCAAAATAAATACCAAGTCATCCGCAAACGCCAGAGTTTTCAGCTCTATATCATTTATTCTAGTGCCTTGAATTTGAGGATCCTCTCTAATCTTCTTAATCAACGGTTCCAACGTCAAAATAAAGAGCAGAGGAGAGAGGGGGCATCCCTGTCTCGTACCTTGCTCAATTTCTATTGAGTCTGTCATTATCCCATTAAAACTTACTTTTGCTGTTTGCCTTGAATAGACCGCACTGACCATCCTGATATACTTTTCACCGCAGCCAATTGCTGCCAACATGGCTTTAATAAAGTTCCAATTAACATTGTCAAAGGCCTTTTCTGCATCTACCAAAATAGCGGCAAATTCTTTATCCGGGTGCTCCTTGTAATATTCAATTGCATTCAACAGGAGTCTCACATTCTGATTCATTAATCTTCCTGGCACAAAACCAGTTTGATCTTCATGGATCAGACTAGGAATTACTTTCTTCAACCTGTTTGCAAGTATCGCTGCAAAGATCTTATAATCACTGTTCAGGAGTGAGATTGGTCTGTAGTTTTTAACTTCTGATGGATCAGTACTTTCTTTATGAATAAGTGTGATTAAAGCTTCTTTCCAGGAGTCCGGAATCGTACCTGTATTATAAGCTTCTTCAATCACCCTCTTAAAGGGTAATAAAAGTAAGTCCTCAAAAGCTCTGAAAAATTCAATCGGTAATCCGTCCGGACCCGGTGTCTTATTACTTTTTTGGGTTTTAATTACATCAACAATTTCTTGTATTGCAATGGGACTCTCCAAGCTTACTTGTTGTTCCCGAGTTAATTGCTTAACTTCCACTCCCTTAATATAATCTTCCTGGCTTGGTTGTTCAATTTTCTGTTTCTTGTAAAGGTTCCTGTAAAAGTTTTGAATGACAATTTTCATTTGAGAATTTTGAAATAACTCCTCGTTGGTTTCACTTTTCAACATTTTAATAATCTTTCTCTCTTTTTCTTTCCTTAGTCTATATGCCAGCCATCTGCTCACTTTGTTTGCATTCTCAAAAAAGTTTTGTCTCGTCCATTTTAACTTTTTCTCGATTTCTTCCGCTAATAAAAGGTTAATCTTATGTTGAGTAAAGCTAATTTTTGCCTTCACCTCCTTTGGGCTTGCCGCTTTCTGTTGTTGCTCCAAGTGCTTCAGTTTTAATATAAGATCATTATACTTTCTCTTTCGTTCTCTCTTCTTTCTCGCTGTGTATCTCATGGCAACACCTCTGAAAAAGGCTTTAAAGGCGTCCCAAATGACTGGAATCTTAGTGTCCTTTTCCACATTAATCTTAAAGAATTCTTGAATTTCTTTTTTGGCCGTTTCTAGAAACTGTGGTTCCCTTAAAATTTGCAGATTTAAAGACCAACGAGGGTTTCTCGACTGTTCCTCTAGTGTCACCACTATTGGACTGTGATCTGCATAAGACTGTGGAAGAATGTCCGTTTGGCTCACTGAGAGAATCATACCCAGAGATATCCAGGACATATCAATTCTTGACCATGATTTATGTGCATGAGAGTAAAAAGTGAAGTCAATAGTGGTCGGATTTTTTGTTCTCCAGGCATCCACCAAGTTTAGTTCCTCAGCCATTTGCAAAAAAGCATTTGGTAATATGTTACGATTTTTCTTCCTCTTTTGTGGGTCAACATGTTTTTTATCCATTTTAACATCATATATTGCGTTGTAATCTCCAACAATACAGTATCTGTCTGAATTAAATTCACTAAGTTTAAGATGCAATGCTTGGTAAAATTTTTCTTGATTTTCGTTGGGGGCGTAGATGTTTCCTAATACTGTTTTAAGTCCATTCAGTTCCACTTCCACAATAATAATTCTTCCCTGATCATCCGAATATAAGCAACTCGATTTAATATGGTGAGCAACGTATATTGCAACTCCCTTCTTCTTTTTCGATGAGTCACATGACGTGTATAAGGTTCCTAATCTCTTATTTTCCAAATACTTCCGATTGTCTTGTCTAATATGGGTTTCTTGCAGACAAATGATTTGAGCCTCTGATTTTCTCAATTGTTGAAAAGTCTTCTTCCTTTTACCGGGTTCATTTAAGCCGTTGATGTTCAGAGAAAGTATTTTAGTGCCTAACTTGGAATTCATTTCGGTGGATCCATACTATCGGGTATATTCGCTAGGTCTTTTCTACTCTGAAGTCTGGTCTTAATCTTTTCATGTTTCTTTTTGGGGGTCGCCCCCTCCGGAGATTTCTTGGCTCCTTCTAATTCCTGCTCTTCTCCTGAATCCGATCCATTGCGCTTCACGAATTCATCCCAGAATTCTTCCATCTTTGCTTCAGTTGTAATGTTAAATCTTTTAGCTTGGAATGTGAAGAAGAGGCCCTGGGGGATCAACCATCTGAATTGAATTTCGTGCTTGATTAGCCAAGTGGACAATTTTTTAAATTTAAATCTCCGCTGTCTAACGCTCCATGGTATTTCTTTCAAAATTTTTATCTTGGTACCCTTCCAGCTAACTTCACATTCTCTAGCTTTCCGAAGAATCCTCTCCGTAGTTTCTGGACGCACGAACTTTACTTGCACCTCCCTAGGAAGATTGTGTTTTCTTGTATAAGTTGAGGAAACTCTTTTAACCCAGAGAATATCTTTCGGGCCGTCCTCCAGTAAATCTTCGTCATCAATCATTAGGGTATCCATAACTTTGTGGATTAAATCTTCCTCCTTCTCTTCCGGTAAATTTTGAAAACGTAAGATCGTTGCAGCTTTCTCCATTTCTAATCTCATCACACGATCTTCTAGCTCCAAAATTTCTGTTTGGTTTTCTCTGACTAGTTTGCTTGTCTGTCTATCACGATCCTCCATTCTGTCAACCTTGGCAGTTAATCCATGGACCTGTTGAGTATTGGCCAATAACTGCTTTTGGAATTCTACCAATTGATCATTAGTTTTCTTAACTTGATACATCAAGTCTGTTTTCAAAGCATCCAAGGCTTCTTGATTCTGTTTAAAACCAGCTGTAACAATACTTTGTAATTTTTCTACAGAATCTTGATTGGCTGGTACTGAACCTGCTTTTGCCCCCCCAGCCGGAGGGGTACCTTGTAGGTATTTTTTAATCTTTGTTTCTGTCATGGTAAAAGTATATCTTAGATTTAAGTATTGAACCTACCCAAAAATACACAAAATTATGAGTAAATCTCTATAAGAATTCTACTAATGATGCTCAATAGAATCAAAATTGAATAACAGTCAGCACTCAGTTAGTACTTAAATGCAACCAGTAATTCAAAGTTTCAGGAGTCACACCACCCCCATAGAGACCCAAAATAGCAAAAATCTGTCAAGCAATTTAGCAAACCATTGGGTTCAATCAACAATCCAGTTAATTGTACAACATTAATCCCTACCAATAGAAAGGAGGCTCCCAAGTTACCTCACCCACAAAACTCAGTCTTATCTTATCTGCTCTTTCTTCCTTCTTCCTTCTTCTCTCTTCTCTTTCTTCTTTTGTCTTCCCTTTTATCTGTTAAGTCTCTTATGCAATGCCTTCAGTTCAAACAGGCTGATATCCAAATGTCCTAGAGACTGTACTCCAACAGTATAACTATAAGTTCTGTCTTGGGAAGGCAAAATAGTTCAACGAAGATAGGCACAGAAACCACCAGGAGACACCAAAGTACCTTGAAATAAAACTATATTCCAAATGCGTCTTGAGAAATGTAGAACCAAACACCCATAATCTTCAGTAGAGCGCAGCCGCAGTGAACTGCTAAGAACTGCGTCTCTACCCTTTGGTTTCACAGAAGCTGTCTCTAAAACACATAGCCGCAAAGCAAAAACCGTTCCTTCCTCCAAGTAACGAATATAGTTTTAAAGAAAGTTAGGCTTCCTTCAACCACGCTCACAAAGAAGGGGGGAAGAGGGGACAGCAGGCACAAAACAGAGTCAAGTGTGATGGGGGGGGGTTTTCGTTAAATCTCCACAGGAAGAACTTCTCAAGCCCCAGCCGGCTCCAGCACTTCGTAAACTGCCACCTCTCGACTCAGCTCAGCGCTGGCCATACACCTCGCCTTCCCCGGCCAAGATCTCTCCTCTCACGCCCCTCACAGAGTCAAACATTCGAAAGTCCTATTGAGAACCCGTCTCTTCCCCTCCACTCGTTCCTTCCCCCTTCAGATATGCCGATAATTGCGTTCGCTCACCATTCCATTCCGCAGATCAGTTACTCAGTATTTCTTCAAGGACCGCTTATCAGCTGACTCTCGCTCTCCGCCATTTGCCGCCGCTCGCTTTCGCTTTCGCCCCACACAAGCCGAGAGCGGGCCGCTCGCAGGCGAATTCCTTCTTGCTCTTCCTTGTAAATTTGCAGAAGACTAAGATAGACAGGGAGTGGAGACCCCAGCATACAAAAACAGCCTTCTGGGTAAGCTGAAGGGAGTTGCTGATCCCCTCCGATCTCCCTTGTTCCGGCGGCACAGTTCGGCACAAACTGTGTTGGACGGGGAAACGGCCACAGAGGAAACTGGCGCTGCGAGAGGAACCTCCGTTCCTCCCTCGCATCCAGCGGCCCCCCAGGCTTCGGAGCGTCTCCGACAGCTCCGTAAGGGGTGTCCCCAGATAGGAGACCCCCTCAATCTCCCCCCAAACAGAACTCCCTCCCAGAGCACCGAGAAGGAGTCCGCTTCACTCCGCCATCTTGCCGGAAGTCGCAAAGGTTTTCTGAATGTGTTAATTTTACTGTTTTTCACGTGCACACGAAAGCTTCCCTTCTGAATAGAACTAAGCTGGTCTTAAAGGTGCAGGGGGGCGGAAGACTCGACCAATGAAAAAAAGGCCTTGCAGCCGAGCTGTCTGTTGCCGGGTAGAAGAGTCCCAAGACGCAGCCCGAGCGGCAGAGACGCCTGACGTCTCCTTCTGCGCTGGGGAGTCAGTACCGCCCGCTCAGGCCGGCAGCGGCTCCTGATGGCCTTGCCTTTCCCCCCAAGGGACCAGAAGGAGGGCCGTGGGAGGGGGGGGGCATCCAGGTTGCAAGGCCCAGACTGGGTCCCTCCCCCCTCCAAGAAAGAGGCCCCAGAGCCTCACCGACCAGACCAGCGGAGCTGCCCCATTGGATGGAAGCTGGCCTTGGAGGGGAACTCCACGGTGGGGGGGGGGGGGGGCGGGCACTGCGTGTGAACAAGATCTAGCGTCAGTTAAATAGGAGCAGCCGGTGTGATGCAGCGCCAAAAAAGGCTAATGTCATCTCGGGGTGTATCAAGGGAGGCAGAACAGCCAGATCGCGAGATGGCCTCCTCCCCCCGTACGCTGCCTTGGTCAGGCCGCCCCCGGAGTGCTGTGTGCTCTTCCGGAGGCCTCCCTTCAAGAAGGGGGTGGGCAGAATGGAGCAGGTGCAGAGGGGAGCGACGAGGATGCCCAGGGGCCTGGAGACCAAGAAGGCCGAGGAGGAAAGGCTGAGGGGCCAGACTCTGGGATTGAGAGAAGAAAAAGAAGAGGTTTGGTTTATACCCTGCCCTTCTCTTGGAGCCTCAGAACAGCTTACAATCTCCCTTCCCTTCCTCTCCCCACAACAGACACCCTGTGTGGTAGGTGGGGCTGAGAGAGCTCTCAGAGAGCTGCTTCTGAGAGGAACAGGTCTGAGAGAGTTATGACTGACCCAAGGTCATACCAGCAGGTGCAGGTGGAGGAGTGGAGAATCAAACCCAGTTCTTCCAGATTAGAATATGTGCACTTAACCACTACACCACACTGGCTACATCCAACCTGAGATGGATTGACTCTAGGAAGCAGGAGTGGTACAGAGTGGTAAAGCTGCAGTACTGCAGTCTGAGCTCCTTGCTTATGACCTGAGTTCGACCCCAGCAGAAGCTGGGTTCAGGTAGCCAGCTCCAGGTTGACTCAGCCTTCCATCCTTCTGAGGTTGGTAAAATGAGTACCCAGCTTGCTGGGGGGAAAGTGCAGATGACTGGGGAAGGCAATGGCAAACCACCTCATAAAAAGTCTCCTGTGAAAACGTTGTGAAAGCAGCGTCACCCTAGAGTCAGAAATGACTGGTGCTTGCACAGGGGACTACCTTTACCTTTTTAGGAAGCAAGACCCAAGCAAGGCTGTCCATGATAGTACATTTTGGAGGTCATTAATTCAAAGAGTTGACATAAGTCAGAAGTGATTTGATGGCACTTAACATGCATGCAGCTTGAGGTCAAGGAAATGGGACCAAGAGGTCACACCTCTCCAGTATGTGCCACAGCCCAGTTCTGAATCGGGGCCTCCAACACCAGTAGAGCCAATCACAGATCAGCCAGCATCATAGTGGCCTGAGCCTCCTGCTCAAAAGTAGAGAGTGCTGCTTGGTTTCCCTAGGATATTGGGCTAGTTACCCATCAGTAGCGCCCCTGCAGCTTCCTCAGGAGCTCACTGATTCAGAAAGCAGAGCAACCCAAGGGGAGTAGGAAGGGGGAGAGACGGTCACAGTCTCCCAGCCAGTTTGGTGTAGTGGTTAAGTGTGCAGACTCTTATCTGGGAGAACCGGGTTTGATTCCTCGCTCCTCCACTTGCAGCTGCAGGAAGGGCCTTGGGTTAGCCAAAGGAGACTGTAAGCCACTCTGAGTCTCTGATTCAGAGAGAAAGGTGGGATATAAATCTGCAGTTGTCTTCTTCATCTGCAGGCTCCCTAGTGCAAGGGTGTCGAACTCATTCGTTATGAGGGCCGGATCTGACATAAATGGGACTTTGTGGGGCCAGGCCTTGTGTGTCATCAAATGTCATGCCAGGTAGTGGAAATATAAATTTTATAAAGGACACAGACAAACACAAAGATTTTTTTTTTTAATTATCACTCTTGCAATATTTTGTTTATTTAACAGTCTCTGAGGAGTCTCAGCCAATAGAAAGAAGAGAGGCTTGGCTCAGTAGCTCCGCTGTGCGATTGAGAGAGCCTGGCAAAGCAAGCTCTCCCTCCCTTCCTCCCCAAGGGAGGATCTCCAGCCAATGGAGAAAATAGAGGTTTTGCTCTGTAGTTTCTGTGTGACTGAGCAAGCCTGGCAAATGAAGCTGTGATGCAGAAGGAAGCAAGAGAGAGGGAGAAGGAAGCAGCTAATAGCCAGTTATGGGCTACATGTTTGACACCCCTGCCCCAGTGATAACTCCGTTGTACCCTTCCAGTTTTGAAATTCTGTGTGTGATTTTTGTTTGGTCCCTTCTTTGCTTCCTGAGTTTTCTTGCTTGCTTTCCTCCCATTCTTCGGGTGCAGGCAGCTTTGCACTCCCAGCACGAGAGCGGATGCCGTTTACAGCAAAGAAATGAAAACATTAAAAAATATTGCCTTCTCTGGTGTATGTGAATGTGCGTGCGTGTGTACGGCTGCGTCTCAGAATCGTTCCAGGCTTTCGCCACGAAATTGATTACAAATGTGGAAGCCGTCACTGACATACTGTACAAGACTTCCTGCCGTATGCTCTTCCATCTGTGGCACGAAATGAAAATGAATGGATTGCAAAAAATAAAATAAAACTGAGTGTGGTTGACTGTAATTTAGGGGTTGGCAGCTGGAGGCTCTAAGGCAAAATCCAGACTGCAAGGGCTTTTCCGCTGGCCCCCGCATAGTTCAGGGTTGTCGAGTCTTCTGATTCGGTGGGAGACCTCCTGCCTCGCTCCTCCACTGCCCATTCCCTCTGCTGCTCAGTTGTGTGGCCGGAGAAAAATGGGAGTGGTGGATGTGGACCTCTGAAGTGATGATGTCACTTCCGGGGGGGGGGGGGCAGAAGTGACATCACTGTGTCAATGGGATGCATTTCCATTGGTACCAAACTCTATGGTTAAACTGTAGAATTTTGACTGAGCGTTAAAAGTGTTGCTGGTGATGTGATGATGTCACGTTTCCCTGGAAGTGATGTCATCTGTTTGCTGATGATGCCACTGCATTGCCAGCAAACCCTACCTCCATGGCTCTTTTTTCTAGTAGGAACTCCTTTGCGTATTAGGCCACACACTCTTGAAGTTTATAGTAGGCCCTGTATGAAGAACCCCGTAAGCTCTTGGAGGATTGGCTACATCAGGGGTGTGTGGCCCAATATGCAGAGGAGTTCCTGCTACAAAAAAAAAAAAAAGCCCTGTCTACCAATGTGGTTTATATAAAGTTTTGGAGTAAGAGCTAGAACATTGCCCTGGTGTGATGCCAACACTTCCAAGTCACACCAGAAGTGACATCATCACACTGTCTTGAAGATCGTTGCCCACCCGTTTGCCTGGTCCCCATCCATCTGTTGACCAGCCGGGTGTTGGTGGGCAGTGGCACTAAATTATTGGGAGTTTGCCTGTCTTAGTAGGCAGGCACCAGGAAAGCCTACCTACAGAATACTTCTTTAAGGCCTATAGGCCATGTTCGAAGGCCAAAACCTTCCGCTCTTGTTGCCTTTCTTCACGTAAATGGAGAACCATGTTGGGTGTGGGGGCAGGGGATCACCTGGTTTGGAGGCCCTCCCCCCACTTCAGGGTCATCAGAAAGAAGGTGGTGGGGGGGAGAAATGTCTGCTGGGCACTCCATTATTCCCTATAGGGACAGATTCTCAAAGGGTATAATGGAGAATTGATCCACGGGTATCTGGGGCTCTGGAAGGGCTGTTTTTTTGAGGTAGAGGCACCTAATTTGCAGACTAGCAACCAATGCCTCTCCTCAAAAAGCCCTCCAAGTCCACGGGGTCCATTTCTATGAGCCCCAAAAGAAGGTGCACCTGTCCTTCATTATTTCTAATGGAGGGAAGACATTTAAAAGGTGTGCCGTCCCTTTAAATGTGATGGCCAGACCTCCCTTTGGAGTTCAATCATGCTTGTCACACCCTTGCTCCTGGCTCCACCCCCAAAGTCTCCTGGCCCCAGATATTTCTTGAATTGAACTTGGCAACCCTAGTTGGGGGTGTGCGTGATTGATATCTGGGCTTTATTTCAGATGCTGATATGGATTAATGGGTTAAGACAAAGATTTTGTGCAAAAGAGGAGGGAATTGAAGGAAGAGACATGATACAGTGCACACCTAAAAGCAACGAGACCCAGCATAGCAGTGGCCTCTAACTTTTAAATCAGGACCTTCACATGGATTGCGGCACCCCAATGAAACTCCCTCCCCTTATCTGCTTCCTGGAAAGCTCTGCCAGGGCTCATGTCTACAGATCGAGGGTACCAAGCCTCCTGCCTCATTCTGTATGCAAACTGAGAGGGGAAGCAGGGTGCCATGTCAAAGCAGTAGAGCATCTGCTTGGCATTGTCCCAGGTTCAATCCCTGGCATCTCCAGTTAAAGGATCTGACTGTAGATTGTGTGAAAGACCTCTAAAACCTCAAAGAGCTACTGCTAATCTGAGTGGACAGCACTGACTTTGACGGACCAAGGTTTCCGTTCTGTGTTCTTGGCAAGGTAAGGTCACTCCGCGGTGGAAAGGCTTGCTCCCTAGCTCTGATCCTTGTTCCTTCCTTGGGTGACTTTCAGCCAGTTCTATTCTCTTCATCTAGTTCAGGGGTGGCCAACGGTAGCTCGCCAGATGTTTTTTGCCTACAACTCCTATCAGCCCCAGCCATTGGCCATGCTGGCTGGGGCTGATGGGAGTTGTAGGCAAAAAAACATCTGGAGAGCTACCGTTGGCCATCCCTGACCTAGTTTATTTCACAGGATTGTTGTCAGGGCTTTTTTTTTTTTTTTTAGCAGGAGCTCCTTTGCATATTAGGCCACACACCCCTGATGTAGCCAATCCTCTTGGAGCTTACAATAGGCCCTGTAAGAAGAGCCCTGTAAGCTCTTGGAGGATTGGCTGCATCAGGGAGGTGTGGCCTAATATGCAAAGGGGTTTCTGCTGGAATTCCACCCCTGGGCCACACACCCCTGATGTAGCCAATCCTCTTGGAGCTTACAGTAGGCCCTGTAAGAAGAGACCTGAAAGCTCTTGGAGGATTGGCTACATCAGGTGTGTGTCGCCTAATATGCAAAGGAGCTCCTGCTACAAAAAAGCGCTGGTTATTGTGATGACAAGATAAAGGGAGGACCTACGAATGTCATTCTGGGGTCCTTTAGAGGAAATGTGGAATAAAGAAATGTACTAAGATTATTTTGTGCATTTCAGAACCCGGCTGTCTCACTTTAGGACATTTGCTGTAGCCAGGGGCTGGATGTCTACAGCAAAGCTGCTGGCTGCAACAAGCCAGAATCTCTTCTAAGAGCTCAGGTTCCTGTGACATGAACCCTCCTACCTGGAAAACCACAGCACCAACATTTTAAAACAATCACTGCAGAAGCCAGTAGGGGGTGCAGAAAGACCACATAACCTCCACTTGTTTCCCATACAACACTGATTTCATATTCTTGGGCAGCAATTTGATGCACACTTTCCTGATCAGAAGCCCCCTTGGATTAAGCAGCACTCAATTCTAAGCAATCTAGCACAAGATGAGCGTTTTAGGGCCAAAGTACTTGAGATCCAAGATGATAGGGGAGGGGCTGTGGCTCAGTGGTAGGAAAAATCCAGTGCATGGTTATAGGATGGGGGAGACTTGTCTTAGCAGTAGTATGTACGAAAAGGATCTAGGGGTCTTAGTGGACCATATGCTGAACATGAGTCAACAGTGTGATGCGGTGGCTAAAAAGGCAAATGCAATTTTGGGCTGTATCAACAGAAGTATAGTGTCCAGATCACATGATGTGATGGTATCGCTTTACTCTGCTCTGGTAAGACCTCACCTGGAGTATTGTGTTCAGTTTTGGACACCACATTTTAAGAAGGCTATAGACAAGCTGGAATGGATCCAGAGGAGGGCAACGAAGATGGTGAGGGGTCTGGAGACCAAGTCCTATGAAGAAAGGTTGAAGGAGCTGGGGATGTTTAGCCTGGAAAGGAGGCGCCTGAGAGATGATATGATCACCATCTTCAAGTACTTGAAGGGCTGTCTTCTAGAGGATGGTGTGGAATTGTTTTCTGTGGCCTCAGAAGGTAGGACCAGAACCAATGGGTTGGAATTAAATCAAAAGAGTTTCCGGCTCAACATTAGAAAGAGCTTCCTGACCGTTAGAGCGATTCCCCAGTGGTACAGGTTTTCTCGGGAGGTTGTGGGCTCTCCTTCCTTGGAGGTTATTAAACAGAGGCTAGATGGCCATCTGACAGCAATGAAGATCCTGTGAATTTAGGGGGATGTATTTGTGAGTTTCCTGCATTGTGCAGAGGGTTGAACTAGATGACCCTGGAGGTCCCTTCCAACTCTATGATTCTGGAGCATCTGGTTGGCATACAGAAGCTCTCTGGTTCAATCCCCTGAATCTCCAGTTAAAAGGACCAGGCAGGAGGTGATGTGAAAGACCTTTGCCTGAGACCCTGAAGAGCTGCTGCTGGTCTGAGTAGACAATATTGATCTTGATGGTCGAAGGCAACTTCATATGTGTTCAGGTGTGGTTCAGTGGTAGAGCATCTACTTGGGACGCAGATGGTCCCAGGTTTAATCTCCCAAATCTCCAGTTAAAAAAACTAGGCTGTAAGTCACCCAGAGACCCTTGTGAGCAGCTGCCAGTCTGAGTAGACAATACTGACCTTGATGGACCAAGAGTCTGAGTCAGTAGAAGGCAGCTTCATGTGTTCAAATGTTGAGCACCTCTGTCTTTTCGTAAAACGTTGACTTTTGAAGGCCCCAACTCAACATGGGACCTTGGTACACAAATGTCTTAACTCTCTCCCCGCAGTGAGTTCCTGGCTGGTCTCCAGAAGTGGCACAGGTATCCTTTATGTTCCCCCAAAAGAGTAAATATCAGCTCTGGGGGACATTTGAGGTTGGTTAAGTGTTGTGGGAAAAGATTGGCTGCTAAACAAGGGAAACAGACAAATAAACAGCCATGCAGTGCTCTGATCATAGACAGGGTTGCTGACTTCAGGGTGGGAAGTTCCTGGAGATTTCTTTTTTTTTGGGGGGGGGGGGTACAGCCTGTTGAGGATGGGATTTAGGGAGGGACCTCGGTGGAGCATGATGCCATAGAGCCCAGCCTCCAGAGCAGCCATTTTCCCCCTTGGGGAATTAATTTCTGTCACTTGGAGATTCGTTGTAATTCTAGGCGATCACCAGGCCCCACCAGGAGGTTAGCAACCCTGTGAGATATTCTTGTCTGCCGTGCAATGTGGCCTTCAGTTGTTTGTACCACTCTGCAATAGTGGATTGATGGCTCAAAAGTGTCAAGGAGCCACTCTGACTGTTTTGCAGCAGGTAAAACAAGAGAGACCTGACTGCTTTTCATGTCGTTAAGAGCAGGGGCAAGTTCAGTGGCCTTGAAATGTCCCACCTTTGAGCCTTTTTCGTGCTGCCTGCAAAGGATTCTGGGGGGTATAATAATAATAATAATAATAAGTTTATTTTTGTATCCCGCCCTCCCCCGCCAAAGGCGGGCTCAGGGCGGCTCACAGACATGGAATTCCATGATTCAAGTAAAACAATATAAACAACAGTATTAAATATAGTCCATTACATAGTAAATTATTAAAATAGATAAAATAGGTGCTATAAATACTATGTCATAATATCCACAAGATAGCTAAATGGCTACACGTCGAATTAGGTTCTTTCTCAAAAGCAAGCTGGAAAAGAAATGTTTTGCAAGCCCTGCGGAATTGGTTCAGGTCCCGCAGGGCTCGCACCATCTCTGGAAGATGATTCCACCATCGAGGGGCCATTACTGAGAAGGCTTGCTCCCTGGTTGTCTTCAATCTAGCCTCTCTTGGCCCAGGGATTGTTAGAAGATTTTGAGAGCTAGATCTCAGTGCTCTCTGGGGAACATATGGGGAGAGGCAGTCCCTTAGGTAGGCAGGTCCTCGGCCATATAGGGCTTTAAAGGTGATGACCAGCACTTTATAGCGAACACGGTACACAACCGGCAGCCAATGCAGATCCCGCAGCCCAGGCCGCACATGTTCCCACCGTGGTAGTCCCACTAGCAGCCTGGCCGCTGCGTTCTGGACTACCTGAAGTTTCCGTGTTCGGTATAAGGGCAGCCCCATGTAGAGGGCATTGCAGTAGTCTAGTCTCGAGGTGACCGTTGCGTGGATCACAGTTGCTAGGTCGCTGCGCTCCAAGAAGGGAGCCAACTGCCTCGCCCTCTTGAGATGAAAGAAGGCGGATCTAGCAGTGGCCGCTATCTGGGCCTCCATTGATAAAGAGGATTCCAGTAGCACTCCCAGGCTTTTGACTTTGCGCACTGGTATCAATGGCGCACCGTCAAAAGCCGGAAGGGTAATCTCCCCTCCCGGTCCGCCGCGGCCCACGCAAAGGACCTCAGTCTTCGCCGGATTCAACTTCAGCCCGCTCAGCCTGAGCCAGTCAGCCACGGCTTGTAACGCCCGGTCCAAATTTATAGGGACATCGCCAGCCCGGCCGTCCATCAGTAGATAGAGCTGGGTGTCATCTGCATATTGATGACAACCCAGCCCATACCTCCGTGCAATCTGGGCAAGGGGGCGCATAAAGATGTTGAACAACATCGGGGAGAGAACTGCCCCCTGAGGCACACCACAATGAAGTGGGTGCCTCTGAGACAGCTCCCCCCCAATTGCCACCCTTTGTCCCCGACCTTCAAGAAAGGAGGAGAGCCACTGTAAGGCTAGCCCCCGAATTCCTGCATCGGCGAGGCGGCGGGTCAGCAGCCGATGGTCGACCATATCGAACGCAGCCGATAGGTCTAACAGCAGCAATACTGCCGAGCCGCCTCGATCCAGTTGTCGTCGGAGGTCATCCATGAGGGCGACCAAGACTGTTTCCGTCCCATGGCCCGGGCGAAAGCTGGACTGGCATGGGTCTAAGGTGGAAGCGTCCTCCAAAAAATCCTGTAACTGCAACGCCACAGCCCTCTCAATAATTTTGCCCAAAAAGGGCAAATTTGAGACCGGTCGGTAGTGTGCCAATTCAGCCGGGTCTGATGAAGGTTTTTTCAAGAGAGGGCGGACCAATGCCTCTTTCAGGGGTGCTGGGAAAGCGCCCTCTGAAAGAGATCGATTTATAATATCCCGTATAGGATATCTTAGTTCCTCCTGGCAGGCCTTAATTAGCCAGGAGGGGCATGGGTCCAGATCACAAGTTGTGGATTGTGCAGTGCCAAGAATTCTGTCAACCTCCTCCAAGCTGAGCGGGTCGAAGCAATCCAGGGTTAAATCAGAAGACACGCGTTGGGCCTCGAGTTCGCTTACTGCATCCAAATTGGCAGGGCAGTCGTGGCGGAGCGATTGGACCTTATCAGCAAAAAATTTCGCAAAGCCTCACAGCCAATCTCCAATTCCTTAGCTTTTGAATTGCCCTGTGGCAATGTAGTAAGGTTCCGAATTATTCTAAATAATTGGGCCGGGCGCGAATTTGCAGATGCAATCTTAGCCGCAAAGTATGTTTTCTTTGCGGCCTTGATTGCCATCTCATAGGACTTCATAAACTTCCTATAAGATGTTCTAGTCGCTTCGTCACGAGTACGCCGCCATTGCCGCTCTAGCCGTCTAAGGCCTTGTTTCAGCTGGCGTAATTCCGGGGTATACCACGGGGCCAGCTTAGTCCGAGGTCGCAGAGGGCGCCGAGGTGCGATCTCCTCGATGGCTCTAGAGAGCCGGCTATTCCAGGACTCAATCAGGCCATCGAGGGAATCGCCAGAGGGCCAGGGGTCCCGCAGAGCCATCTGGAACCGTTCCGGGTCCATTTGGCTCCGCGGGCGAGCCATAATCGGCTCCTCGCCTAAACAGGTTTGGGGAGGCATATCTACACGGGCCTTGAGGGCGAAGTGATCCGACCATGGCACCGCCTCTGCGGTTATATCGCTCACTGCGATCCCAGCCACAAAGATCAGGTCTAACATGTGTCCGGCCTGGTGGGTGGGGGTTACAACAAATTGAGAGAGTCCCAGTGTCGCCATGGAAGACACTAGGTCCGTCGCCTGAGTGGAGGACGGGTCATCAGCATGGACGTTGAAGTCACCCAGGATTATCAGCCTTGGGTGCTCCAGCGCCCAGCCTGTCGCCGCCTCAAGCAGGGACGGTAAGGCGTTGGCTGGTGCGTTAGGCGTACGGTACACCAGCCAAATCGCCAACCCCCCTCCATCCTCCCACGCCAGACCGGCACATTCAATACCCTCAATCTTTGGGGCCGGGAGCACCCTGAAGGAGTAAGCCTCCCGTGCAAATAATGCCACCCCTCCCCCCCGCCCGCTAGTCCGCGATTGGTGGAAGACTGAGTAACCTGGGGGAGCTGTTTGCGAGAGGGCCACTGTATCACCCTCCCAAATCCAGGTCTCAGTCATGCAAGCCAGGTCCATATTCTGTTCGAGCATAAACTCTCGAAGAATTGAGGTCTTATTATTAATGGACCTGGCATTGCATAACACCAATGATGGAGGCGGGTTACACCTGGCCCTACTACCTGTCACCCTTGGGATGGGCCGCAGATTGGAGGGGGGCCGAGCACTAGCATGTCTCTGTCCTCCTCCCTTATAACATCTGCTCCCACCGCCATACCTCCCCCTCCCCAGGAGCACTGGAATCCCTGAGCTGGCCATTTCTCGTTGGCAGCAGCTGCTATGTTGGCCACTATCAAGGCTGCTATCTAAATCGTTCTCACCCCGCTCCGTCCAACTAGATCCTAAATTCTAATCAACCCGAGAACCCCCACCCAATTCCTTATATATATTTGATATAATTAATTCCAGTAGCAATCAATTTCAACTCCCTCATTAATTCAAATCAATTTGCTAAAAATATTTATATAATCCAGTCCAAATATATAATAATAAATAATCAATGAGTTAATTAGTAGTAAAATTCATTTTAAACTAGTGGGTTGCGGAGTGGAGTAACAGTTATTAAAGTGCGATGTAAGTGCAGCTTAGATGCTCCTCGTGAGGTAGCAGGCACCAGTGAGATATAGTGGGGTGTTGCTAATAAAATACAGTCAGCATGGAGTAAAGTGCAAGTATAGAATAAAGTGCAAGTACTGCAAAGAGTAAAGTGCAAAAATCAGAGTCCAGAACAAAGTCAGGGGCGCCCTGTGAGTGCGCCAGATAGTTCTGGGAGGTTGCAGGCTCTGGGTGCAGATCTCGCGGCTGGGGACTTGTTCGATGTACCTTGCGTAGGCTGGTGAGCCCGCGGTGGGTGGAAACCCGCCTCGTGCTCCCCCGCCACGCCGTGAGGCCCCTCCCGCTTTAGCTATAGGGACAACCAATTCATATGGAGCCCTATTTTGCCTAAGCGGCCAGTTGTTATCTTTAAGCACCCAGGTCGCCTGCATCAACTCCTGGCGTTGACTATGTCTATAACTGTAGGCGCCTCAAGACTCTCCTGGGCGTCGGCCCCTCCGTCGCTCCGGCACTCCTCCCGTCGCTCCTAACTCGCAAGCGTCGGGGGTCTCTCGCTGTGCTCGCCGCTGCTCTCCACACTCCCCGGGTGGGCAATTCTGGCAGCAACGCCGGCTCCACTCCCCGCCCGGCCAACGGTCCCGGCCTCCGACAAGCCGCCAGTCCACAGCAACAGTTGTGCTCCCGGCAGAGCAGGCTCTGCCCCGGCCCAGCTCGGCACTGTGTGCTCGGCGTCAGGATGTTCCGTAGCCGCTCGACCGCCAGATCGCCAGGCCGCCGGGCCACGGTGTTAATTTCGCTCCCGGCCCGGGCGTCCACGTCGTTGCCGCGATCAGCTGCAGTCTACACCGCCGCCTCAACTGTGCTCGCGGTCCGGTAGGCCAGCGCGGACCCGCCCTCGGTTTAGTTTGATGTTGGGAGCCCGGCGGGGAATGGCACGTTGTTGGGGGGAATGGCACGTTGTTGACGCCAGGCTCCCTCCAGGCCTCCCATGTGTCCACGTCGCCCCATGTGAGCTGAGCACATGCCCTGCGAAGGGGATATTGGGTGAGAAAAGAGTCTGTCCTTCACAAGCAACCCCGACGGCTCTCCACTGGTCAATGGGACAACTCAGTCGGCTCTCCCAGGGCAGGTTCTGTGAGCATGTGAAAACTACCATTTGCTGGGGCTGTTTTGTCTGCCTATCAGCAGCAATTGAAGCAGTACAAAGTCGCAAGGACATTGCAGAGCTGGGAAAAGTATAGAGGATGGCAACCAAAATGTATAGGGGCAGGGCTTTTTTTTTAGCAGGATCGCAGTCCCGGCTGGTTTGGCATCAGGGGGTGTGGCCTAATATGCAAATAAGTTCCTTCTGGGCTTTCCTTACCAGAGAAGCCCCGCGTGACACAATGGTGATGTCAGGGGTGTGTGGCCTGATATGCAAATGAGTCCAGCCCTGTGTCGAAAAATGTGGCCTGATATGCAGATGAGTCAAACCCTGTGAAACAATGGTGATATCAGGGGTGTGGCCTGATATGCAAATGAGTTCCTGCTGGGCTTTTTCTTTAAAAAATACAGCCCTGGTTATAGGGAGTTAGAGCTTCTTCCCTAAGAGGAAAGGCCGAAGAGTCTGGGACTTTTCAGTGCAGAAAAGAGATGATTGGGGTGTGTGGGCATAGGTTGAGTCCAGAGGCATCTTTAAAACCAACACAGTGTTATTCAAAATATAAGCTTTTATGTACAAGCATGTCTCTTCAGATACAAACAATGGGACAGAACCAGGGTGGTTTTTTTTGTAGCTGGAACTCCTTTGCATATTGGGCCACACACCCTTGATGTAGCGAATCCTCCTGGAGCTTAAAGAAAACCCTGTACGAAGAGCCCTGTAAGCTCTTGGAAGATTGGCTACAGCAGGGGGGAGTGGCCTGATATGCAGAGCAGTTCCTGCTGCAAAAATAAAGCCCTGGACAGAACCTCCTCAAGGTCAACACTTGAACCCCTACACCAATATGGAACAAGGGTATAATCCGGGAGGACTCTTGTGCTGCTTGGCCTAATGGAAAGGGTCAGTGTGCCGACTGCAACCATTTTTAAGATGGGTCACAGCAGCTGTGATGCAAACTTCCTTCTGTTGTTGTTGCTGCCACATCACAGCTGATTGATGGCAACCCCATGGGGTTTCCAAGGCAAGAGATGTTTCAGAGGTGATTTGCCATTGCTTGCCTCTGTGTCCTGACCCTGCTATCCCTTGGAGGTCTCCCACCCAAATACTAGCCAGGGCTGACCCTGCTTAGCTTCTGAAATCCGATGAGATTGGGCTAGCCTGGGCTATCCATTAGGTTAGACCAAAATGAACATACAAACATATATGAACATATGAATCTGCCTTATATTGACTCAGACCCTCAGTCCATCAAAGTCAGCATTGTCTATTCAGACTGGCAGCGGCTCTCCAGGGTCTCAAGCTGAGGTTTTTCACGCCTACTTGCCTGGACCCTTTTTAGTTGGAGATGCCGGGGATTGAACCTGGGACCTTCTGCTTACCAAGCAGATGCTCTACTTGCCTGGAAACAGACTGCGCAAAAGAGACCATAGTGCAAAACCGAGGGGAATGGTCCGGACAGAATTCCTCCGTGGAATATCGGTAGCAAACGCTAAAAGCGAAAACGTTCTGACACTCTGGAGAAGAGGTTGATGTTTTCAAGATGCATGCTGCACATAGCTCGTTCTCCAAGTTGCGCTGCAAGTAGAATGTCTAGCATTGCCTCAACTTCACTGTCATGCCAAAAGGCACCTCGACTCCGTCGGGCAGCCATTTCAAATTTTAAATAAACACGTTGCTTCGTTGCCGCAATTTTCCACTAGAGTGTAATAATGATCATACTGGGCATGCATAGAAATCTGAGCAATTTCATTGGGCTGCTCAAATTTCATCCACTTTTCAGGAGGTGTATAATGGAGTCCTCCAGCCAGATCTAGGGGAGGCAGAGGAATTAGCTTGGGCGCTTCCCTGGGGTGGAGAGCCAGCTAAAACACCCCCACACCCACGACCTGCTTTTCTCCCCATTTAAACCTGCCCCCATCCCCCTAAGGCATCTTCCATGGAAGCTCATGAGTATTCTCCCCCCCCCCCCCAATTCATCTCTGCGTTTGCAAAGAAAAGCGGGAAGATCAAATTCTCCTCCCGCTTGCCTTGCTCTTGAGCAGCTCGCCATGATTCTGGTTCTGCGTTTGCATTCTGAAGCACTCTTGGGAAAGGGGGGGGGGCGGGGGGAAGCCCTGAAAAATGTACTACAGCCGCATCTCCTCCAAGTTCCTAACATCTTTCAAAGGTTAAGCTCCCAGCCACAACCTTTCCATTTCATAGATGTCTTCGCTAACACTAAGCAGGAGCACACAGACTTTTTTGCACAGTCTCGCCACTGTGTTCTTTTGTGCTCTTGTTGCTGCAGTTCTCCCAGGCTCAAGTTGGTCTGCCTCCCCCTCCCCTCCGTCTCCCCCTAGCCTTGCTACTGAGCGTCGGTGTGTGAGGAGGCATTTCCTTATTTAAATCACTTCTCTGAGACAAACAACCTGGCAGCTTGGAGAATGCATTTAAAGTTGTTGTGTTTCCCCCTTCCTCCCCCTCATCTGTTTGCCTTCCTTGCCGCTCTCAAGCATCTGACGTTCATGTCCTGCGGCTATCAAACATCTGACTTTTATTCTGTGTGGCTCTTCGGTTAAACAAGTTTCTCCACCCCGATGTAGGGCTAGCGCTTCCCTCCAAGTTGCCAGGAGAGTCCATGGAGCTGCCCCCAACCCAGCGAGGATGCCAGGATAGTCTGTAGGGCTGCCCTCTCACCCCCTTTCAGACTAGGTCATCGCATTTTACTCCAAAACAGTAATATCCCAAGTAGTCAGTTTTGACACTTGCATCCCCCTCGCTGTACAATTAAGGCTGTTCCTGCTTTATGTAAGAGCCGCTGAAGTCATTCCTTTGAAAATATGGGGCTCATATGGCCGGGAAATGCAGGGTGGCTGGTCATTCCCTATCATTCTGCAGCCAGCCCCTCCCCGCTCCCCGGGAGATGCATCATTCCCTGTCATTCCGCAGCCAGGCTACAGGACCGGGAAAGATCTCTGCTCCCCCCCCTCCGCTGGCCGGGAGATGCAGGGTGGCTGGTCATTCCCTGTCCTACTTTGGAGGATAGACTCTAAGTCCCTGTCCTCCCCAGGTCCCACCCAAAAATCTCCAGGACTTTTCCAACGTTTATCCGGCAACCCTCCCCTCCATCCCTCACCCGAAGCCAGGGAAGACCCGGGAGGCCTTGCTTCTTAGGCAGGGAAGGTGTCTGGGATGCAGTTTTCGCATACCAAAGCTCATACCTTGAAAGAGTTTCACTGAACTCAAGCTTTGTTTTAACAATAGCCAGTGGGGGGTGGGGAAGGAAAACTGCCTGTGTTTTAAAGTGTCCATTTGTCTCCTCTCCCCCACTGGCCCCATTCTCTTTTCATGGCTGCTTCTTCCAGCCCTGCCATCATGTTCAGATTGCCAGGGATCGTAAACTCTCTTGCCCCACCCTACCCTGCCATGTACCAGACTCTGCATGCAAGAGTCCCTGATATTAAAATACTCTACTCCCCACCATCCATTCTTTTGAAACAGGTAAACAGGCTGCCTATTTGTTTCCCTCCCCGCCCCCCCCCCCCCGAACTTTTGCAGCTTGCCTGGATTCCCCCCCCCCCCCCATGTTTCCCCAATGACAACAACTTCTTACAGCCTTGCAAATGGCCCTTTTTGTTACAACTCATCTTCTACCTAAAGATATAAGGTCCCAGGAAAAAAGGGAATGCTATGGAAGGTGGACTCTATGGCACTGTACCCCACAGAGATTCCTGGTCTCCCCAGGGTATAATACTTTTATACCAGTGAAATGACAGAGAATCAGAAAGCAATGAGTGCAAAACGCAAAGCAAGCTTTTATTTCATTACATAAACTGAACACTTCCCCCCTCCTCAAATGAAACATTTCCACATTGGAACTGTGTTAGTAGAAACCAAGCAAATGCAGTTAAAATGAAGCCAGTTAGTAATGCAACAGAAGGTTTGAAGTAAGTATTGGTTAGTGCAAAAATGAACAGGTTTTGTTCATACCATATTTTCATGTATTTCCTATTTTCATACATTTATTTATTCACTGCAAATTAAATCCCTCAAGGCAGCCCGCAACCTTTCCCCCTGCAATCTGTGCCTGTAGTCATACGCTACTTCAGGAGGAGGGGCAGGTAGTACTCTCTCCTCCTCTAAGTCCAGTGGCTCTGTGAAATGCCTCTTTTCCTCACATATGTTGTGGAGCGCAACACAGGCTGCTGTAATTAGGGAGAAGTCCTCCTCTTTCAGAGGGATCCTTGTCAGGCATCTCCACCGTGATTTGAGTCTACCAAACCACAATCCTGGCTTTGGAAAGGTGCCGGTTGAAGAGTTTTCCCTTCCTTTCAGTGGGGGCTCTGTAGGGTGTCATCAGCTATTTTCTTAACGGAGATGCCCCATCCGCCAGCATTAAGGGTGGAATGGTAACTTGATTCCCTGTGATGGCGGGGGACCCAGGAACAAACACCCCACCATCCATTGCTCTGCAGAGCTTAGATGCCCTAAACGCACTGGCATCGTGTCTCCTGCCACTCGTACCGATTTCTGCATCAATACAATGGCCTCTGTGGCCCACTGCTCCCTGCAGAAGGATTGAGTGACCACCTTTCCTGTTTCTATAGAGTTCTGCACGATGGACAGGAGGTGCCACTGGTATATGGGATGCATCCAGGGCAGCTATGCAATTGGGAAATCGCAGTCTGGCAAAGCCGTCCATTATCTGTTGGGGGGACAGAAAACAGTGTCGGAATTACGTTTCCATTAATAGCAGAAAATCTAGCTACCAGCTACTTGTGAGACTGCTTTTTGTTGCATAACATTGAGGTTTTTCATCCATGGCAATGGACAACGTTGTTGATCTGGAGTCACAACATCATCATCACTACAGTTAATTCATTTCCCCCCATGCCTTGAGTTAATTCTGAAGCTACGAAGAAACTTGCCAAGCATCTTTTAAAAAATAACTCTAGTAAACCTCACCTGAAAATACAGAATCCTTACTCACCATCCCAATATCATTGCCAAGGCAGACCTTCTTCTTAAACAGCTCTTCAATGATCACCTGGCACACCTCCTTCATAATGACGAATCCTGTTGACAGGCCCACTCCAAACTGCTCTTTGATTTTTCTAAATACTTCTGTGTTGGCTAGGTACCAGATGGCAATTCCTACTCGTTTTTCCACTGGCATTGCCATCCTCATGTGTGTGTCCTGCCGCTCCAAACGGTGCCTCAGGGTGCCAACAAGTTCAAAGAACGTTGCCCGAGACATCCTTAAATTTTCCAGCCAGTCTTCATCAGTCCAGGTGCCCATTACATTGCTGTTCCACCAGTCCTTGCTCCGTGATTTCACCCACTAGCGTCTAGGCACTGTATGGGCAGCAATTACAGGTAACTGTGCCCTCATAGATGCCCTCCTGCTGTACCTGGAGGGTTCAGGGCTTAAGACTGGCACATTAATTGCAGTTGCTGCCCTCCTCCTCCTCCTCCTCCTCTACCTGCACCTCATAGATAGATGGTGCAGAAGCACTTTGGACAAAGCAGCAGTGGCACTGACCATCACCTGCACCACCTCCATAAGAAGTCTCAATACTGTTGTGATGGAAACCATGACTATTAGAACAATAGCCTTCCACACAAATCATTCACCAACTACAACCCACAGAAATCTGTGGATTCCGCCCCCTGACATTTATACCTGCTGCAGCTTAGCACAAGTCACTTTCCAGCCTATAGCCTGTGGGGATGGATGGGTGCACATCAGGCTGGGTTAGCAACATCTGTCTCACCAATCACTGTTGGTCTGTTCTCCCGCCGAAACCTGTTGCCCTATGGGCAACCCCTCTCGAGGTGGCAACAGCCCCCCCCCCCAAAAAAAATATGTGCCTCAGAGTCACCTACAAACCAATTGCATTCCCCTGACTCCCGTGTGGGCATGGAAGTTATAGCAACAGGTGACAGACCAACACCTAGTGCCCTGGTCTCCCGCTTGAACTGTGATCCAATGGGGCACCTGTTACCAAATTTCAGCGGTGGCGATCTCTGGCATCTTAATGGAACCCAGTAATCCCTATGGTGGTGCTGTTGTGATACGTCGCTATAGCGCTATAGCGATCTTAGCCCGACGTTCAAAAAAAAAGCCGGAGATCGTGTGCCGGCGGGCGAAAAAGGGTGCGGAAACTGCTCCCAGATTAGATACTGGACATTTCACACGGCACCCCATACCGATTTCAACCCGGAAGGAGGGCTTGAAAAGTGGAAGAAGCTGCTCTTTGTTAGTAACGCCTCAGGCATGCCTCACTACCGGGACAGCCGCGGGACTGTGTGAAAAGGTGAGAGTATTCCAGTAGCAGCCAGTTACTGAGTCGGGTCTGTCTGAAATGTTAGCAGAAACCCGTTACTGTTCAGTTACTGACCAGCTTCCATACCGGAATACATAGGCTTTGTGAAAAAGTTCTCAGTCTTTGGCTGGGCTGGGCTTTCTCCAAAGAGGAAACACAGGAAGCCACAGCCCTCAGCCTGAAAGATCTAAGTAAGGCTGCAATAAATTGGGAGTTTCTTGACAGCACTTCACCCACACAGGCAAAATTGGTGGCAGAAGGGGGGCAGAAAGAGGAGGCGAGCTTAGATCAGAACTTTGACCCCGCCAGTTTCCCCACTTCAGTCAGTGGAAGGCACAGCAAAACCCATCTTCCACTCTTCAGTTCTCTGGCAGTAAGGCACTTTGGGATCAGTGTGGCGGCCTCACCAGCAAAAAAAAGGCTCTGGTACCCACGCTGCTGTGGCGGCGGCGTTATTGTTCTCAGCCCCTGAACTTGGCCTGCACTGCCCTGCCCAGAATGAGAGTATTCCGGTAGCCTCACTCTGCTGGTTCTGCTCCTTCCTGGGGCCTGGGGGCAGTGCTTTCCACCCTGCTGTTACGCTGAGGATGGCTGTGGTCTCTCAGCAGCGTGTGAGCGGCTGATTGGCAGGGCCAAAAGGAAGTGCAGGGTTTCATTGGTAAGATAAGATAAGATAAGTTTATTTTTATATCCCGCCCTCCCCCGCCAATGGCGGGCTCAGGGCGGCTCACAGACACGGAACACCGTGATATAAGTAAAATACAGTATAAAACAAACAATTTTAAAATACAATTCAGTTACAAATTCAATCACACAGTTATTAAATTGATAAAACGGTGCTATAAAGTGCAATAGATCACGATCATGTACAAGATGGCTGGATGGCTACAGATCCGTTTAACCAGGTTCTGTCCCAAAGGCAAGCTGAAACAGAGAGGTTTTGCAAGCCCTGCGGAACTGGTTCAAGTCCCGCAGGGCTCACACCATCTCTGGAAGTTGATTCCACCATCGAGGGCCATTGCTGAAAAGGCTTGCTCCCTGGTTGTCTTCAGTCTAGCCTCTCTTGGCCCAGGGATTTTTAAGAGGTTTTGGGAGCTAGATCAAGGGCCCACTGTGGCTACAGGCCTGTTTTATAGTCCTTAGCGGTTCTAATAAAGGCCAATCCTATAGTCTCCTGCTCTGATTCACACAGTAAAGGGTTGTATTTTATAGTTATCATTAGGACTCGTTCTGGCATTTCAGATGCCTGCTAAAAGAATTTGGGCTTTGGAATGCTTGCTTACCAATTTTGTTATATGGCTATTCAGCTCAGACCAATTTTCCTCAATATCTAACTTTTTGGTTACAGGAGGAAGACGTGCATTATAACAAAATAAGGCTTCCTTCCAATAAGGCTAATAAGTTTCAGAATCAAGTCAAACTTGGTTTGTTGTCTTGTTGCTATAACGGAAGATCTCGATTACTGTCTTCAACTGCAAGTGAGCACTTACCATGAATCAGTTTCAAAATATTTTCTTTCAGTCCTTCCTCAAGGCCATCCCAAAGGGGGGGAGTATTTAATCAGTTTATCTGGAAATGGTGTTGGAAATTTAGGAAGCTGTGTTATAATAATCCCTCATCCGGGGCAGCACCTGCATTTTCAGAAATTTGAGATAGAGATTTATCTTCTCCTTTTCCTTGGCTCTTAGTCAGCCAAATGTCAAACGTGATACTTATGACTAGAGCGTCTGCAGCAGTCTTTAAAAAAGCTATCTGTTCACAGCTGCTTGGATTCTTTATAGCCGGTGTGTGTGGGTGGTGGGTGGAATGAGTCAGCACTGAAAATATCTCCATTCCTTTTCCACATTCCACCTTTTGTTTTCTTTATTCTTCCACCAAGCATGCTTCCTGTGGTGTTGATGAAGATTGTGTCAGGCTCTAGATACAATTGTAGAACAAAAGCAGTACACAGGATAAACCAAAACACAAGTACGAACTGTGTAGCAAACGATAGGAATTCTAAACAAGAATTTAATATCACTCACAAAAGGCATCACCTCGAGATTGCCAAAAACAGGCAGGAATTCAAATGGTTGTGAGAGGTATGCCCCAGAAAGGTAAAAGTCCCATATGAGAAGGAGACCATGCAACAGCGCTTCTTTTCTTCTTAGTCTTCCATCACAGACTCAGATGGAATGTCTCTTTGTTGATAAACTCCTCAACGCATTGCCGGCAATTATCTCAGCACGTTTCATAGTTGCACAAAGCAACCTAGATTTTATCAAGAGCCTGTATAGACAACATTCCAATTCAAAACATTGAACCATTTATAAATAGTTAAATACAACAATAAATATTAAAATACTTAAAATCATTTGAGCATAACACTTTCACAGTTTCTCACATCCAAACCATCTTCAAGTCAGGCAACAGCTCAAACTATTACTGCAGCCGCTGAAACATCTATAGTATCCATCAGCTCTTAAAGTAACTGTTCACACCGTTTTAACTTGTTTTAAAATAACCAGTGCATCAAAATTATTTTTGAGGTCATTTCACAGAAAACATGACAAGACATTATGTTGATTTAGACCATAAGGTTCTAGAGTCTGTAACCTGAAAATCCATTCTGCTTCTTTCTGTAATAATTTTCTTTGTAAATCACCTGATTGATTTTCTTTCAGCTCTATTTTTTGCAGCACAAAAAAAATCTTATCGCTTCTGGATCGTGCTTGGCCATACTAAAATGTTCCACAAGTGGGGGCCCCTTGCACAATATTTTTCAAACGACAAACATGCGCCAATATTCTAGTCCTCAGAGGTCTCATAGTACCCCCCACATAGGTTCTGGGGCATGTGCAGAGAGCACAGTAAATAGTAGCACGTGTCAAACAGTTTGAGAAAGATTTAGACTTTACTCTGTAGCCACTCTTTGGTTCAACAAACTCAGAGGTGGTTAACATAAATTTGCATGATTTAAACGTCCTACATTTGTGGTTCCAAGAGGTTTGTTATCATGCTGAACAACTTTCTTTGCATCTGCTTTAACATCTCTTACCCTCAGATTTTTAGTCAGTGGTGGAAGTTGGCAGATACATGTTTTACAATGTGCAGTGGCGATATATAATATTTTTTATTGCCATGGCACGTGGAGTAAAGTCTAGAGAGCATAAATACTGTTGCTTGGCTGTTCCTTCTTATATTGCAAGAGTTCCTCCCTCCCTCTTTTCAAGGTTCTCTGTCTGCTCTGTCTATTGTATGATCAGGGTACCCACGTTGTGAAAAACTTAAACTCAACTATTCACTACCTATACTAAAATCAACCAGAGAAGTGTACATTCCTGTGTGCATCCTTTCATGCTTAATGAGATTACCTTTATAACTAAAGACTTTCCCATATATGGAGCCATAAGTATTTTCCCTTTTTTTCTTCTGTGCTGGATGACTTGTGAGAGGGCTAAGATTTCTTTCCCCCAGGAGATTGCTTTCCTTAAGCGTTCTTATTTTTTAAAAAATTTTATTGTAAATAACACAAGAATATACACCAAACGAAAAACAAAACACACACAACATACAATATACAATGAAGCCTAGGAAACAAATTCAATTACATACATCATATTCCACCTTATCTGTTTCAAGGACTTCCATTTCTAAATCAAATGTACTTATATTCAACTTCTTTCCATATCTGATTATTTGATTCAATGTCTGTTTCTTATTTTAACTTATGACCTTCGTCCACTCATATAATGGCTTCCAGGTTTCTTTACATTCTTGTAAATTACCTTCTTTCGACTTAACTGTTAAAAAATCCATTTCAGCAGCCTCATACAATTTTTGAAGGCATTCCTCCCTTTTTGGTATCTGTTGGGTTTTCCAATATCTGGCATACACCAACCTTGCTTCAGTTACAGTGTGTAATAAGAATTTCTTAGTTACTTTGGACACAGGGCTTCTACACATATTCAACAAATACAGTTTATTTATTTATTTATTTAAGATTTATACCCCGCCCTTCCCACAAGTGGCTCAGTTCAGGTGAATACAATATTCATTTTTAGTATTTTTGAATCCAACTATTAATTTGTCCCCAATATTCCTGGCCTTATCATATTGCCACCAAATGTGGTAAAATGTTCCTTTTACCCTTTTACATTTTCAGCACTGATTGGTAGTATTCGGGAACATTTTAGACAACTTTTCTGGTGTAATATCCCATCGCTATGCTATTTTATAAAGATTTTCCTTGAATGTGAACGATCTTGTTAGGTTTATATTTTCTTTCCATATTTTCTCCCATTCTACCAGCTCTATGTTGTGCCCAATATCTTGCATCCATTTTATCATACTTTCTTGGACAATCTCATCCTGCATTTTAACATCCAACAACCAATTACAAAATTTTGTAATCAATTTCTCATTAGTTCCTACAATTATAGTATCAAATTCATTCATCTTTTTAGCAAATCTGACTTTATCACATTTATATCTGGATTAAATTTGCATTTTTGTCCACTAATCTAATTGTACGTTTTCCTCTATCTTCAAGTTACCTCTATTATCTAGTAGAGATTCATAGGTATATCTCTCTTCCCACTGAAATAAATTTGGATGTATCGAAGCTTCCACTGGTGATAACCATTTAGGTATATATTTATAAATTTGCGGTTTTATTCCCATCCAGGTTCTATATATTGATATTCTAATTTCATGTCTAAGAAACAGTCTATTTTTTGTAGGTATTTGGTACCAGATGTAAGAATGCCAACCTCTAGTAAGACCTGCTCCCTCCAAAATCAATAACCTTTTATTCCCTAACAATAGCCAGTCCTTTGCCCACATCAATATGCATGCTTTATAATATATTTGCCAATCTGGCAACGCAAAACCACCTCTTTGTTTAATATCCTGCATAATCTTCAATTTAATCATAGGTCTTCTGTTTTGCCTTATAAATTTAGCTATTATCTTATTTAACTGTTGGAAAAAAGATATTGGTAACATGAATTGGAATCATTTGGCATAGAAATAACATTCTGGGTAAAACATTCATTTTTACTGTCACTGTCACAATTCTTCCTAACAGTGAGAGTTGTAGATCTTGCCATCTCTCTAAACCTGTTTCTATTTCTTTCAAAATCTTAACATAGTTATCATTGTTCAGAGTTTTCAATTCAGCTGTTAAATATTTCCCAAATATTTTACCCTCTTTTCATATCCAAATCCAGATTTATTCTCTAATTTAGTAATGTGCTCTTTTGTCATATTTTTTGCTAAAAAATTGGTTTTTAGGTAATTCACTTTGAAACCTGCTACATCCCCGAACTGTTTCAACCTTCCTTTTAACTTATCAATTGAATTAACCGGTTCCTCAACTATAAACATCAAATCATCAGCAAATGCTTGAACTTTAAAATTTTCACCCTTAATCTTTGTTCCTCTTATCTCTTGATCTTCTCGGATAGAATTAATCAAATATTCTAATGTCAAAGCAAACAATAATGGCGAAAATGGACATCCTTGCCTTGTACCTTGTTCAATAACTATGAAATCTGATGGTTCTCCATTAATATTAACTCTAGCTTTCTGATTAGAATAGATGGCTTTCACCAAACTCCCAAAATATCCTCCACATCTAATAGCTTCTAAACATTTTAACATGAAGTCCCAATTCGCATTGTTGAATGCTTTCTCTGCATCCAGCATGATACATGCCATTTGTTTATCCAGATGTTCCCAGTAAAATTCCAAAATATTTAAAATAGTTCTTACATTTTGTCTCATCTGCCTTCTTGGGATAAAACCGGTTTGATCTTCATGTATCACGTCTGGAATGACTTTCTTCAATCTATATGCCAGAATAGCCGCAAAGATTTTATAATCTGAGTTTAGAAGAGATATAGACCTTTAATTCTTAATATCCATTAGGTCAGATCCCTCTTTGTGTATCAATGAGCTCAATTTTTCATTCCATGAAGATGTTTGTTTTATCACCTCTATAACTCTCTTCTCTCTTGGCTTGACCTCACGAACGAAGATTCAAGAAGGATGCAGTAGTTCACGTCTGCTGCAGGCTCGCTGGTGGCTGACAAGACCAATGCGGGACAGGCAGATCCGGCCACAGTGGCTGCAGGGAAAAGTCTGATTTGGGGTTGGTGCTGTAGTAGTGCGATTCTTCCTCAATCTCCTTTTGTCCTCAAGACCAGCTATGCGTGCGTTCTCAAAGGAAGAGACAGCCTGGTGGATGGTGTGTCCCCATGCTTTGCGATTTGAGGCTAGGTCAGACCACTGGTGATGGTTGATGCGACAGGTGCCAAGGGATTTCTTCAAGGAGTCCTTGTACCTCTTCTTTGGTGCCCCTCTATTTCGATGGCCAGTGGAAAGTTCGCCATACAGAGCAATCTTGGGAAGGCGGTGGTTTTCCATCCTAGAAATATGCCCTGCCCAGCGCAGCTGCGTCTTCAACAGCAGTGCCTCGATGCTTGTAACCTCCGCCCGCTTGAGGACTTCAGTGTTGGTCACAAAGTCACTCCAGTGCATGTTGAGGATGGTGCAAAGGCAGCGCTAATGAAAGCGCTCAAGGAGTCGCAGGTGATGACGGTATAAAACCCACGATTCGGAGCCGTAGATGAGGGTTGTCATCACAACCGCTTTGTAAACATTGATCTTTGTGCCTTTTTTCAGATGCTTGTTGCTCCACACTCTTGTGCAGTCGGCCAAATGCACGGTTTGCCTTTGCCAGCCTGTTGTCAATCTCCTTGTCGATCTTGGCATCTGAGGAGATGATGCACCCCAGGTAGCTGAACTGCTGGACTGTCTTCAGAACTGATTCACCCACAGTGATGCAGGGAGGGTGATAATCTTCCTGGGGTGCAGGCTGATGGAGAACTTCTGTCTTCTTCAGACTAACTTCTAGGCTGAATAGCTTGGCAGCCTCTGCAAAGCAGGACGTCATATGCTGCAGAGCTGATACCGAGTGGGAGACGAGTGCAGCATCATCAGCAAATAGTAGCTCTCGGATAAGTTTTTCCATTGTCTTGGAGTGAGCCTTTAGTCACCTCAGGTTGAACAGGCTGCCATCGGTGCGATAGCGGATGTAGACACAATCGTAATCATCTAGATCTACTGCGGCTCTTTAAAGCATCATGCTAAAGAAGATCGTAAAGAGAGTTGGCGCGAGAACGCAGCCTTGCTTTACACCTGTGCCTATTGGGAAGGGCTCCGAGAGGTCGTTGCAGTGTCTGACTTGGCCTCGCTGGTCTTCATGTAGCTGGATGATCATGCTGAGGAACCTTGGGGGACATCCTAAACGTTCCAAGATTTGCCACAGGCCTTTCCTGCTAACGGTATCGATAGCTTTGGTAAGGTCGACAAAAGTCACATATAGACCCCTTGTTCTGTTCCTGCATTTCTCTTAAATCTGCCTGAGAACAAATACCATGTCGGTGGTGCTCCTGTTAGCTCTGAAGCCACACTGGCTCTCTGGGAGGAGTTCTTCTGCAATGGTGGGCACCAGTCAATTCAGGAGTATTCTGGCAAGGATTTTGCCTGCGATGGAGAGCAGGGTTATCCCCCGGTAGTTGGAGCAGTCTGACTTTTCCCCATTGTTCTTGTGTAGAGTGATGATGATTGCATCGCGAAAGTCCTGTGGTAGTTTCAAGAATCACAAGACTGAGAAACCTGTAAAACCCTTCAGCTTTCCAGGACATTCACTGGGTAACCTCATAGTAGCTGTTTTACTGCAAAGGAAGTTCAGGAATAGACTAGAAAGGGAAATTGCTGAGTTACAAATTATTGCCAGACTCAGAACCATGGAACCCCCAGGATTTAACAATGATATTGGTTTCTTATCTCACTACATATGCTAACGTCATTCAGTATTCCTACTAATCCCCCAGAAGGACTATATACATCCTCTTTAGTTTATTTCTTCTTTTGAATAGTAGATTGTAATGTAATGAATAGTAGAATTTAATTTAATCTGGAATGGTAGATTGTTATGTATTTCTTTGGTGTGGGGACAGAGGAGATATACTGTGCATTATTCTCAAAGAAGATGATGCTGTAAGGTTGCCTCCACACTTGAAAGAAGACAGATGGAGCATGATAACAGGGTCTCAGTTAATTACCCTCACCATTCCATGGTTAAGGGGGTTACAGCTGCCCATCAATCTCTGATTTTGTTATATTTATTTCCTTCACTATACTTTCTCCTGGAATTGAACTCAAACAAATGGTGACCATATAAACTAAGCTTGCTATTCCAGTTTGGTCATTGCATTCGTTAAATACCATTGTTATTCTGTATGCTAATTTGCTGCTCACCCTCTACCTATATGTATAAACTGGCAATTTTCATTTCAGGGTATCTGAAGAACTGTATGTGCACATGAAAGCTTATAGCTTGAATAAAACCTTGCTGGCATCACTGGACTCAGACTTTGTTCTGCCTTTTAACCGTAAAACAATCAGTTAAATTTATTGAAATAAACAAAGCCGATTATCAGATCCCCCACAGAAGTTACTTTTTAAAGATTCTGTGATATTGAATAAAGAAAATTATTTTTTCTCTCCCTATGGCAGATGACATCAGCATCAGCTAAACCAACTGGTAAGGGGCCCTTAACTCAGTTAAAAGTTTTCACTAACCAATTCAAACTGGAACCCACTAATAAACATGCAAAACCTTTCACAACAAACCCAATTATGTATTGGAGCCATAAGATACCGCTGTATATTTAACTGGTTATATAACCCAAAATATCTAAAGCTTTAGAAGCAAAATTAAATCTGAATGGAAAAGTTTTTAAAAAGAATAGGGGATAATGAACCAAGATAGCTTACCGGAAGGAAATACGTTGATATGACCTACGGAAGCAATTTCTTTGATCTGAAAAGAAGTGAGGGAGACCAGACTGGAAATTCAGTTGATCTTTGTTTAGAACGATTGAGAGAAACTGTAAGAAACAAAATCCCCTGACCAGTGGGCACAGCTTTATCTTTACTTTTGCATAATTCTGTGGATTGCAAAACTGGACTTCATACTCTACTGTTCTTGGACACTGCACGCAGTCCTATTTTGCCAAATCAATTTACAAGCCAAAAAAGAGAGAAAATTCTAATTATTGAAATTTCAGGTCACCCCCCCCCCCCCCCCCATAGATTGATTTGCTGCCATACTATGAGTTAGAGGAGTATATCTTACAATACTTAGCCATTTTGGACCATTTTTTTAAAAAAGGTTGGACTTCCCACCAATGAAGAGCATTTAACCTGCTGATAATGTTATGCGTAAGCAACCTCTCAAGATATATAAGGTACCCAAAAGCAAAAGGGAAACCCTTTTTTTGTTAAATCCAGGTGGTCGATCTGACGCACCTTGTTGTTTGCACCTTGTACCCGGTATTGCAAAATGAACCATGAGCAAATTATGAGGACAGTCTTTCAGGGCATTTTGTCACAGCAATAACAACATTGCCATTAATTCTTCTCAGAACTTTAGGTAATCATTTCTAAGACGGGAAAGTTGTTTGACACTGGCTTCATTTTATAGCAGGAGTGGTCCACGGTAGCTCTCCACATGTTTTTTTTGCCTACAACTCCCATCAGCCCCAGCCATTGGCCATGCTGGCTGAGGCTGATGGGAGTTGTAGGCAAAAAACATCTGGAGAGCTACTGTTGGCCACCCCTGCTTTATAGGATTGCCAACCTCCAGGTGGGTGTAGTCAATAAAGACCGTGAATAAGTAACAATAGTAACTCTCATTTATACGAAATAGTTCCATATATATAGCAATTTTTATGGGGTGGTTTGCCATTGCCTTCCCCAGTCATCTACAATTTCTCTCCAGCAAGCTGGGTACTCATTTGACCGACCTCGGAAGGATGGAAGGCTGAGTCAACCTGGAGCCGGCTACCTGGATACCCAGCTTCCGCCAGGGATCAAACTGCGTCTTTAACACTCTGCGCCACGGGGCTCCTAATCCTAAGAAAGAAGTACACAAAAGTCAGCCTGATACACTAAATGTTTTTCAGAAGGGACAGGATGCTGAGAGCAGCTGAGCAGCACTTAAAGGGGGGGGGGGAGGAAAAAAGATAGTCTAAGAGTTTAAAGAATCCTGGGGTGCAGTCAGACGGAGAGGAGGGCTGAGGGAGTGAAGGTGAAGGGGGAGATGAGGGACACAGTGCGACACCTGGGGAGCTTCCAACAGAGTGAGATGCTGCCACTAAATGAAACACTGTTGTTTGGTTCATGTTTGGACTTGACTGGCTACCCATGTTTGCTTGGGAAAGGGCATGGTGGTTGGCTGCTAGAGAGTGGGAGGGAGGGAGCTGAAGTTTCTCTGCGTTTGACCTGTTTTTTCCACCTTTGGTTGGAATTTATGTTGCATTTGAGGGCTAGGAAAAAATACCTTTATAAATAAAAAGGCTTGCTTGATCAAACAACTATTGCTTTATTTGAAATGGAAGAGTGTGGAACTCACGATAACCACAAATGGCATATGCCAGGGGTGTCAAACATGCAGTTTGGGGGCCAAATCAGGCCCCCGGAGGGTTCCTATCAGGCCCCCAAGCAACTGGCTGTCATCTGTTAACTTTTCCCTATATCTTGTTTCCTTCTGCAGGGGAGTTTCCATGGGAAGTAGCATGGCTCCCAGTGTTGCCAACTTGTTTGTGGCAAAACTGGAGGAAGAATTTATTAACCACCCCCAAGTCAAGTTGTTTTACGCTGATATTCTAATTTATTACCGTTATATTGATGACCTTTTTTCATTTTAAGAGATAGGTCAAAATTTGAACCGTTTGTGGAGTGGTTGAACAATATTCATCCGACGATAAAATTTTCTGGTAAAACACATTTTGAGTGCGTGTCTTTTGTAGACCTCACAGTCAATCAAGATTTTGAGCACAAAATAGCTGTAAACCCTTATTCCAAGGACACGGACCGGGGTTCATATTTGCATTTTGCTTCTTTTCATCTGTACCACCTGTGGGCAAATTTGCTGCCTTCACAGTTTTTAAGTTTAAAAAGAAATTCAACAGCTGAAACAGAGTATAAACAGCATAGAGATCTTATGACTGAGAGCTTTTTACAAAGAGGGTTTCCTGCTCAAGTCATTGCCAAGGCAACTTGCAGAGCACAGGGTGTACAGAGAACCACTTTATTACAGCGGAAAAATAAATATAACCATCAGGGAATCACTTGTGCTATTGATTATATGCCACATGCGTTTGCAATTAAGAAAATCATTATTAAGCATTGGCACCTCTTGTCGGAAGTGCCGGGGTGTAAGGAAGTGCCTTTCGTAGGCTTCCATAGAACGAGATCTTTTAAGGACATTCTTATTCATTCGGATTTAACAAGACCTGTGGTGCCATCTGGTGGCCCTTTGGGACATTACCGATGCGGGAACAGTACTATGTGCCCTATGGCAATTCAGACAAAAAAATTTGCACCACCTGACAGAGATAAACAATATAAATTACCACATTTCAGTAATTGCAACTCTGCATTTGTGGTGTACGCAATATTGTGCAGCTGCAATCGCATTTATGTGGGTAACACCACCCGGCCCGTTAGAGTATGAGCGGCGGAACACCGTTCCCGGGTGAGAATGAAAAATTTTGAAGCTCCGTTAACTAATCATTACATAGAGATGAATCACAGCATTGATGACATGAAATTTATTGCTTTGTTTAAGTATTCTGGCCGTATAGATGACTCTGCTAAGAAACTTTCTGGATCTTCCAGTTGCAATCACTGGCCCCTAAAGGGTTAAATAATTGCATAGATTTTTTTCATGCTATTTATAAATGATGTTCATAATTTTTGTCGTAAGTCATTTCTGTAGTAAGTGTTTGCGTTGTTTTCCTGGCTTGTCAAATCGCATACAGGTGTGTTGAAAACCTGTTGGTAAAAGTACCTTTTAATATTTCTTGTGGTTTGATGTGCGTTGCGGTAATACGCCTTGGGAATGACACTGTGTGCTTGTATGAGCTTCAGTGTTGGCCCTGGAGTTGTGAGTTGGTTTTTTTAATTAGTATTATTTTTTATTAACTCTTATAAAATAGACCATTACAACGTATGTTTGTTTCATTTACAAAAAGCCCTTCCTCCCCCCCATGTCGGTGCGGTAGTTAGCAGAGTGAGCCTCGTGACGTGCCCGACACAGAGCTCCAGGAAAGAAATCAGCCAGACACCTGCAGCTAGTGCCAAAGTAGTGTATTTACAGAATATACAGTAAGTGCTCACTAGTGCAGTCCAATATATTGTTCACACCGTCAAAATGCTCCGCCAGCCAGCTAACTCTCGAAGAGAGACCTGTGTATAGCACACACAGTCTACTTATAGTTCAGTCAGCCAATCCTGGCTGTGCAGTGTCATGCTGACTCAGCAGGTTGCTTCACCTGTCCTCAGCTGGCTCAAACCAGCCTGCTGATAAGGTCACTGTGACCTAGCATGCCTGCTAGATCACCAGCTGTCAGAGCAGAGCTGTCATACTGGGTGGAGATAGATTCTTACTCCAACACCCCATCCCTCCCCATCTACTCTTAATCTTTCCCCCTCAGCCACGGGCACAAAGTCTTGATCTTCCACTGAATGTCCTTCCTCTTTTGTTCCGACATCCATTCTAAATAGGGCTTCCATCTGGACTCGATTTCCTTGGCTTTATCTTCCCACGTTGAATCCTTGTTGATTGATGCCATGATGTCAGACTGTATGAAATCAAACAAATAATTGTGCCAGATTTCTATTGACCATTTACTTTTATCTTTCCAACCCATAGCAATGACCGCCTTCCCCGCTAATATCATCGCCTTGGCAAGGTTTTGAGTGGGTCTATTTAGTACGAACTTCCTGTTGTACTTAACAACATCAGGTTAAAGCCGATGGTTAATGTTGCATTACAAACTTTTCTGGTAATTTCAATAATTTCCCCCCAGAAGGGCTTAATAAGATGAGATTATTTTAGATTGATTTTAGACTTTTATATTATGTAAACTTAATGGTAAATTTTAAATGGTATAGAAATGCATAATTGTTTTATTGTTTAACATGGCTTTTGCCACACCCTGAGCCTGCCCCAGCGGGGAGGGCGGGATATAAATAAATTATTATTATTATTATTATTATTATTATTATTATTATTATTATTATTATTATTATTATCCTCTTCGCATTCCCACCACATATGTGCGAACCAACCCTTAGTTTGTTTGCAATGCCAGCACTTGGAACTCATTCCTGGGAATATATTGGCTAATTGTGCAGGTGTCCTATACCGTTTTGTAAGGAATTTATATTCCAGTTCTTTAAATTTAATTACTTTAATCCCTTCTAGTCCTTTCAGGATTTTCCCAGCCAACCTCCCTGTTATCTAGCCTTCATGACTCCAATTCTTTTGTAAATATTCTATTGTTTTATCTTTATTTGATATCATTTTTCTATATAATAACCCCACTAGTCCCTTCCTTTGTTTGGCCAATACTTTGTATATCTCTTCCATTGGTGCATCTAACCAGAGCACTCCCTTTTCACTGATCTTTTTGACTGCCTTGTGTAAGCCTGCTATTTTTAACCAGTATTGTTTACCTATCTCTTCTGTAATTTCCTGTAAAGGTTTTAGTTTACCGCCCCTAAACATATCACCCACCCTATAATAGCCTTTATTTTTTAACCTTTCCCCCCATTTTGTATCTTGCACATCCTTAATAGCTTCTAGGGGTGCCCATCTTGAGACCTTTCCTAACCACTAGGGGTACCATTTCATCCAGATTTCTAAAGATACTCTTCTGGGCCCTATTACTGCTTTTAGATCTTTTGTCAACACTATAGAAAAGATACCAAATCTACCAATGCCTCTATTAACTGCATTCTCAAAGTTAACCCACTTCTGTACCTTTTCCTCACTCAATTCTAGTAACGCTCTTAGTTGAAAGGCCACATAGGATTCCCCAACCTAATTCTGATTTAAGGTTATATAAGGTTCTCTTATGAAACCTACAATTTTTGTTATTAAAAATCCACACTTTAAATGCTTTATTCCATGGCTCAATTTGTTTTTTCCTCAAACCTAGGGGCAACGTTTGGAATAGATACATTAACTTTGGTAGCCAGAATATTTTGAGGGATCTTATTCTAGTTGATATCTCTAATATTTTATGGTTCCATTTATTCATGTCTCTCTTTATTTTCTTCCATACTTTACCATAGTTTTCCTTTATCATTTTAT